>NC_050080.1:10470853-10773884 GCF_009764565.3 Dermochelys coriacea
AATCAGAATAAAAAAACTAATCAAGATAACTGCAAAAATATTCAATCAAAGGTAAGTATGTTTATCAAAACAGAAATAGTTTAGCATAAATAAAAATTAAATTAAATTCTCGGTTATAGAGCCATGACTAATGTATTGTAGTTACACTGCAGTTCATAGACTTCAAGGTTAGACAGAACCGTCATGATCATCTAGTCTGACCTCCTGCACCTTGCAGGTCACAGAATCTCACCCACCCACAGCTGTAATAGACTCATAACCTTTGGGTGAGTTACTGAAAATCTCAAATCATGATTTAAAGGATTCAACTTAAAGAGAATCCACCACTTACTCCACTTTAAACCAGCAAGTGACCCATGCTCCATGCTGTAAAGGAAAGCAAAAAAACCCAAACCACAGGGTCTCTGTCAATCTGACCTGGGGGAAAATTCCTTCCCAACCCTAAATAAGACGATCAGTTAGACCCTGAGCATGTTGGCAAGACCCACCAGCTGGACATCTGGGAAGGAATTCACTGTAGTAACTCAGAACCCTCCCCATCTAGCATCCAATCTCCAGCCGTTGGGGATATTTGCTACTAGCAGTTGCAAAATGGCCACGTGCCACTGTACGCAACCTCATTATTCCATCCCCTCCATAAACTTATCAATCTAAATTTCGAAACCACTTAGGTTTTTTTGCCCTCACAGCCTTTGAAGGCTGTTCTAGAACTTCACTCCTCTGATAGTTAGAAACCTTCATCTAACTTCAAGCCTAAACTTGTTGATGCCAGTTTATATTCATTTGTTCTCATGCCAGCATTGGCACTTAATACTAATTATCACTAAGCTATATAACTGAAGGTTAACTATCTTTCTGAATTTTTAGCTTTTTGGTTTAAAAATTAATAAAATATAAAATGTTATTTTTTTAATAGGCCCCTTGCAACTCTGAGAAGGATCTTTAGAATGTTTTTTTCTTAATTTTTTTTTAATGTATTTGGGTCTCTTGTGGTAGATGGAGGTTTAAGTATATTTTAACCCCTTGCTGGCCTGTTTAAAAACCCTCACACACACACACACACACAAAAAATGCAGCTCTAGGTGAGGATGTGAGAAGCCTGTAAAGAGGATCTGCATCCCTTGTGTACTCGGAGCACAACTCTGTGTGTATCTTCCTGTGCATAGGGGATACTGTAAGCTAGGGCATGGGAGGAACAGAATCAGTGAATTTGTGAGTACATGGGTCCACTAGTCATTATTCCACACAGTGGTTCTGCAGCCTTAAAGTTACAAATATAGCAACTGAGTGGCTCTACTGCTGCAACACAGCCTATTTGATGGATTCTGACACCAGTGGAACTCCTTGTAGTCATCCAGTTACTTGTGGATCTGCTTGTGCTATGTATTAAGAAGAGGATTTGGCCCTTGCTGAATTACTTCAGAAAATCCCAACTCCTGATCTCAGTTATAAATTACACACTAATTAAAACTCATTATTTTATGTCACATTATTCTTAGTATTTGAGAAGTAAAACTTTACACATTGCCATCAGCACAGAGTGCAAAAATTGAGGAACTGATAATTAAAATATTGACTGACTTCAAGAAATATAAAAAAACTCATGGTGTCCTAAGCTGTGGTATTAGAATGTATTTGCCTTTTTTTTGTACTTCAAGATTACTACACCTACTAAAAGGAAAGTGTCTGAAGCATCAGTGATTGTCCCAGGTAGTGGTGGATTGCCTCTGAGGAGCCCATTGGTATTTGTCAAAACGTGTAAGTTGATATTTATTTTTAATATTTAAAATATGTTTAAAATAGTTTTTGAACTTTACTTGTAATTTAAACTAATTTCTTTACCTGAGGCATTATGTACTGGTATTTAACACTTCCTATAGAAAAACTTGCATTATGTTACCACAATCAGGCATGAACTATGATATGTTTTGTGGAGATGGAAACAAGGCTAAAATATTGTTCATGGGATCTCCCCAGCAAATGCATAATCCTTAAATTTCTATGCCATACTACTCAAAGACCTGACGAGATTCTGAAGTGAAAATTGTAAGGAACTCTTCCACCTTCATTGGCATATTAAGTATCATTTTCAAGAAACTCAAATATAAATAAGTGGCATTTCATAAATAATATTGGGCAGCATTCTCAGGAATCACAATGTTCATAATATCTACAGCAATCACAGTGAAACTTCTGTTCTTCCCCATTTGTACACCAATCAACCAAACTTTACTCTTGTCTTCTTGACAAGGCACATCACCAGCTTTGTGAGAGTCATTCAGTAGCACCTTTTCCCTAGCACTTTTTGTGTGTCTCTTCAAGAACAATCTGACTATCTTGCTGACTGAGGAGGTGCAGGAGCACTGCAGGTCTGGGCAGAGGAAACCAGGTCTAGAATTACTTACATTCTCTTCTGAAGAGAATCACTGATAGAGGAGGAAGTGCAGACTTTCCCCAGTCACTCCTGCTCACTACTATCATCTTCTCACTGGCAAACCCACTTTAGCAGGCTCCCATCACTTGCTCCTTGCACTTTACACAAAAGCTGCTTAGGAGAAAGGCCAGTAAGAGCTCAAATGTGACAGGAGAGGAACCGGTGGTTGAGGAACATTCATTGATTTAGCTTTCTCACAGAATCCCCTCAAATGCACAGTAGCCTCATACTATGTATAACATACAAAGCTAAGTTAAAAGCATAATAAAGTTGCAGAGCCAAGCATTCTAAAGTTAGGAAATGCCAGAATTAAGGTTGCCTATGCTACCTTTAGTTGACTTCTCTGTGCATATTCATTATGATAAAGACTTTAATTACATGATCACATACTCTTTTTCACAGGACTCATGCCTCTTTCAGTACACAAAAAGAAAAGGAGTACTTGTGGCCCCTTAGAGACTAACAAATTTATTTGAGCAAGTGAGCTACAGCTCACTTCATCGGATGCATTCAGTGACAAATACAGTGGGGAGATTTAAATACATAGAGAACATGAAACAATGGTGTTACCATACACACTGTAACCAGAGTGATCACTTAAGGTGAGCTATTACCAGCAGGAGAGCGGGGGGGGGGGGAAACCTTTTGTAGTGCCATTTCCAGCAGTTGACAAGAACGGTTGAGGATCAGACATTCTTGTCAACTGCTGGAAATGGCCCACCTTGATTATCAGTACAAAAGGTTTCTTCCCCCTCTGCTCTCCTGCTGGTAATAGCTCACCTTAAGTGATCACTCTCCTTACAGTGTGTGTGGTAACACCATTGTTTCATGTTCTCTATGTATATAGATCTCCCCACTGTATTTGCCACTGAATGCATCCGATGAAGTGAGCTGTAGCTCACAAAAGCTTATGCTCAAATAAATTTTAGTCTCTAAGATGACACAAGTACTCCTTCTCTTTTTGTGAATACAGACTAACACGGCTTCTACTCTGAAACCTTTCAGTACACAGAATCCCTATCTTCTTATCCAGTAGTGTAGCTTCTGTAATTTCACTTGCATTATTTTTGATTTTCACTTGTGTGATATCAGAATTAGGCTAAAATTATTTAAAACTTTATTAAATGAATGTACTGATGAGAAACAGCCTTTAAATGTTGTGATGCCACTGGGAAAAAGTAAAATTAACAAGTCTCTGGTTTGTTTTCAGCAACTCCCCGCAAGGCCCGCTTTAAACTGCCTTTGCAAATGATGACCTCTTCTGAAAAAAATAACATTACCAGAATAACTGAGAGTGGAACAAAGAATTTAGATCTAGAGCATACTGGACTACATATATCTTCTATAGCTGACTCTCTTAAAAGGCATAATGTTGCTGCAGAAAAAGTAATTAACATATTTATACTATGTGTTCTTCCTAATCCATACTTTAGCAAGCTTGTATTAGTGATCTCATTGTGTTTGTAATCAATACTTCACTTTTTAAAAAAGAATAATCCATTTTCATCATAATATTTACTGGTCTCATCAGGTTTTGTGCTGATACAAAAGTGGTCTTGCAGATCTCCATTTTTTTTCCCCCCTCTAAATCCCTTTTTTTTTCTTTTCTAAATCCTGCCTTGCTTCAGATTCAAGCTTTCAGCTGGCTAAAACTGAACAGGACTCCTACTGGCAAACAAGGATACCTATAAAATTATATTTGCAGTTGTATCTGTATTGGTCCCAGGATATTAGAGAGACAAGATGTGTGAGGGAATACCTCACCCACCTTCCATCTGTAAAATTATTCTAATATCTGCATTTTATCCCTCAAGGCTGACTCTCACCCTCTGGCAAACTTGCTTATTCCTTTCCCATCCTCATACACAATCTGTCAATTTTTTATCCATTGGAATCTCCAGTTCACTCAGCAAAATAATCTCCATATGCTATAGTGTTCAAGAGTTAATGAGCTTTTTTTGACTAATAGGATAGTTTTACATTACTGACATTTAATACAGAAAACATTTACATGCATTAATTTTTAAATTGCAAAACAGACTTTCTTTGAAGTGATCACAATTTTACTGCAAAGTTTCAAGGACAATGCGAATCTAAAGAAATGGAGAAGATAAAGGTGTGGCTTATTTATATCCAGCCTCGACCTCTGCAATTCTATCAAAACACAACAAGATTTTTAGTGCCAAATTTTTAGACAGTTTAATTGTTCAATTGTGTTTCTGCTTTGTGAACACAATTACTACAGATGTTTGGGCAAATCAGATAGTTGCATGATCAAATGGATTAGGCTTGTTTCTATACACAGTCCCTGAGTTTGAATGAGCATATTTTGTGCATGTAATTTAATTGTGCACCTAATTCTTGAACTGCTCAACTTTATTAAAATTCCACTGTCATGAAATATGTTAAGGAACAAAACAATACCATCATCTACATCTGTGAAATGCCATTGTGTCCAAATTATGGTATTACTGACATTTCTGCAAACTGATGGCCTGACCCAAAGCCTATTGAAGTCAATGGAAGTACTCCTGTTTACTTCATTGTGCTTTGGATCAGATCCTCAAACTAAAGGTTAATGGGGTTGCACAGATGTCACTTGAGTATTTAACCTGAAGACACTGGTTTTGCACTGATGTAGCTGAGGGTATAATTTGCCCTGAAGAATCTCTTACTGGTGTGAGATGAAAAGATCTCAATTTGACTGTCAGAACCATATTGAGTTTGTGGGGCTTGGAGGTGCAAAAACATCTTTAATTTGAGGAAATGTTGTATAGAAATTATTGAGACACAATGAATAAGTAAAAATATTTTGGGATTCCAAAACAATTCTTCAGGGTAGAACCACACTGCCTGAAAAACATTTTGTAAGAATCACAAAAATCGTTCTCCAAAATTTATTCTTTAATAGTAAAATTACTTCCTTACTTAACATTACTGACTTTTCCTTTTTAGGGTAGAGATGGCTCTGAATTGGTCAATGTATTTTGTGAGACTCAGCAGAATACCAGCATAACAAGAATCAGAAATGAGGCAAAACTATCTAAAAAGGTTTTGGGAGCCATTATTTTCTAACATTTTTTAAAAAAAAATTCTGTTTTAAATAAAATGTATTTTTGTATGTAACAATGTATATCTCCACTCCAATATATTTTTTTGTAATTTTTCAGCAGCATATATCAGCTGAAAAAGTTTTGGAAATGATACAAAACAAGGCAGACAGTGAGACCAGCCAAAACCAAACACTACGTAAGTACTTCTGCAAATTTTGACAATACACTTTTAAAATCATTCTGTTTTCATATTTTTACAAAAGAAACTGAGAAAATTGTTTAATATCAAATTTAATATGTTTCATTTAGATGAACTATTAAATATTGTTCCTGATTCTCAGCCAGTAGGCAGAAATGATAAACCTTTGTAAGTATTAGAAAACCACCCTAAATAACTGTTTTTGATCTTAAAAAAAAAAAAAAAAAACCAAAACCCTTTCGAAAGCTATATGTGCAAGTATTGCTAAAGACAGTGCTTCTGGGATTCTGATAATGATCTCCAGAGATCTCTTTCAGCCCTACTTTTCTGTGATATTAACTTTAATTAACCAGTGTTTTTATTTGTAAACCTGTTACATTTAGCAATAATGACCAAATTTCTGCAATTTAGTGTAAATAAAATAGGATTATTTTTGTAGATTGCCTGGTCTTTTGGAAAGTTCTGCTGATAAAAATAAAATCTGGATAAAACAGGCATGCTCTGTACCTGAGAAGCTTATAACGAAGTGTGACAAGCAGATGAGAAGTACATCATCAGGACATACATTCCAACAAGGTTAAGCTTATGCCTTGTTAGTAATAAGTATTTGTGAATGGCAAATTAAATTTTTTATGTTCAAACTTTTTTATACGTTTTTTTAATCTTAAAAAGATTTTATTTTCTTGTTTGCATTAGTTCCTGTTCTCAGTGAAAGAGCTGCCAAACAAAAAGCTTTCTATTCAATATTTGAAAGTACTTCTCCAAAACAACAAGCTCAGAGTAGAAAAATATCAAAGAAGCAACAAAATGAAACCAAAAAACCAGAAGAAAACTGCGTAAGACACAGAGGACAAATGCTAAACAGTGCTAAGCATTTAGAACCGAAAATACTAAGTACAGAGGCAAAAGAAGTTCCCATCACACCTGAAACATCTTTTAAATCAGTTTATCCAAGTAAAATGACTGAAAAATCTCTGGGATCTTCAACAAAATTAGTGTTGGCCAGAAATTCTATGGAGGAAGTTGATGTTTCTTTTAGGAAAGGGACTACAAATCATAAAAAATCTGAAAAGGTGATAGATTTTCATCTTGGTTCCTCTGACTTAGCAATAAAGGGAATGGTGTAGTTTCAGTGTTCTTTCTACCATATTTTAAATATTTCAATATAGCCTCAATAGCATATTTTTAATTTTACTTATTTCTAAATTTGTTCATCATTTAGTTTACACTAATGCAGATGAATAAGGGGTCCACCATATTTTCAAATGTAACTCATTTTTATATATGTGTTGTGCTGAAAATTTAAAATATTTATCTATTTTGATTTCAAGGGGTTCCTTTTGTTTAAAAAGATGAACCAGTCCTTTGTTCTGGTGGCACTTGTAACTGTTACAATTTAAATCAAGATCCCTGATGAAACATCCCAATGCAAGCCCAACCTTATTTAAATATTGGGTCAGAGACAGGATTTTAAACTGTCCATTAAATGTAGCTGATTTACTGATAAAAAAGTCCAGATTGTTGCCACTTGCATCGAAAGCTGTGGTAATTTTGCGGGAAAATTTCTGTTAAGGCTTCCTTACATTGTTCAAGTAGAGGGGTGTGATTTTCTTCCTGTGGAAAAGCTGCCCTCAAGCCTGGTGATCCTGAGGGATCCGTGGGTGTCGAGTGCCAACTACATGGAGTCTTTGTACCCAAACTGCAGCTCTACCCTTTTATTGTACAAAGTTTACTGTCAAAGTTAACAGGTTATTTACAAAGTCTGTTGTTACAGAAAGCAAAATCTAAAGAAATGGCTGAAACAATAGAATCAATAATAAGTAAAATCAGTGACAGATATAAACAAAAGGATGATATCGAACATGCAAGAAAAGCAAGAGAATGTTTAGCTAATAACAGGTATGGTATAAATTGTTTTTTTATAATAGTTTGAACAGCTTGATTGTGACTTACTTCCTTGTGGACTTGCAAAGAAGAAAGAGCACATAAAGTCCCTATGCCACCTAGTTGGGTTTATCCAGATCATAAATCTTTGTGAGAAGGTGGAGGACAAGCTCAGCTAAGCCCAGTTTGTGAGTAAGGATTTTGAAGCGAGCCTGCAGCCTAGGTTGGTAGACTTGGGCTCGCTCTAAGGCTCTAAAAATAGCTGTATAGATGGAGCATGAGCTGCAACTTTAAAGTGCTGCCTGTACTGCTATTTTTAGAGCACTAGCAGAGAAACTGTGATGCTCAAAGTTGCTTTAAAGGCTACAATAATTTGGTTGTATGTAAACTTAATCACATAAAGGTGTGATCTTTAGAGATGCTTAACACCTGCGTCTTCGATTGACTTGGTAGGAGCAGTTGTTGCTCAGCACCTTTGAGAATCAGGTCATCAATCACAATTTAAATGTTTATATT
This sequence comes from Dermochelys coriacea, assembly GCF_009764565.3. Taxonomy (NCBI): domain Eukaryota; kingdom Metazoa; phylum Chordata; order Testudines; family Dermochelyidae; genus Dermochelys; species Dermochelys coriacea. The sequence continues at coordinate 10,478,940 of NC_050080.1, forward strand.
TATCTAATTGTGAACAAATGCATCAATATATGTTGCAAAATTGGTTATGAAAATTATTTTGAAAAATGAAAACAGAAACTCAAGTTATTTTGTGTTTGCAGCATAACTCATGATATTTGGCAGTTACAGGTTTGTAACTTAGTTCACTCTAAGTACTATTTGTTTTCAGGCAGCTCCTGCCCAGCTCTCCCTAGAATTGGTTCTCTTTTGCTATGCAGAAATGGAGAATGCTAGGAGCTCCAACGATAGCGGAAGGAATTTTGGGGGTTGGGATGTATAGTCATTGGTTCTGTGACTACACAGATTTTCAGCACTACCTATCCCAGTATTTTAGAGGTGCAGATGTTGCTGCCTGGGGATGAAGGATTCTGGGACAATTTTTTTTGCCAGTGTAAATGGGTGTAGTTCCCCGCTACTCTATCAGCTTACACTTGCAGAGAATTGGGCCCTTTGTTTCTAGTGCAGCAAACCTACACAAAGAACATTGACTTGGGGTAAAAATTTTAAAAGAGCCTAACACACTGAAATCAATGGGAGTCTGGCACCTAGCTGTGTCTGAAAATCCCTCTAGGCCCCTATGTATATCTAGGCACTTAAATACCTTTAAAAATCTGACACTTAAGCACCGTGAAAATTTTACTCTTAGGCTCCTAAATCACTTAGTTTAAAAATGTTATCCAAAGTATTGAAAGTCAATGGGACTTTGACCCTTATGGTCTAATTCACTTTTGAAAATGAGACTGAGGCTTAAGTCACTTAGGCTCTTTTTATAATTTTACCTTTTACAATTTGAGCTTTGTGCAGTAATGAGAATTTGGGCCTATTGGGGGGGGGAAATGAAGTTGTCTGGATTTGGCTTATAATTGTGCAGTTTTTTTGTAGACTAATATAGTAAAAATGTGTCTTAACATATGACTTTAAGTTCTAAGTTACTAGAATTTTATCTTAGATTCTGTTATTGAAGAACTCTGTGATACACTATACAAGCAAATATTTTCTTTTCTTAAGGTTTTCATTTATATTAGTAATATATTGAACACATTTTTGGTATGCATTTGATGGTATTTGATAAAAAAATTAGGTCATGTTTAAATAAGGCTGGTTTCAAAGTCAGTAAGGTACATTTACTGTTTTTTTTAACATAGAAATTTCTCCTGAAAATTGATATAATCTACTAGAATCTAAGACAAAATTTTGTTCATTGTAGCACTTTTCATACTTGAAATATCCCAATGTACTTTAGAAAGCAATGAGGTATAAAATTATATAAAAATATGGCAGTTGATAGATGCTCTACAATAGTTCACTAGCATTCCTGAATATGAAATCTCTCTTCTTTAAAAATGACTGTTAGCCAAGTCACAGGTTTTATTGCCAGTCATTTTTAAAATGATCAGGGACTATTTAATTTGCATCTCCATCTGGATATCCAAGAGTGACCATAATTTTAACATCACATCCAAAACTGGTACATTGCAGCACCTACCCACCTTATTTGTTCACAGCAGTGTCAGCTCATGTGTTGATGTGTTTTTATAGCTATTCAATAATGTTTAATATGATTCTTTAATAGTACCACCTATAATAATAGTGACTGATACTATACAACACCTATCAGATAGAATTCTCAAAACTCATGACAAATTTTACAAACTAATTTCTAAGGGCTTGTGTACATGAACGTTCAGTTTGCGGCAAACTGAGGTGTGAATCTACCCCACGGTAGTCTGCTGTACGCTAATTGTGTGTGTCCCTGAAGACGTGCATTGAAAGTTCAAGTGCTTGTTCATGTCAATTCCATTCAGGTGTGTGTGCACATGCATGTGCACGGTATGCGGAAGATTTTTCCCATAGCTGCATCCTTTGTGTCGGTCCAGGCACCCCCTGGAGTTGCACCTTCATGGTGCTCAATTTAGAGCCCTGCTGACCAGTCACCCCCTCAATTCCTCTTATTGCCAGTGACAGTAGACTGGAAGTTCCAGTAGCCCTTGCTTTAGCAAGTGAGTTCAACTCCAGTTGTTTGTATATAGTTAGTTTGTCTTAGTAGTTAGTGGTTAGAGTTGTTGGGGGTCTCTACCCCTCTTCTGACTCCCCTGTGCCATGGTATGCCACAGTCCCCGGGGTTTAAAAACTGTGGTCTGCACGAAGCGCATGCCAAAGAGCAATCCACACTCCTCATGTTTATGGTGCCTAGGGGAGGGTCACCAAAAGGATCGCTGTAAAATCTGCCGCGAGTTCCGCCCTAGAATCCTTAAAGAAAGGGAGCAGTGACTTAAACTGATCTTCATGGAGGCAGCTCTACACCCCCATCTGGACCCGGGCTCAGGGGACCCGGCTCCTAATACTTCCTTCTTGACACGGAGTGCCCCAGCGCGGTCATAAAGTTTGGTGCCTAAAAAGGACTCATCCTGGGACGTGTGGCACCTCCCAAGGTCCAGCAGCAAGTAGGCACCGGTCTCACTTGCTGGCACCTCAGGAGAAAAAGAAACTGGACAGTTGGTCACCTCCAGCTAAATCTAAGGAAGGGAAATCCCAGGTGGGCTACAGCTCAAGATCCCCCCTTTGGGTCATGTCAACTCCTGTCCAGGCGAGGCAGTTGAGTCTGAGGCCCCCATGTTCACCAGTCCTTATGGGCCAGCGGATGCCACTTATTTAGATGCCAGAAGTTTTTGAAGCTGCTCAGGAGCTGCTGCATGTTACAGTGCCATTCTCGCCCCCTAGAAGGGAGGAACCTCCAGCGCTGGCGATCCCACTCCGTCCCCAGGTGCAGTCAAGAGGGAAGCTGGCAATGATGTCAAGCATTCCCCCGCTCCACATCCTTCGGCACTAGCCCACTCGGACAGAAAGCCTAGTCGCTCCCCAAGCTCTTGACGCTCGAGGCACCAAAGCTTGGCTCCTCCATGGTCTTTGGTCTCGGAGACCTTGGAATCAGAGTCTGACTCCCACCACTCTCGAAGGACTGGAACCAATGATTAAGGTCAAGGCAAGACAGACCAGAGCCCCAGGCCTGGCCACTGCAGTGGCAGAATCCACCACAGTGGCCATTCTGGACCCCCTGGGTCTTTCAGGGGGGGATCTAAGTCAGGGAGGGATCTAAGGGCACTGCTCTGCAGCATCTTCAGTTGCCTCAGCCACATTTGTCCTGCCGCCAACCATGCAGTTTGCCTCGGCGCCTACCCACAGACCAATGCCATCTGCTGGGGCACCAGCAATTCTTTCGACCTTGGTGCTGACAGCAATCTTGGCACCAACTGCTGCGCTGGCGCCAACAGCATTTTTGGCACTGATGTTGATCTCTGCACCGACAGCAGCACAGACAACGGCCCGGCCACCTTCGTCAGCTCAGGCAGCTGGTTTGGCCCCAGCTCCATCGGTGGTATCATCAGTGTCTCCAGTGCCTGTTCCAACACCGAGTTCAGTATTGACAGCCCAGGCACCAACAGGAGCAACATTCCCTCGAGACCCCCAAGAGTCGCAGGATGGCAGGGAGCATCCGCTGCTTATAGGGGCTTCCTCCTTGTCATCTCTGGACAAGGCATTGGCAGGCACATCTATAGCCCTAGCACTTGAGGACAACAGGATGCTACATCAGTTGCAGTGAATGGCTGCTTAAGGTTTGGGCATTAAGGCTGAGGAGGTGGTCGACGAGGCTGGTCCTATGCTGGTCCTCACCCCCTCAGGTCCTTCTCTTATTACCCTACCACTTATTAAAACTATTGTGGATACCACCAAGACCCTGCGGCAGACCCCAGCTTCCTTGCCACCCACTGCCAAGTGCAATGAGAGGCGTTATTTCATGCCCTCCAAGAGATACGAACCATTTTCCTCCTTCCACCTCCCGACTCTCTCTTGTTTTTGTATGCTGCTAATCAGCATGAGCAACAGGGTTTCCAGGGGCCCTCTCTTTAAAAAGTGGGAGGCGAAGCGACTTGACCTTGTCAGGGGAAAGGTCTACTCTACAGGTTGTCTTCAGCTCCGTATTTTGAACCAGCAGGCTATCGTCAGCAGGTAATCTTATAACACCTGCTAACCCTATGGTCAGCCGGTTCTTAAAAGGGCTCAACAGGCTACTTCTCAAACTTCTGTACTGGTGACCCCTTTCACATAGCAAGCCTCTGAGTGCAACCCCCCCTTATAAATTAAAAACACTTTTTTATATATTTATCACCATTATAAATGCTGGAGGCAAAGTGGGGTGGAGGCTGACTGCTCGTGACTCCCCCATGTAATATCCTCACAACCCCCTGAGGTCTCCGGACCCCCAGTTTGAGAACCCCTGCTATTCCCTAACATCCGTCAGCCTGTTCCTACCTGGGACCTCAACCTGGTCCTTTCTAGGTTCATGGGACCCCCCCCTTTGAACCATTAGCAACATGCTCCTTTCTCTATCTCTCTACAAGATGGCATTCCTGGTAGCGATAACCTTGGCCAAGAGGGTGTCTGAGCTCAGGGCCCTAACATCAGAGACTCCCTACATAAGGACAAGGTTCAGCTCAGGCCTCATCCTGCTTTCCTCCTGAAGGTTGTGTTGCATTTCACATCAACCAGGACATCTTTCTCCCAGCATTCTACCCTAAGCCTCATTCCAGCAGCAGAGAGCAGAAGTTCCACTCTCTGGATGTCTGCAGGACGCTAACCTTTTATATCCAGAGAACAAAACCTTTCATAAAATCGGTCCAGTTATTTGTGTCAGTGGCAGACAGAATGAAAGGTCAGCCTGTGTCGTTAAAATGCATCTTGTCATGGAGCGCATACTGTATTCGTGAGTGCTACAACCTGGCGGGTATTCCTGCACCTCCAATCACTGCACACTCTACCAGGGCGCAGGCTTCATCAACAGTGCTCCTGGCTCAGGTTCCCACTCAGGAAATCTGCAGGATGGCGACGTGGTCCTCCATCCATACTTTCGCCAGGCACTGTGCAATTACCCAGCAGGCCAGAGATGATGGGGCCTTCGGACGAGCAGCACTTCAATCAGTGGAAGACTCTGACCCCACCACCTAAACTTGAGCTTGTGATTTACCTGGTTGGAATCGACATGAACAAACACTCGAAGTAGAAAAAATGGTTACTCACCTTCTCATAACTATTGTTCTTCGAGATGTGTTGTTCATGTCCATTCCAATACTCAGCCTCCTTCCCCACTCTCAGAGTAACCGGCAAGCAGGAACTCGGGGTGTTGGGTTGGCAGGGCTCTATATTGAGCACCATGAAGGTGCGACTCCAGAGAGTGCCCAGACTGATGCAACAGATGTGGCTATGGGGAAAATCTGGCTACCGTGCATATGCGTGTGCGCACACCTGGTTGGAATTATTTCCTTAGTGTGCTTTGATCTACCTTGTTTTGAAAAGGGGGTGATCAAAGCTCACTAAGGAATGATTAGTGTGCACTAGTAGGGTCTTCATGGACAGTTAGTATGCAGCAGGATAGTGCGGGGTAGATTCACACCCTTCTGGACATGAACTAAATGTTCATGTAAACAAGCCCTTACCATATAGCATATAACGGGATCATTTAATTTATGAGTGAAGTTCATTCTTCCATGATATGCATAGCAACATTTATACAACAGTTTAAAAGATACAGTTAAGAGTACTTTATCCAGATCAAAATATATGAGAATAGGTAGGAAAACACATTACTCAAATGGAATTTGGGCATGGTATAGAAACCAACATTGTTGTTTTTGGAATAAGTACCATGAGATTTTTAAGGGCCACAGATGATGAGGACTTGTATTTTACATCTCAAAATATTTCTCTTCCAGCAGCCCCTGACCCCTAATACCATATTTGAATATTGTAAGTTAAGTGAGATTTAGATTCAAAAGCAACTAATTTATCACCCATGCTTCTGTTAAAGAACTTGCTGATGTATTGATGACTGTAGATGAACATGTTTTGAATATTAGACCTGTGTAACTCTTCTTGTGAATATGTAGGGAAAAGTTCAGAATAGAAGCTGTAGAAACGTAAAAACTACAGCTGTGCTTAATATGGCTGCGGGACATATTGTGTAAGTATCTAGTAATTTTGTTTGAAAATGTTTTAATTATCCAAGTATGTTAAGAATATTCCTTGATTCATGAACTAAAACTTTATTTGTATCTGTTTTGACAGGGATGATGTCTACAATTTTAACTTAAGTGGATTTGATGAACCTACGATAAAGCTTGGAGTAAGATTCCAGTAGTCTACATTAATGTAAACTAGGAACCTTTTAGTTCGTGCCCACAGCATCCGCATACAGGAGTTACAGCGCAGCACAGTGGTGTGCACTGCTGTTCACATCCTTGTAGTCCGAATTGTAAGGCAATGTGGACAAGTCCCGAAAAAGACTCAGCCCAAAATACCTAATAGCACAGTGGTTAGGGCACTCACATAGAAGGTGGAAGACATGGGTCAAGTCTTTGCTGCACATTACGCAAATGTAGGAAATTAAATCTAGATCTTCCACATCCCGGGTGAATACTTTTTAAACAATGAGCTGAAAGTTTTATAAGGGGGAGCACCACCACCTCCTCTGTATATATTTTATGGGTTTATACATGCTCTAAGCCTTTTGAAAGGGAGAAGAGTGGAAATTCATGGAAACTAGTTCTTGGTTCCATGAAATCTGGCAGATCCATCCTCTAGCTTTTCCACTCTGCTACCAGCTCTATCTTTAGCAGAAACTATGATGTAGTAGCATACGAGCCACACATCTGAAACTTTTCGAAGTACAAATTGGAGAATATGGGCCAATTTATAACACTTAAGAAAAAGCTTAAAATACGCATCTAAAAAGAGTAACATTATGTGAAATCTGGGAAGTTTGCACTAAAATATTCAGAGAGAAGATGTGAAATATTCTCTAATGTGTAAAGTGATCGTTGTAAATTACTGCAAACAAGAAATTTTGGAGTAAAAAAGGCTTAGTGTTACTCTTTGCATGAATAACTAATGTATTTTGTATATATCATGAAGATACACTTGCAATTATTTTTCATTTTTTTGTACTTACATTTTAGGTCCAAGAATTACATGTTACCAACCTGAAAGCTAGTACAAATCTCACAGAAAAAATGTAAGAATATTACATTGTATTATAAAAATGTGAAAAAAATATTTTTTTTCTTAAGTATGGTAATAATGAATAGTTTTGTTTGCATTCTCCAACATCCCCTTGTGCTAATCAAGATAGCAGGTGCAAGTCCTTCTAAAAATATAAACAGGAAGAAAACACTCTTGTTGTCTCACTTTCCCTGTAAAGTGGGCTGGCGTAACTTCCTCATTTATTTTCCTTTCTTCAGCAGGTAAAGGCAGCTCCAATGGCTTCCTCAGCTGCATTTCGATTTTTTTGTTTTTGTTTGTTTTACTGTTTTCCTTTGGCAAATTTCTCCCTAATCCTTTCATTTTAATCAGATTACTAGTTTAGTATGTGGCGTTCACTAATGAAGAGAGCTTCATCATGGAGCTCTCTGGGGAGGCAACCTAAAGTTTGTCTAGTTGTTGTTGTATGTCTCTCTGCCTCAAACTAACAGGCTGCCACATTAGATTTGAAAGTGAACTGTGGTTTCCAAACTTGCCAAAAAGAGATCAAGTGCATGTGCCTCATAATTCCCCTCCCACACACATACATACCGATAGCAGAAAGATGACAATAACCCCAGCAGATGTCTTCCGCTTTGGATGTATTTATTAATGTAAATATCTCTTTGTTTAAGGAATCCTGATGAAAGCAAACGTATTCTCCAGAAAAAAGTAGATAATAAAGTAAGTTTCTTAAATTCAGGGCAACTGATATTAAAAAGTCCAAAATTTCAATATGGAAAATAACCATTTTTTCCCCTTAAAATGATATAAAGAATTATAAAAAAAAAACTCTAAGCCATCTTTCCACTCACACGGTCCTTTATTTGAATGGAGGTGGAACTGTCTCTTGACGTAACTTAAAGCAGCCTGAAGTTATTGAATTTAATACTGTGAAAACTTTTGTAAGGATAGGCCTTTAGACTTTGGGTTTTGTAGCTCAAATGCTTCTTATCTCCAGAAATACCACATACTTTTAGATAAAACTGTATTTTAAATCAAAACAGAAATAAATGACGTGTAAGCGTTTTTGTTTTTGTAGAATAGAACTAATAAAAACATGAAGCATCTCTTTAGTGACACTGACACAGAATACAGAGGTGATGACAGCAAGACAGATACCAGTTGGCTACGAGAGTCTAACAGAAAACCTAAACCCCAACTAATAGACTACAGCAGAACTAAAAATCTGAAGAAATCTAAAAGTATAAAAGCAAGTAAGAAACTAATTGTTGAACATTTAGGGACTGTGTTTCACTTGCCTGTAAATAGTTTTAAAATTATTTAATTATATTTGCCATGCATAATGTATGTTGTGTGCAGTGTGTCACGGTTCATGGTAGTGTCCCTGGAGGGCAACCACTCTAGGCTCCCAGCTCCTCAGCCACCACCTCTCTTCGGCAGAGACCGACAGTATCTCCTTCCTGACCAAGGGATCTTTAAAGACTGCATATTCCCTGCCTACGCCAAGATATTCCCAGCAGTCCAGACTGCCTAAAAGGCCACCATCAGCACTATGCTTTCTCTCCACAGTCTCTGCCCAGTGTATTGCCCGTAGTTATAAGTTACCACACAGCTCTTTATAAGCAAGCACATTCATTCATCAGGTGAAAGCATTACAGAGAAAACATATTAAAAACAATAAAAGAAATACACACATGCTCAAAAGTTTACTAGAGGTTACAACTCCAACCTTGGGTTCTGGTAGGTGCCAGTCCTTAAAATCCACAACTGGGTTTTCCTCTGGTTACAATTACATAATTTGTCTCAGATTCAGAACCAGAACAATCATGAATAGTTCAGTCATTCCTTTGTACAGCTTGGACTTTTGATGTTGGCCTCATGTAAAGGGATCAGCTGACAATGGCTCTCTTCTCAGGGTGTAGCTTCAAAAGGCTGTGTTTTTGCATAACTGGAAGTGGATAATTTGCATTCACCTCCCCTTAGATATTCTCCAAGAAAACCACTTAATATTGTTTGTTCCAGAAGTCCATTCTTGTCTGGTACCATGTTTAAGATAATCCTTTGAACCCCAGGTCTCACATCTGTCCTCTCTCCCTACTTGAGAGGTTACATATAGTCCTAGCCCACAATAATACATGAAATACAATAGACTTCAAAGATGTTTAAATTTAATTAAATACAATCTCCTGAAGATATGGCAGGAAATTGCCATATCTGTCACACAATGTACAGTATGTTTTTGTTCTGCTACCTTCCATAACCTATGGACTTTGAAATGTGCTTATCCTCAGTATTTGTGAAGGTGAATTTTGTGTTAAAAAAAAAAAAAAAAAAAGTGTTTTTATTTAGGACAAAAAGAATTCTTTTTAACAAAACTACTACTGTCCGAATAGTAATCTGAAGGCAGTTTAATGCATTGATAAAGATCTGTGGGTATATACATGATACCTTGTACTGACAATTAAAATTTTAGATGGTCAACATTTTTTGGATATTAAGCTAGTTTTCTAAATGTTGTTGATTTTAACAGCAGATACTTTCTCTGACCCTGCACGTCTGATGGATATATCTGAAGGGAAAAAAACAAAAAATAAAAAGGTAATGTAAAATTGCAATTTAATTTTAATAGCTATTTTTAATCTATTTTAACTGACCATAGGATTTTTTTTAAAATATTTGTATTAATGCACGGTTAACTTTCAACAAAATTCTTTCAAATTCACAGCCACTAAAAATGGTTCTGATTGCTTTAATAATACAACAGAGCCAGTTACAATTCCTATTCCCTAATAATACTAGCTGAGAGTTGGAATGATTATGGCATTTTGATGCTTGCGTTTTGTTGTCTAGGATGATGTATAATTTTTTGGCAATAATTAGTTACTGGTTAATGGCAAGACAAACCATTGTATTCAAATTATTCATTTTTTTCAGTGATTGGTTTAGTTAAGATAGCTTTTTGTCTCTGAATTATTTACTGCATTATATATAATACCTCTGAATTGTTTGTAAGATTATTTAGAAAAATGATAAACTTAACTAAGCATAAAAGCTATAAACTGGAAAAGTCATACTTGAAGTTACATTTATAAATAGTTTATAATCATTAATAAATTATTACAAGATGTTATAAATATGTTAGACATGAGTATAGATGGTTATAACCATATTATTGGACAACATATAGATGTTTGTAAGCCATGGTTCAAAGCAATCTATTGACCTGCTAGTCTTTATAACAATTGATTAAACTGGTTATTAAAACCTCTATTAATTATTAAGCCTTCATAAACTATTTATAAGCATACACTTATATAAAGTGTGACAAATAAAAAATAATGTGATAGCTCTGTGTGTGCATTTAATAATACAGAATTAAATGGAGAGTTTGTATTTTTATGGCTATTTTATGTCAGTCATAAGCTTCAGTCCTTTTGATATAGATTAGGACAGGAGTATCAGGCCTATAGAAACTATATCCCATATCATAACTCAGAAGGAGGATGGAGAAACATTCACTCTACCCCCATCCTGAAGTCTTCTCTTGCTTTTCTCTTCTTTTTACTCATGACACCTAGCAGAAGATCATTAACCTTCGGTTATCACAACTTATCACAACATTTACAAGTCCATGGAACTTCTAGGTTGTCCAGTTCAATAAGCATATTTTGATCCTTCTCTACCCAGGAGAATGGGGAAGAGGGAACCTTTTCAATGAGTAATTATCCTTTAGCTTGTCAACATTTCAGGTTTTGTCTTGGCCAGTGCTAAACTACCATTAAAGATTACTTGCTAAATTCATCTCTAATATGAGTCTACTGAAGTCAGTGGAGTTACGTCAGCGGTATTATTGGCCCTATGTTCTATAGAATAAACATGTAAAATTCTAAGGCTAATATGTGCTTCCTTTTTTCAAAGTACTGTAGCTAGTTCCTGGTACATACACCATGGTGCAGTGCAATTTGTTCTTTTCCATAGTTCTTGTTATTAGAATCTTCAACTTACATCAACATTATTTCTTCCAAAGGTACCTGTTAGTAAAAAACAAAATGCAAAGGCTAATGAAAGAATAAAACAGACAACCAGACCAAAATGGCCTCGAAGAGCAGCATTAGCAAAAAAAAGTTATAAGGATTACTCAAATTCAGAGTCTGAGAGTGAACAGAAATCATCACAGTGCTTATGTAGGAAAGAAAAATTAAGAGTACAGGTAAACAGTATTGATCTTCTGCAGCATCTTTATGAAACTAGCCCCCTAATTTTCAAAAGTGGCCACTGATTTTAGGTGCTTCAAATTTTGATTGCCCAAGTTGGAGAACCTTGAGCTCCTGGGCGGTGGGTGTAATAGGCGCTTCTGCCGACCCGCTGCCAGACACCTGAGCAGCGGTGAACCTGGCCCTTCCGTGAGACCCACCACTGACTCCTCCACTCCACCCACCCCTCCCACCCCCAGGTCCTCACGGCTTGCCGTGTTCCTCCTCTGGACAGGGGAGGGAGGAGGGACGTGGACAGCCGGCAGACTAAGGAGGCTGCGGCCGGCAGCTTGGCAGGGGGTAGGGCCTTCAGGGGCCCAAGCAACTGGCACTAGGGTGACGGCAATTCGGCCTGGCCTGACTCTGGTGGGGAGGATGGCGGCTCGGCTTGGCTCGGCCCAGCCCGGCAGGCACTTGGAGGCCGGGGGGACAGCGACTCGGCCTGGCGCTCTGGGAGGCCAGTAGCTCTACCTAGTGCTGGGGGTAGCTGGCGGCTCGGCCCAGTGTTGCGGCCAGCCCAACTCTGGCGGATGGGGGGTGTCAGCAGCGGGAGGGAGGGGCAGCGGCTCAATGTGGCACCTGGGTGGGGTAGAGGGGCCACAGCTGCAGCTCAGCCCGAGGTGGGTGGGCTAGGGCTCCTCCAGTCACGGGGGTGCCTCAGAGTCAGGGCTTCTCCTTTTATGGGGTGGGAGGGGGGTTTCAGGGCTCTGGCATGCAGGGGGCGGGGCCTTGGCCACAAGGGGTGGGGCCAGTGGGCTAGCTTCCCGAAAGCAGAGGTTCACCCACCCATGCTTGAGCTTGATTTTCTGAAGCACCTGTACTTTCCATTAACTTCAACTGGAATTGTGTGTGCTCAGACCCTCTGGAAATTACTCCCTATTTCTTTTTTCCCTACTCTAAAGTAGATTTATGTAGATTTTATTATAGATTTATATAGAGAGAATCTTCTATACTCCAGAAACGTGTTTTAGTGTTTTTTGTTTGTTTTTAAAGCACCTAAGCTTTAAAAGCACACAAGTCTCTGAGCAGGCTCTTTTAAATGACTTAGACACTTTTGAAATTTTAACATTAGTCTCTTTGAAACAGAAAATATGCTGACCTCATAAGAGGTAGGACTGTCAATTAATCACAGTTAACTCGTGATTAACTAAAAAAAAATTTGTCATGATTAATCACAATTTTAATTGCACTGTTAAACAATAGAATACCAATTGAAATTTATTAAATATTTTGGATGTTTTTCTACATTTTCATATATATTGTATTCTGTGTTGTAATTTAAATAAGTGTATATTATTTTTTAATATAAATATTTACTCTAAAAATAGAAGAAATTATTTTTTTCAATTCACCTCATACAAGTACTGTAGTGCAGTCTTTGTCTGAAAGTGCAATTTAAAACTGTAGTTTTTTTGTTACATAATTGCACTAAAAAACAAAACAATGTAAAACTTCAGAGTCTCTAAGTCCTTCCACTCAGCCCTACTTCTTGTTCAGCTAATCACTGAGATAAATAAGTTTGTTTACATTTACAGGAGATAATGCTTGTCTTATTTACAATGTCACCAGAAAGTAGGGTGACCAGATGTACCGTTTTTATAGGGACAGTCCCATTATTTGGGACTTTTTTCTTATTTGGGCACCTATTATCCCATACCCCCATCCCATTTTTTCAGTTGCTATCTGGTCACCCTACCAAAAAGTGAGAACAGGCATTTGCATGGCACTTTTGTAGCTGGCATTACAAGGTATTTACGTGCCAGATATGCTAAACATTGGTTTGCTCCTTCATGCTTCAGCCACCGTTCCAGAGGACATTCTTCCATGCTTATGATGCTCGTTAAAAAAATAATGCATTAATTAAATTTGTCACTGAACCCCTTGAGTATGTATGTATGTATGTATGTCTCCTGCTTAGTTTTACCCACATACTGCCATATATTGCATGTTATAGAAGTCTTGGATGGTGACCCAAACCATGTTCTTCATTTTAAGAACACTTTCGCTGCAGATTTGACAAAACGCAAAGAAGGTACTAATGTGAGATTTCTAAAGATAGCTACAGCACTCGACCCAAGGTTTAAGAATTTGAAGTGTCTTCCGAAATCTGACAGGGACGAGGTGTGGAACGTGCTTTCAGAAGTCTTAAAAGAGCAGCATTCTGATGCAGAAACTACAGAACCCAAACCACCAAAAAAGAAAACCAATCTTCTGCTGTTGGCATCTGCTGCTTTGGATTGTTATCGAGCAGAACCTGTCATCAGCATCGACACATGGCCTCTGGAATGATGGTTGAAGCATGAAGGGACATATGAATCTTTAGCGCATCTGGCACGTAAATATCTTGCAACACTGGCTACAACAGTGCCATTTGAACGCCTGTTCTCACTTTCAGGTGACATTGTAAACAAGAAGTGGGCAGCATTATCTCCTTCTGCAAATGTAAACCAGCTTGTTTGTCTGAGCGATTGGTTGAACACATAGGACTGAGTGGACTTGCAGGCTCTAAAATTTTAGGTTGTTTTATTTTATAATGCAGGGTTTTTGTACATAATTCTACATTTGTAAGTTCAACTTTCATGATAAAGGGATTGCACTACAGTACTTGTATTAGGTGAATTGAAAAATGCTATTTCTTTTGTATTTTTACAGTGCAAATACTTGTAATCAAAAATAAAGTAAGCACTGTACACTTTGTATTCTGTGTTGTAATTGAAATCAATATATTTTGAAAATGTAGAAAACATCCATAAATATTCAACTAAATGATATTCTATTATTTTAACGGTGCGATTAATCATGGTTAATTTTTGTAATCGCTTGACAGCCCTAAAAAGAAGCATATATTAATACATTTGTTGAATGCCTAAACCAGTTCAGGATCAATTAAACAATGGTATGTTTTAATAAAGTACTGACAAACTGAAAAAGAGGTATTTTTTTATAATTTTAATATTAAGTAAAATTTATATACTGGATTAAACCATTTCTGCAACATGACAAATATGCTCAAATCCCAGTGAAGTCCACGGGAGATGAAGACACCTAGGCGTATTTGAAAATCCCATTAGGTGCCTATGTTTAGGCACCTAAATACCTTTTATAAATCTGGTCCTTAGAACTAAAGGAGAAACTTGGCACCTCTCCCGATTAGACCATGTGTCTGACTGGACAAGTAGATATATTGTACTGTATACTTATCTATATATTGTGTGTATATATATGTATACATGTGTAATATCTAGTGTGTTTAAATGTAATGCTTATGTAGATTTGTGTACCTCTAGCAAGAACACAAAAATGGCCAAAACAAAGCTGTGAATCAACACAAGGAACTAAAGAACAATGTTTCTACAGAGCCAAAAAAGGAAATATCAAGAAATCAACAGAAAATGTTTACTAAATCAAAAGATCCTATAAAACGGAGAAAATTAGAAATGTCACCAGTAGCCTCACCTGAAAGCCCAGCATCAGTTGAGACGATGAGATGTGTGTATTATTTTGTATTTTCATTTTTAAAGTTGTCTGCTCCTGTTTTGGATATGAATTAATTAATGTGTCTCTCTAATATCAATTCATTCCAAATAATTGCTTTTAAATATATGTACTATATCCTCTTTGTCCATTTAATGTATGTTATGTTAATATCATATGTTAAAATGCAGAAAATACATAGGTGAGCTGTCATCATTGTTAGATATATAACAATGGACGCCTCGTTATTTTTGCTGATACAGACTAACATGGCTACCACTCTGAAACCTGATAGATATTATGGTTGATATTTCATACCAGAGTGTAATAGAAATACAATATATCAGTGAAAAGAACAGTTGGTAATTTACTTGCTATTAAAATATACTATAATGATGAGCAATGCTAAGTAAAAGCAATTTTTCTTGTTGTGTAGACTTTAAGGACAAAGCACTTGCATGAGAGTAGCTCAGTTGTGATATGAAAATATATTTCTAAATATCCAGCTGTTCCATATGAAAGGTATAGCATTTATTACAAAACCCAAATATTTTATGGTCATGGGCAAATACATGTTTTTTCTTTATATGGCCAACAAGGAAGTTCCAGTATGTATTTTACTTGACTGCTTATTCAGGTTTCAAAGGCAGTTTTTAATATGAAGTATGTCTTATTTAAAGGATAGGATTTTCATGGGGAAATCCCAGTCCATTCAGTTTGCAATTCTTTTTTTCTAACACTATGGACTGTATTTTCTAAAAAGTATTATAGTTCTTGGGTCAAATCTGGACCATTGAGCACCCACAACTCTTGTTCAAGGTAACTGGAGTTGCAGGTGCTCAAAGACATTCAAGAAAACCCCTTGAAAGCCCACAACATGACTGTGTCCATCCTTCCATGGAACTCACAATGACATCAGTGGGAATTCTGTACACAGAGAAGACTTGTGATATGAGGTATAAAAGAAAAAGAAGGTGTTAAGACCTAATATCCTCAATTAAGTGTTTATACTTACTAGGTGCTGAAAAAGTACCAGAGGAAGCATTTACCCAGGAACATGTTTCCTTGAAAAGTTCAACATCATCCTATCTTCAGGACTCAACACCAGAAAAGAGGGAATCCTTAAGCATTGTGAAAGGAATTTCAGCTAACAAGCTTTATACAACAAAAAAGAATAATCAAAGTATACATCCAAAACAATCCCCTGAAAATGTCAGAAAGTTGGTATTTGGAAATGAAAGTTTATCACCAGTTTTAAGTCCACTTTCTTTGGTAAGAATTTAAATTACTCTTTACAATTATATCAATGTCTGCATTATCTTAAGTAAAGTACACAGTATTCATTAATTAATTGGAACAACTTCTTCATTTGGGTGTTTTCAGGGGAAATGATGTCTATTTTATAGTAAATGAGAATTACTTCTGTTTAATAGAAATAGAATTAGTAGACCATTCTAACAAGAAATCAGGCCTGTAGAAGGTGTTTAAATTGTATTCAACCAGGTGCTTTTGTAAGTGCAAAATTCCATGCTCTTTTTCAAAACAGACGTATCCAAAAAGAGGTTTAAAAGGTGGAACATTAAAGCACAGATATGATAAATATAATTTATATTATTTTATATTTATGCAGTTCAAGTATTTAATTTTAAGATTTGTTGTATTGTCTCTTTTTTACTTGGTGTCATGATTAGGACAGATGCATAATCAAAAAAATCTCAAGTAGTGAAATAGGCTGTTGTAATCAGGAATATTAGTGTAATAATCATGGGAGGAATTATCTATAGTATATATCAAAATTTACAACAATGCAAAAAGTAATATTGCTAAGACGTCCCAACCAAGATTGGGGCCAGCCCCCTTCTTTTAGCTGCTTTTATGTATACATAGTAAGAAATAGTCCCAATTTTAAAGAACTTGCCGTCTAAATAGACAAGACAAAGGATGGGAGAAAAGAAATAATATTCCCATTTTACAGATGAGTAACTGAGGCTGCAAGAACTTAAGTGAGTTGCTCAAGGTCATACAGGAAGTCTATGGTTGAGTTAGGAGTTCTGAGTGCAGGTCCCAAGACCCAGGCCATGCCTTACCCACCAGACCATCCTTTCTTCTCCCTCACATCTCTGTTTGTTCATTGGTCAGTAGAAACAAACACTGATGTCCCCAAGAGAAATAAAACTGAGTATCTTCCAGCACAATGTATTTATATATTTGTATTAATTAGAGTTATCAATCAGTTGCACATGTCCATTTCAGTAGAGAGGTGCCAATGAAAATATCCTCCTGTATGTATACTTTTCTGTATCTCCAGCTGGGGACATGAATTTGAGGTTTTCCCTAAACCACAAACACATTCCAAATTGCTCAGTCTAGATTCTTGAAAGTATGTATTATACTCATGTAGGAGCATGACAACTCTACGTTTTCACTCACGCAGTTTTTGGAAGTCCTGTTTACTTGGCAGTAGGTTGGGCCCACATAACCCATGAATCCATTAAATTCCATGTAGATGTTAGATCAGTGGAGGCCAGGACTATCTTAAAGTGCCTTCAAACTGCCTCCCACTCCTTGGCTGTCCTCTCATCCTCATGGCAGTAAAGCTCAGAGCTCCATATTCCCAGGGATACCCCACACTAGCCACTTTCTCCAAGTCCTGCTTTAGAGATTTCAGATCATGAAGGGGGAACACATTTAAATTAATAGACTATGGGTCGAATTTTCAAAAATGCTGACTTAGAAACACAAATCCCAATGACAGGTTTCAGAGTAGCAGCCGTGTTAGTCTGTATTCACAAAAAGAAAAGGAGTACTTGTGGCATCTTAGAGACTAACAAATTTATTAGAGCATAAGCTTTCGTGAGCTACAGCTCACTTCATCGGATGCATCCACATGCCACAAGTACTCCTTTTCTTTTTACAAATCCCAATGACTTTCAATGACACGTGTGCTTCTAAATCACTTATGGTGGGATTTTCAAAAGAGCTTAGGTTAGCATCAACTCAGTCAGAGGATTCCTGAAGGGGTGAACTCTATGCAAAGTGTTCCCTTGTCATAGATTTCAGTCCTTGGAGTACGCTCTGAGAGGGGTATTAAGGTGGGGACATGGGAATATCACAGAGTAGGCACTTTCTTCTTCGATGTCCCCGCCTCAAGTCTGAGTCTCTGACTTCTTGGATCTCTGTCCTCTTCATTCGTAGACACTTAGGTTATGATCTGTCCCTTAATTATTAGAAAAGTAAAGACAACTAGTTCATCTTCATCTTACACTTTCATAGGATTATGAACAAGTTTACAGTCACTTTTATTTTAATTATGCATCCTGGTATGTGCTGAGATTTTTTTTAAACTTCTGTTTAGATTTTCTATAAACTGATAAAATCTTCTTATGATATGACTGATGTAAATGTAGAGCAACAACTATAATTTTACATTTAGATGGTTAAGCTAGATAATTGCATCTGGAGTAGCAGAGTGTATTGCTGTGATGCCTCCTTTGTATCTGTGAACTGGGCATTGAGTTATATGTTCCACGGTCTGTTCTGGGTGACCAGTCACACACTGGAGAGTCTTTAATTTTCCATTTGTACAGCAAGTATCTGCATCTGCCAGGGTTTGTGTGGATACGGTTTAGGGTTGTCCATGAGCTTCGTGGGAGATTGAAGCCAGGGATCTTCTGCGTCGGGTCTTTCATGAGGTGTTTGTGACTTCTTGCGAACTCCATTTGGCTTTCCATGCTTCATCGGGGTTGCATTGTTGAAGGTTAAATGCGTGGGTCCAAAAGGGCTTTCACCACTTCAAGCAGCAGTGAGGGATGTTGTTAAGGTCCTGGTGTAGGGAAGATGTTCATTTTCTATGATCCGCTGGAATTCCCAAAGGGTTGTGGCATCACAGCAAATGTATGGGGGAGCAATGTGCAACAGCACTGGCAGCCAAGGTGTTGGGGTCAACGTGAGGGTTCTAGTGATGCACCACATTGCATTGTTTAGTTGGACATCAACCGGTCAAGTATGGCTACTTCTGGTCTATACCAATGCACAGTATTCAGCTACAGAGTACACAAGGGCTATAAAATTAGTACATTTGAATATCCATTTTTAACAATAGTTTTGTTTTCTTTTGTGTAGCCTAGTCTGACTCCAGTAACTATGGACAAAGCTGTCATGAGTGGAAAAGACATGGAGGTTACTGAACCTGAGGTGGAAATGTGTGATATTAGTGAGGCAGTGAATGTTACAAATTACCTTTCAGACAAACTCACCATTGACACAGAAGTGAAAGATCTCACTAAAAACATGCAAAATAAAGGAGAGGTATGATGCAGACCATCTATCCCATTTGAAAAGCTGCAGCTTTGTATGTTTGTTTTTTTTACAATTGGTGGCATTAGGGAAAGTATGTTTTTGTTGCTTTACATTTTTAACATTGTTTTCAAACTTTTCTTGTAATATTGCCTGCATTTTTCAGTTTAGTATAAAACAGTGTTGTCTTGGATGTCATTGTTAGAAACTGTCTTAATTCAGACTTTGCCTGTGTTATGACTGTAAGGAAATAATCTCTCATCCCAGCAATAGCACTGACAATTTGTATTTTAACAAAGAATACAAAACATATCTTTGCTTTTGCCTTGAATATTTTTTAAATAGAAAAAAATTTCAAAAAGAAAATGACTTGCCACTTCTGCATGCAGAAACTTACAAAATAAAGTTAGGTAGTTTCTTGTACTTTTAGCCTTAGGCTATTAATAGAAGTCCTGGAGAATTAATAATTAAAAATTCTGCCATCGAACCAAAATACTTTGACAAAACTATGTGCAGACTGATTTGTTTGCTGTAACTGTACCTTTAGTATTTTCATATTTATATTTCTAGTTTTTAATAAACACGTAAATCTTCATTTATGATGAAGACTATCTAAATTGGTTCACTGGAGGTCCTGGAGGTTGTTAATATATAATTTTTATATATGTGTGTGTGTATGTATATGTATGTGTATGTATATGTATGTGTATATGTATGTGTATATATATATATATATATATATATATATATATATATATATATATATATTATAATATGTGTGTGTGTGTGTGTATATATATGTGTGTGTGTGTGTGTGTGTGTATATTTTTTTAGGAATCTGCACCTCCATCTCCATTATACACTTCTAGTGGAAGCAGAGAACAGTCATGGTGTAAAGATCCTTGTGGCAACATACATGAATCTGGTATGTAAGTGTGTCTTATGAAAAAGTACTTTCTTTGAATATCTGTAATAGTTGATGAAAAGCATTTCTAAGATACAAAAATAAGGCCTGATTCTTCAAGCCCTACACGTGGAAATGGAACTCCTATAAACTTTATTTAGTATTTTTTACCAGTATATTTGTCTTTTCATATATACTCAGTTTATTCTATTCCTAAAGTTAGTGTTAATCTTTGTTGTTATTGATAGGAAGCTACTGTTAGATGTGAATGTTTTTCACTTAAGCTTTAGAAGCATCAATTGGGAGTCTGTTTAGGCACCCCTGCCTATATAAACTGAGAATTTAACTCGAAAAAGCCTCTAGAGGTCTGCCTTCATGAAAATAATTTTTAGCACTCCCAGGATTGCTGGACTGGGTATGTGAGAGGACAAATTTACAGGTAAGAGACTAAATTGGCCTTTGGAGAATGTGGTTGGGTAGAGGTGCGTGGTTATAGCTATGGATCCACAATTCTGCGAGGGCCATGGAGGCTATTGCATCCCTTGGAGCCCCATTGCCCCACTTAATTTAGGAGCCAAATTTAGTGCTTTTTGTGAGAATAGTCCCTTCATCTTGATTTAATTAAGTACCCAACCTTTCTCCAGATGGTTTTTCTGCCCATGAGTCTTTCAGGAGTAAGGGATCTGCAGAAGCAATTCCCAGTGAAAAAAGAAAGCATACTATTTTAACAGATGTTCTCTAAGTATATTATGTCAGCAGACCCATACTAATCGTATCATCCATCGTTTTCTTCTTCATTGGAGTCCTTGCATGGTATATGGCCTAAGGACAATGAAGATGATTGGGGCAGCAGCCCCTTATATTGACATGCACCAAACAGTCAGGACTCTGCACAAGTCCTCTTGTAAATGCAACATTCATTGATTTCTCTAAAAAGAAAAGGAGTACTTGTGGCACCTTAGAGACTAACAAATTTATTAGAGCATAAGCTTTCGTGAGCTACAGCTCACTTCATCGGATGCATTCAATGATGAGCTGTAGCTCACGAAAGCTTATGCTCAAATAAATTTGTTAGTCTCTAAGGTGCCACAAGTACTCCTTTTTTCTTTTTGCGAATACAGACTAACACGGCTGCTACTCTGAAACCATTGATTTCTCTATAGCTCTTATATTAAATATGTTTGTCATACTTTAAAGGGCCTACAGTACAAGTGAATCTCAAACGAATGTACCACAATGATGCGGAAAGTGATTCTGATGAAGTAGAAATGAGGAAGGAAGAAGAAGAGAGAGAAACAAAGCTGCTCCCTAGAAAATTATTTAAAGTAGATGATGATACTGTGTATAAAGGTTAGCTGGAGCTCAGTCATACAAAAATGTAAACCAGAAAACTGCTTAAAGTATTAACTATGAACAATAATACT
Organism: Dermochelys coriacea; assembly: GCF_009764565.3. NCBI lineage: Eukaryota > Metazoa > Chordata > Testudines > Dermochelyidae > Dermochelys > Dermochelys coriacea. The sequence goes on from NC_050080.1 coordinate 10,500,326, forward strand.
GGAATTCTAATTAAAACTCTTAGGATAGGGTGACCAGATGTCCCTATTTTATATGGATAGTCCTGATATTTGGGGCTTTTTCTTAAATAGACGCTTGCTACCCGCCACCCCCTGTCCTGATTTTTCACACTTGCTATCTGGTCACCCTACTTTAGGACTTCTTAATAAGCTCCATTTTTATTGCAGACATGTAAGAAAAGAGAATTACCTGCTCTTCTCTAAGACATTGATACAGAATATCGTGGAACATTTTCTTTCCTTAATTAATAACATAAATGTTCTAGAAACACAGCAGTCGACTTCTTATCATTCAGAAGAATAAACAAACAGAAGTTTGATCACTTTTGGTCAATAAAGAGCTAATTGCATGTTTCACAAGAGATGCATTCCAGTATTCTCTCCAAATTGGAATCTGAATATTTATATTTTGCCTACCTACATTTGCAATAGTTTACCAGTTGGATAAGGTGTTGTCTGAGATCACTTCTTCCTCTTACTGGAACAGGAACACATTCTCCATAGAGTGTTATGTCTCTAGCTATTAGGAAGTAAGGAGGCAAATAATTTGGAGTCACTGCAGGTATATCAGATAAACGAGTGCCCCCTACTCTGATATGTACTTCCCTCAACTGGTTCCTTGGTATGAGACTCGCTGGGGATAGGGAGAGGAGCACTAACTGGAAGGAGAAACACGTAGTAGAAGATAAAAGGCCCCATCATGCTCAGCAGTACAACAGTGAAACTGGTGGCCTGGGACAGTAGGGCTGATCATGAGCTTCACCTAGGGCTCCTAGAAGAAGAGGAGTTAACTTTGAGAATGCTTAGGGGTCAAGCCCACGGACATAAGATACTCTGGTAGAAGACCTCATTCCTAATGGGTCTCTATCCCACCCCAAAGGGCTGTAGAGACACACAACTGAAAATCCTGAATTCTGGGAACTAGAGCTGGATGACACTCTCTAGCTCCTTTGTCCTTTTTTTCTGCTTGTTCTCCTTTCTTGCTTTTTCTTGTCTTTTCTTCTTTCTTCCTCCTTACCATCTTTCATCAGACCTGAAGAAGACGACGCGAAATTAGGGGAGTTAGCTGAAGCATGGATTCAATGCTTGCAATAAGAGTGGAGGCAAAGAAGTCTTAGACTTGGGGAGGGCACTTTTAAACCTCTGCTGGCTCATAGAATTTATTGTGTCCTTGCTTCCTGCTAGGGAAATCCATAACGCAGTGTGCAAGGACTCATTCATTTTCCAGAAAAGGGAAGAAGTGGGCTGCAACAAACGAAATAACTGGTAAGAAATAGTCTCATCACTTTCTTTACTAAATTGCTATATTTAAATTGTTGTGTATAATAGTAGCTGAATTTCATTCAAGAAATTGTTGCAATTTCTTTGATGGAAATAACAATGTCTGTTTTATCTTTGTATTGGTATGTTTAAATTTTTTAAGCATTTTGAAATCCTCTAGTAGTAAGGATGGTATGCAAATTCAAGGTATGGTTGGGTCATATCCTGAAGTCCTTACGCACGCTATCTCCTTTAGACATAACATTTTACCTTCTGAGAGATCTACCCGTTTGAGTCCTAATTTTCAAACATTAAGTATGCAATGACATGCCAAATTTGTGTGTGCAATGTTTTGGGGCAGATTTTCAAAAGGTCTAATATTAGCCTGCTTTTTTCATGCTCAACTTTTTAAAGTTTTGATGTAATTTATGTATTTAGAGTGGTGTTGCCCCTGTAAACTGAAGAGGTCAGGGAGAGAGAGAGTATGTGTGTAATACATGTGTACTTGATAAATCTCTGTAGATGTTTTGGTGACTGGGTGGATAATAGGCTTTTTACCAAATTTCTAAATAGTATACTATATCTAACAATTACAGATTTCAAATCCCTGATAAATAATGTCTCATGCAAAACATTTAACATGTTTAAAAAAAAATTAGAAAGAAACAGATCAACCATATACAAATGAAATCTGTTAAAGCCGGAAAGGGGTTAGTATACATATTACGTTACACTAACCCGATACGGGTTACATTACGCTTTCCTCAACGGACTTACCCTGTTTTTATACCAAAATGATATGCAAGGGGTCAGATTGTATGACTCTTACTCAGCCTGCGGAGCACTTACTTAGGGGGAATAGTCCCACTAAGTCACTGAAACTACTCCCCTGAGTAAGTCCTCACTAACTTGAGTAAGGGTGGCACAATCAGCTCCATATTGTTCCCATTCAGCCTATTCAGTCTATATTGCTGGGAAATCTCTGCACATTTGAAAATCAATGGAATAGTATAGAAGAAGGTCCAAAAGTTTAATTTCTGAAATTAAACTGGATGCAATTGAAGTTGACACGAGCCCTAGTCTTGGGATTTATAAACCCAGGCATCAGAACTGAAATAACTTGTACTGTACAGATGATACAGAAATACGTTCCTAATTCTCTAACGTTGCATATGATCTTTTACAAATTTTCAGTATCCGAGAGCATATCTACTGTGTCTGTAAATGAGTTGTCTTTTTTGGATGTAGAGGTCTGGGACCCTGGTTGTTCAAGTGTAGGGATAGGTCAGAAGCTCCATAAGGAATTTACTAGGAAAATTCAGGTAATGTGTGTGTGTGTGTGTGTGTGTGTGTGTGTGTGTAAAAATACTGTTTATTTCTTTTTCTTTCTTTCTCATATTTGATACTCTTAACTGGAAACATCATTAACAGAGCTACCTTATATATTATTGCATACAAGAATAAATATGAAAAGAATGTTAAGGTTGCTATGTCAAAGACTGAGAAGTTAGTAAATTCCAGAATAAACGTTGTCTGTGCAACCTTTATATGGCACCCTTTTTGCATATGCATTATGATGCATTCTTTTGATTTACATGTTCATTCCTCAGGACCTATACCTCATTCAGTGCACAGGTTGGACTCTGCTCAAGGATTGAGGCAATTCTTCAGTATTTCTTTTTATCCGTCGGTGGTGGCCCCATGTTACATTTACTACATAGCAGTCAAACCCTGCCCAGCATACAGAATTATTCATTTCCTCGGGATCTGGGTTTTTTTCCTCTCTTTTTGGGGGGCGGGGGCACTCATCACTGTTGCATCTGAGTGCCTCAAACATTTATGCATTCATCTTCACAACACACCTGGCTGAGGTAATGTTATTATCCACAATATTCTGAAAGGAGTTTGATGGATAGTTGTCCATATAGACAACAACCTTGTTTCACTGCCTGAGTTCTGTTCATCCTGTACATTGAATGAAGCATGGGTCCTGTGGAAAAAATTGTATGCGATCATGTAATAAAGACTATATCATAATATATACGCATAGGACAGACAAATTAGGGTTGGTCAGGAAATCTCAATTCTGATATGACTTGACTTAGATAAAACAATGTTCAAGTTACATAGTGATTTTTTTTTCCTATGTAATTTGCTAGTTTTTCAAAAACACAAAATGATAAAACAAATTCCATTATGCAGAACTGTGTTTACCATACATATGTGTCCATCAACAGATTTGGAACCTTTAAATCCACAGCAAAGACCTCTGTGAGTTATGGAGTAGTTGGTAGTTACTTGAGGGAAATGAGAGACACTTTGCCACTGAGTGTCACAGTATTTACTGACAACAGAGGAATGTTAAGACTTGATCCTGACTTCTATTCTGGGTTCTAAAGGGGGTATGTTCCAGTGGTTAGACCCTTTTGTCCCTGTGTCCCCTAGTATGTCTTCCTGCAGCTTGTGTCCCATGTGTCTGTCCCTCTCTGCTCTTGTCCCTTCCCAGCCTGTCCTTGTTCCTCCTTCTCCTGCCCTGTAGCGCCTTCTCTGCATTCAAGTTCTGCTACTTCCTCCTTTTCTACTCACTTGGGCACTGCAGGGGAACACTGAGAGCACAGGAGAGGTAGTCTCCCTGCTCTCAAGTCTGGTATGCAGCAGCCCCTGACATGAACAAACAGGGGGGAAAAAAAAAAAAAAAAAAGACCTGTTCAGTCTAGGCTACAGCATGCTCAGTGAGCTCTCTGGAGGTGGAGCATGCTCAGTGAAGACAGAACACTTGTAGAATTTTGCTATCCATCTCTAACTAACTTCTAGTAAGTATATGCAAACAGTGATTTTTCAGAGACATCTAATTCAACTACATTTTGATGGATTTTCAAGGGAAAGCAAAAGGAATGTCTCTGATATGAGGGTTAATGTTGACTTTTGTCCACTGTAACCTGTGATCTTATATAAGTAACTACTGTGGTTATGTTTTATAATACAGTATTTTATCATTCTTTTCTCAATTAGTCAATTAAACAATTCTTTCTAGAGCCGCTCAAGAAGAATGGACCACTTTACCAAGCAATCATTGAAAACAGCTCAGCAGCATTTGACAACAATGAATTGTCAGTTGCATGAATGCAGGTCTGTAGCAGAATACTTATTCAAAAACTTATTTGAATGACATAAATGTTTTTATTTTTAGTTTATTTCTGTTTTGGTAGGATCAAGCAGCTGGACAAATTTCATTTCACCATCGTAGAGGAGCTTGAGAGTTTTGAAAAAGATTCCCAATCTTTGAAAAATATGGAGAAAGAATTATTGGTTTGTATTTAAATTATTTAATGGAAAAAATCTGTTTTCTAAAAATATTGGATTTTTTTTTTAAAGTATGGCATTTAGCTGTGGACCATTACTACTGGCTCTGAGAAGATGTGCTTTGTAACTTGCTATAAAAAAAGAGCTACACATTTTGTGTAAAGGCAAAAATTTACCATCTTCCTGGCATTTGGCTTTATTTTTATTTTCAGAGAAATTAACAGTCAAATTACAAATAAACTACTAAGTGGTTAGGATGTTTCAGGCAAACAAATCCAGCCTTTGAAATTGACTTATTATGTATTCTAAATAAGACACCTAGCCTCCACAGGCCTTAGTTAACTCCGATGTAAACTTCTTATTTAGTATCCAAATGGCTCACCTTGGACTTGGTGAGTCTGCTGCTAGCTTTAATGTAAAATTAACAATAAGAATATTAATATTAAGGTGAAGACAGTGGATTAGTACACTAGGTTTTTACTCTGGAAAGAGCTTAAAATAAAACATAAATCATGCATTAGAACAAATTTAGTCTAATTTTAACCACATTGAACCCTATTTGGAATGTCTGATCAAAGTGTCTTGGGCTTTCTGTTTGCCAGTAGGGGAAACAGCCATTCACAATAGATTTTGGGAAATATGGGCTGAAATTGCTGGTTGAGTTAAAGGTGAGTGCTTTACAGTTTGATCCTGCCCCACTGAGCCTTTAATTTTTTAAAACACCAGAAGATATGGGCTCTTGTAGAATGCCTAATCATTCTGTTCTTAGTCTGTCATTATAGGTTATTTGGGAACAGGAGAAACCTATTTTTTTAAAAAGAAAAGGAGTACTTGTGGCACCACAGAAACTAACAAATTTATTTGAGCGTAAGGTTTCGTGAGCTACAGCTCACTTCATCGGATAAATTTGTTAGTCTCCAAGGGGCCACAGGTCCTCCTTTTTCTTTTTGCGGATACAGACTAACACGGCTGCTACTCCTGAAATATTTTTTTTAAAAAGTCCTACATTCTGTGGATTAACTTCTTACCGGTTCAGTTAATTATTTTATTTCTTTTTAGAACTTTTGGAAAAAACATGCACTTACGTTTAGTGCATGCAAGAAAAATGAACAACGGAGGTTAGTGGGGTTTGTTAATGTTGTTATGAGACCTGGATTCCATTCATGACTCTGCAGTTGACTCAATATATGACTTTGAGCCAAGTAACTTAATGCTCTACACCTTTGTTTCATCATCTGTATGTAAAACGTATTGAAATCTATGGATGAAAAGCGCTGTATATGAAAACATGTTATCCACATAAATTTCTGCCAAAGTCTAGTGGAATATTACACTAATACGGATAATAATGGTCATCAATGTTTTTAATAGTATGTTAGACTAAAAATTAAATTTCCCTATTCAAGATCTTTGTGGCATTTTCATATATGACAGAGATCTTTAATTTGCATTTTTGTTGTTGTTAGGATTCAGATTCTTAAAACTTCATTTGAAAAGCACATCTCCCACAGTGTTAACTATGAGGAAAATATTTTTACTTCTGAGGTATGACATTTGTTCTCTTTAGTTTTGTTTTTATTTCTTACATTATGTCACCTGATTACTTCTTTAAAGGACAAGTCTTTACCGCCAGCATTATACTACTATCCTCTAGATACCTTTTAATAACGTTTTTCCTTTTAATTTGACCATAACTTGTGCAATGTTAAGGGCTTAATATTACCCTTTTAGAAGAGATGAACACCTAATTTGATGATCATGGCAGAAATTTCATGGCCATGCAGCATAGTTTATATTATATTCTGCAGCTTTACTTACCAGTGTTTCAGTTATGCAAGAAAGAGCCAATTAGAAGCAAGCAATTTGGCAACTGTCCTCTGTTTTTCTCTCTTCCTCAAGTTTTTTCCTGCCTCGCAATTAAGAAAACATCAAGCACCTCTAGCTTAAGTGCTACCATTAAGGCACCCAAACTTGTAGTTCTTTGGGGGATATTATTAATATCTTGAATTTCACCAAGGAGTGAGTGAGCAGGAAGTAGTTGCAGTCTTTGGAGTACTGGTGTAATATGTTCCTTGTAACCAACACTGCTCAGTGAACAGGACACTGCATTGTGCACTCAGGTGTATCTCCTGAGTGGGGCTAATCTTGAAGTCTGTATAGAGACCATTACAATAATCTGATATGAAAATCATAAATGACAATGTCCATATCAGAGAGAAATGGGTACTCACAAATAGATGAAAAAATGTCACTTGTGGCTACAAAGGTCACACAAGGTCTCCAAAATAATGAAAGATCCAGAATTACCTTTAAGTTGTTAACTCCTTTGACAAAGGGCCGCTATGCTTCCTCAGTCAAGGAGGATTGCTAGATCCTTTATCCAACATCTTTGCTATATGTAGATTGAGTCTCAACCAATTCTGTCATATCTAGGGCCCTGATCTTGAAAACACTTAAGCATGTGCTTATCTTTACTCATGTATGTAATCCCATTGAAGTAAGTGGAACTACTTATGTATTTAAAATTAAGTAGTTGCTTAAGTACTTTGTTGCATAAACGCCTGCTCCTTGCAGGATCAATTCCTAAACCCCTGTCTCAGCCAATCTGAGGGGAAAAATTGTCGAGTGCAATAGAGAGAAGATGTATAATTTCATGTTTATATACTTGTGACACCCAAGCTGATGCTAATGTCAGAATTTGGAGTAGATGCCATAGTACTTAGTTACTTCTGCCCTAAAAAGATTCATATTTCCCACCCGTTTCCTGGACAGCCTTATTTTGAACAATGGAAAGACTGAGCATTAGTACAATCTGATTTTACATTTAATTTGAGGGAATAATTGTCTTCATAAAAATGTATTGTCACTTGTGAAAAGAAAACATGTATGTATATCACAATGTTGTCAATTTTTATAGATGCATCTAATGAAAGAAGACATGAAAGGGCTTCAAGAGAAGCTTCTTAAAGAAATGGTAAATAAAGTTATTTTGTCTCAATTTGTTTTTGTATGTTTTCCTAAAAGAACATAGTTATCTGCACATTCACTTTTTAAAAAGTTCCTTTCAAGATGCAATTTCTAATACGTTGTCATTTGAAGCAAAAAGGGAAATACTGATAAATAATATCATTAAAACAATGCTTAATTTTTAATACCTAAAAAGTGATATATATGTATATTCTCTTTTAGTTTTATGCTTATGTAGTGTCTAATTTGTATTTTAATAGAGTTAATATTAGCACAAGAAGGAAAAAACATTCTAATGTTGCAATATCTGCCTGAATTCTGTGATAGTTTTAAAAAGTTTGTTTTAAAGTGTATAATAAATGTGATACTGTTCTGCCATAGCATGAAGAGGAGCTGTTTAATGTTCGCAGAGGATTGCAGACGCTCTTTCTGTCAGAAGGGAGAAAATTCTAATATTGTAAATTCATATATTTTGAAAATGTTTGTTTATATTTATATTAATATATTATTATTTTCACTAATGAGAAGTTTTACTGACATTTACTGACAGCTTTTTAAAGAAGTGCTATTTTAAAAGGATCTTCACATAATAAATTAGGAATATTAACATGGGGTAATTTTAAAAGGTTTATTTAATTGACATAGAAAAAAAGAGTTATTTTCAATTAAAACTGAAGTAAGAGTCATGTTTTGGATTTGTATGTGTACATAGGACTTCTGTTGCAATTAATAGGAGCTGTGTTGTACACAACCAGACACAGAATTTGACCATACATTCTTTAGCACATGAAAAGGAGTTCAAATGGCATTTTTGAAAGTTGTATCCTATTTACTTATGGTATTAGCTTTCAGTTGGAATTAGTCATTGACTAAAAATGTTTTGTAAAAATATATATATGTTTTATCCATATTGAAAATGTGTATTAAACATTTCAGAAAAATGTACTTTGAGTCTTTTTTTTCATATTTACAAATTTGTGGCATTATCACAAGACCTAAGCAAACTGGTGCATATTTTAGGCCATTTTGAACTCAGAGTCTCTGTAAATCTATGGTTGGTAAAGCTCTCTAAAACAGATCATCCAGGATGGCCTGCCCTTTGTACAGAAATACATCCTGTAATAGTTATGCATGTCCATAACCAAAATGAGATTTCCATGTATCATGATGGATTATAATTGACTTTTCCCCCATGCTGCTATTCAGTATCTACAATATTCTCCCTGAATTTAAATGCCATGCAACCTCTCTTCTCTTTCATATGCTCATAGCCACCCTCTTTCTTTTTTTCCACAATCTTTCAACCAATGCTTTCCTTTTAAATTTAACAAAAAACAGTAACTAACAGGCATATTACTTAAGTAAACCTATAACATTTATAGGGCTCTTTGAGTTCCTTCTACCAACGTCCTTGTCTCTGTGATCACTCCCAGGATTTTCTCTTGTCATACTCAGTTTAGATTGTAAACTTTTTGAGAATAATGGATTTGCAACTATAGTATTTCCCATTTCATCAGTAGCTCTTGAAGAAAACTGAAGTTAAGCATATCACCAGGTTGCCAAAAAGAAGTGATGGATATGGAAAATAATTCATAAATTCTACATTCCTTAGAGGGCCCAAACCTCTCTCTGAAGATTGTTAATATGTTGTCCAACTTAGAACTAACTTTCCCTTTCACCATTTTAGTTATTCTGTAAATCTGGTATTTTCCAAACTATTTTCATCATTCTGTCTCAAAATTAACACACTGATCTCCATTTGCTGTCTGCAGCATCACACATTCTCTTCACTGCCACTTATTTCATTCCTGTCAGCCTCTGATTTATTTTTTTTTCTGTTGCCCTCAGATACCTCTCTTCCCCCCTAGATTTGTTCCCCGGTGACACCATGGCCTTTACTGTCAGCTCCATTTGTATCTTACATTTGTTTCTCATACCACTTTTTCCAATCTTTTAACAACATTTCCTTTCCCTCATTTCCACTACCCCCATTCCTGCCCCATGCCATTGTGTTATGCTGCTATTATTATTATTATAATTTATTTGCATTAAGCAGCATTATTGGTGAAAGTCTGAATACATTGATTTCCTAATTTTTAGGTGTTGTGTTTTGGTTCTGCTTTGCATTGATAGGATTCTTATGCATCCAAACGCTGCGGATTCTTCTGCACAGGACGTTGTATTTTTTTTTCAAAACCAATTTTGCCACTTAACAATAGAAGTTCCCTGCTGAATCTCACCATCCTCTGTGTCTTCCTTAATGTTTATCAAATTCCATTTTCTCATCTTTGACATAACTCTCCAGGGTCTCCAGCCCCCCTACCCACTTCTAAATCCTCAACGTCCCCACCATTACTCATGACAACAAACATGGAATCTCATGATGCTATTTTATAGTCTCTCTTTCCAAAGTAAAACTGCTCTGTAAGACAAGGTTTACAATATGGAAAACTTCCTGCAATTTTAAGGCTTAACATCCTTGATAGTTTCTTGAAGTATAGGGAAACTTCTACTACCTTTCTAGAAAGTACTGTTGTATCTTTCTGGTTTGAGCTATATTAAATAACAATTACTAAAGTAGAAATCTGCCTTTAAATTAAGGGAATGGGAAAATCTGTAACCATATGAAGAAGAGCATAATGCATGATGCTTTGTCTCAAAATCCCATTTCCAGAAAGGAGCCTCTTGCATTCAGAAACTGAGGTCATATGGCTCAAGCCTTCAATCCTTCAGCATACAAAACTTCCATTGATTCAATAGGAATTGTGAGTATGTAAGTACTACAACTGAGTACTTGCAGGATTGGACCTATAATAATTACTTTTCTTGCTCTTCATTGGTAAGGAATGAGCTATTGTGGAGAACTGGGTTCTCAACTTCAGATGTGTGTGCGCCCCATTCGCCTTTGAGTGGAGATTTTTAGGTAGGAGTTGCCCATTCAGCTCATACGTGTATATCTCACACCTTCACTCACCACACCAAGGCTTTATAGAGCTGCGCAAGCAAACTACCCTCAGGTCCTTTTCCACCACCTTGACCTGAGACAGAGCCTCAGCAGTACCAGAGCTGAGCTTACCTAAACTTATTTCTTTGCATAGTTTACTTACTTTAGGTTTCAGAGTAGCAGCCGTGTTAGTCTGTATTCGCAAAAAGAAAAGGAGTACTTGTGGCACCTTAGAGACTAACAAATTTATTTGAGCATAAGCTTTTGTGAGCTACAGCTCACTTCATTGGATGCATTCATCGGATGCATTCGATGAAGTGAGCTGTAGCTCACGAAAGCTTATGCTCAAATAAATTTGTTAGTCTCTAAGGTGCCACAAGTACTCCTTTTCTTTTTACTTACTTTAGTTAAATATAGTAATAGTTAGTAGTTGTTAGTACTAGATAGTTTTAAAAAATAGTTTGTAAGGACCATTGTTCTTTCCATTTCTTCCCTTCACTAGTCAGGTATGCCTAGCTCTGGGATTTAAACATTTCCTTTCTTGCCAGAGGCTATTCCAGTGAGCGATGGCCACTCCAGGTGTGCCTGTTGCCTTGGGGAATCGCACATCCCCCAAAAGTGCACACCGGTCTCCAAGCAAATCGAGTGCAGCACTCTCCCAGATCTTCTAAGAGGAAAACTCAAAAATCCTCTCAGAAGGATTCTCAGAAAAAGAGTTCAGGTTCCCCAGGATGGGAATCTGCTTCCAAGAAACTTAAGTTGCCAATTGAGACATCTACATAGATGCACACTGGTTCCTGAGTTGGTACCCATGAGTCTGCAGGTTTTTTACATACTAGTAATGCCAATAAGCCCAAAGTTCTTCAAGTAGTATCCCTATGGGTGCTCCACTGTAGGTGTGTCTGCGCCTCTAATCGGAGATTTTAGATAGCAGTGTCCATTTGGCGCACACATGTGCCCTCATGACACCACTCTACACATCAATTTATTGGAACTCAGGACAATCAGTTATGCCTGCCTCCATTTTATGCCATTGATCATGGGAAAATATGTAAAGATGATGAAGGTTGCTTCATGTCATATTGTTCAAGCAGGAGCAAGGTCACCCTCCCTCTGTCAAAGCAGTGAGACCTTTGTATTGGGGTGTATTCAATCAAACCCACATCTTGGCATCACATCTTCCACAACTGCATATACTCTCAGAAAATGTTTCTCAATGTTGAGGTGTTCTACAGGTAGACCTCATTGCCACTGCTAAGAACAGGAAATGTTGCCAATCCTGCTCAAGATGGGGACTGGGTTGTCTCTCCCTGGGAAATGCCTTTCTCCTTCATTAGACGGGTCTGTTGTGTGCATTCCTCCAACACCTCTTTTATCAAAGATATTGATAAAGGTAAGGAAATACAAGATGAAGACTTATACTGGTGGGTTTGACATGGCCGAGACAAACATGGTTTCCTTACCTCATCCAGTTGGCAGTTTGTCAACTAATCACCCTCCAAACTGTCCTTTAGCTTCTTTCTCAGAATGCTGGTCAAATTCTTCACCCCAGCTTCAGAGTTCATGGTTTGCTGATGGTTTGCAGGATTAGAAACAACCTGTTCTGAGGAAGTAAAGTAAGTATTGTTATGTAATAGAAAGCAGTCTACTCATAATACTTATCTATATAAATGGATTCAGCCACTGGTGTGGGCTAAGGCATTTTTCACCTGCATCCTTGTCACTGTTGGGTATCCTAGATTACATTTTAGAATTGAAAAAGAGGGTTGTCTTTGAACTCTATTAGGTTACGTTTGGCAGCCATTACAACCTTTCATTCTTTTCAGTGTTCACGCATCCAGTGATGGTGAGATTTCTCAAGGGGAAGTTGGGGAAGTTGAACATGCTACATCTGGGACCTTAACTTGGTGCTTAGATGCCTTACAAGATCTCATTTTGAGCCAATGGTGAGCTATTCTCTACTTACTTTATCAATTTAAAATAGCCTTTCTGGTAGCCATTACTTCTACTCAAAGAATTGGAGTGATCAGGGTTCTGATGGCATATCCCCCCCTTCACAGTATTCTTCAAGGCCAAGGTTACGCTATCATCACACCCAAATTCTTACTAAAAGTGTCATCTGACTTCCACATTAACCAGACTATACATCTTGTCAAGAGGACATTAGCTTTTTACCTGGACAGGACTAAGTCATTTAGAAAATCTCCCACATTGTTTGTCTATTGCTGACAGGTCCAAGGAATCCCCAGTTTCCAATCAAAAACTCTCTGGATGAATATCTGGTTGCATTATCTTTTGTTATCATTCTAATGATCTCCAACCTCCTCCTAAAGTACTAGATCTTTCTGCTTCAGCAGCCTTTCTTACGAATGTCCTCATTACTCAGCTGTGTAGAGCTGCAACTTGGACCTCCATGTGCACTTTTTCTAAGCATTGGGCAGTAATTCAGACTCAGCTTCAGATGCTGTGATTGGCTGTACTATACTATCTTCACTTTTGGACTCTATTCCAAAGTCTATTCCCATTCTGTTAGAGGGTGTTGCTCAGTAGTCACCTGAAGTGGAGTACCCAGGAGGACACTACTCAAAGAAGTAGTGTAGTAACTGTAGTTCTTTGAGATGTGTGTCCCTATGTGTGCTCACTACCTGCCCTCCTTCCCCTCTGCTTTGGAGTTTCTGCTATGGAACTTTGCAGCAGAGAAGCAACTGGGGGTGGTTTGCCCATGCAGCTCTATATAGCCTTGGTGTGGGGCATGGGGTTGTGTAGGGTTCGTGTGTGTACTGAACAAGCACTGCTACCTAAAATCTCAAAAGTGCATGTGCACCTGCAGTAGAGCACCCATAAGATGACACACATTGAAGAACTGCTGTTACTGCACATGGTGAGTAACACTTTCTTCTGCTAGCGTAACTCCATTTACTAAATTTTAGTTACCCCAGCAAATAATTTGGTTTGTTTATTTCAATTCACAATTATTGAGATCATTCCAATCAGGTAATTCCTTAATAACTATTACCTTTCCTGTAATCTGCACATCTGTATTATTGTTCCACTCTGGTTTTGTTGAACTTTCACTGCATGTACTGTGTTTATTGATTTAGGGTGCTTGGTTACACTTATGTGAAGCTGCTTTCTGTTCCAAAATCAGTACTGATTCCATTCTTTATATTTGTTAACTCACTCAGTTTCAGTAAATTTTGCATTGGTGGTCACATCAATAAATACCAACTTCATTAAGGTGCTGTGCCTTCCACTAGCTGCTACTAATTTTGTATTTACTTGGTGTTATGTTTGCTTCTTTATTTTGAATAGATATATGAATAAATTGATTATAGGTCTGATCCTTTAAGGTGCTGAGCTGTTGTCTCCCACAGAAGTTCATGAGAGTTGAGTGCTCAGCACTTCACAAGATATGGCTATTCACTTGTAATATTTAATCTTTTGAGCTTTGAATATACTTGGTGGTGGTGTTACACTCTGTTAACCACAGATCTGTTCTTTCTATAGTGGCAGTTTGACTCAGGGCATTCTCTCACCAGGATCCAAATGCTGTGTCAAATGCAAGGCATGTGATTTAGAGTAGGGATTTTACAGACAAACAGAATTAGGACTGTTCATTGTTTTTTATTAGATTACATGCAGCAGTGTGCAATTATTCATCAAATAGTTTAACTTTTAAAATATAGTTTTATTGTTTATCATCAAAATTTGTGTAAACTTACATCTATCTGTGTAGGTTTTCTCAAATCCTGCAGTCTTTATTCATGCAAATCTCTGACTTCAACTTGGAGTGAAGGATTTGGCTCATCTATTTTTTACTTTGAGTAAAGTCTTACTTATACAATTTCACTGTGCATGTATTTCTAACTCTGTGTCTCTCTCTTAAAATTGTTAAATCACATGATTGTTGTGAACAGCACAGTAAACTAAACTGTTAAAATATGCCTTGGTTTTCTTGATGTTCAGAGTGTGGTTTGGCCCCGCAGTCAACCATGTCTAGAAATAACTATTCAAGAGTTTGGGATTGTTGGTTTTTAATGTTTGTTTGTCCACAGAACACGTATATCATGGACACGGGCAATGTAAGTTTCCCCATACGCTCTGTTCCTCTCCCCAACCAACGCAATATATTTCAATCCTGACCTGCAGGGCCAAGGCACTTTGGTTCTCATGCCTATTCAGTACTGGGCTATTTTGTTGAGTCTGTTAGAAAAGGTTCTGGATTGTAGTAGAGGTGTTAACATGGATACCTCTCTAAAAGGAACTGGACTGAAGCCACCCAGTCTCTACATCACATGGGCCACCAAACAATGATCAGATGATAACTGTTAGTCCTGGAAGACTCAGGCCTGGATTTTTACCAGTGACCTAGAAGTGAAAAATTCTGTTATCCCCTTACTTGTCCCTAATCATTCTGCCTCTCTCGGCACATGCACAGGTTTAATGCTTTTAGGAAGTTTGTTTTGTCTGATACATCCTTGTGGGGAACCAGAGTAGTTCTTAAAAAGTGACCAATTGAGTATTTATGGAAAAAATGGGATTGTGCTGCTATTTGCGTCTTTAGTATGTATATAAAAAGACAAAGTTGAGGGAGGCAATTGCTTGTGTTTTGACATAAGTGTATCAGGAGTGACAAGTATGGTCCTCCCTTTTAGCTAGAGGAATTTGGGGATGTCTCGGGGAAGTCTACTGTGAGCTAAAGAATTAAGTCAAAATATCAAGTATTTTGCAAATGATTATTTTATCCAAAATATTAGTTTAGTTATTAAAGTTAACTGGGAATAAATAAAAAAAGAGCTGTAAACAGTCCAATTAAAAATTCCTTTCCCTCTTAGATACTCAGCTTTCACTTTCTTAGCTCGTGTGATGTCATCTTTTCAGTAGTTCTTTAAGTATAATGAAGAAGAAGGAAAAAAATGCAGAAGCCAAATTTTTTGAAAATTCTTTGCAGGTTACCTGATTGATCTTGAAACTTAGTTCATGGTTGTCAGTGTAGCTTAACAAATTTTGATTGATATCTCCATTGATTATAGAAGTTACAAGTAAGTCATAAATCAACTGGTAAATTCTCTCAGATCTAATATGCGATTACTTGTCATTTCCACTAGGTGGACCTCCTGATATGAGTCAAAGATTTCTTACCAGCATTATTGAATTATTCAAGAATACGTGAAACTAATGAATATTTTCTTTGATGAATTTGCAAGGTTTTGAAGAATGTATAAAATACATGCTTTTTTTACTTTGCATCTGTATGTTGTAAAAAATAATACAAATATAGGTGCATTTTTTAAAAAAAGCTGCTCTTACTAATGTATCGTTAATATTCCTTTGAGCTTATAATATTTTTCAGAACCATTTTCTTATCAAAGTAGTATTTATTAATGAGGGCTTAGTTGGAAGGTGAATCACTGCTAAACTAATACATTTTGCTCAACTCCAAACTGGTACCTAGATTGCAAGAACTTTGGGGCAGAGATTGTCTTTTTGCTCTGTACAGCACCTAACACGATGAAGTCATGGTCCCTAGGGCTCTGAGGCATGATGATGATACAAATAGTAGTAATAATAATAATCATAATCATAATAATAAAAGTGTACAACCCATGATGCTTGTTTATACTGCAAGGCTCATCTATGTTCGCTATAAAATTAGAAAAAGTATTTCTTACTGAGAGCTGTTTCTTTAGTTGATGTTTTCATTATTTCCCTGTATCACTCCTGAATTTTCATTCATTATATTATGACTGTCAAGTATCAGAACTTGTGTTTGGATTATTCTAATAAAAATGTTAAAATACCAGTTAGCATGATATAGATTTCCATGATGAAGCTACCAAGTTCTAAAATCAGGTAATTAAAGAGACAAATCATTGGATTAAATCATGATGGTTACTCAGGCACTTAGACTTAGACCTGTGTGACCAATATTTATAAGGTTATACAAAATTAAATCTAGCTAGACATTAAGCTGAACTGTTCAGCATGTGCTTAGTCATGCCTTGGACACATGCCCTGCAAAGATCCACAAATGGCTTCTAGCAATGGCTGCAACTAAATATATTATCAGTATCTTCTGTACATTCATAACTCCTATTATTGTGGAGGGAGTACAATATATCATTCTATTTAAATGAGACATTTCACTCTAGTGCTGATCATTGGAGAACCAACAGCAATTAATCCATCCATTAAATGCATTAATTCTGCACACCATCCTGCAGTCATTTATCAGGAGTCTATATCCATAATTCCCTTTACCTTTTATCTGTTTGCTTTTTTGTTTTCATGTCTTCGTTGGGGTTCTTTCTGCTGGCTTGGGATTGACATGTCCTACCCTAAATTTTTTACTCTTTTAAAACTTTTACAAAGGGTAGATCTTGAAACATCTATGGACAAAATTTTGCCTTGTATGCGTATGCACTACTTCTGTTACTGTCACTGAAGAAACAGAAACACAGCTACCTCTCTGATATAAAGAAACAGAATATCTTATGCAACTATCACTCACGTTTTCATCAATATTACCTACTGTTAACATTATCGCTTACATATTTGATTTTTAGCCAAATCCTGTATTTCTTACTTAGGCAAATCTTCTCATTGTTTCTGGATTTTGTTAAACATTGTGGCCTGTCTTGCTTATAGTTTTTCATAATCATTTCTGTTATGGTTTGTTTTTAGTAATTATTTATTAGTAGAAGTATCTTTTTTCCTCATCAGGAAGTTATCAAATCTCACGTATATTTTACTAGAAAAAGAATACAACTATCAATAGTTTGATAGTCAATAAAAGGTATTTAACAGTTTACCTATGTCATGTTTAAATTTGCCAAAGCTTAGTAATTTTTTACTGTAGTGACAGACTACATTTCTTACAAAGGGCCAGATCCTCAGCTGTTGTAGAATTACTCCAGTTGTAAGGATCTGGTCCAATATCTTTCCTCCACAAGGTGGGAAGCCTATTATCTAAATTCCACTGTTCATGGTCTCCCAGACTGTGTGCTGACTTTTTTGGTGCAGGAAATCTGACCCATAATAATTACAAATCCACTCCCCTTCAACCTCACCCGGAAAAAAAGCAATTTAAAAGAAGTGCGCTCGTTTCCTGCAATAAGTAGTCATTTAATTAAAGAACAAAATTAACAGGAATCAAAAATGTTGCAGCTGTGTTTTTGTTAGACATTATATAAAAAAGAAAAAAATTATAATACATTAAATCATTTTGTATAACATGAACGTAAGTGTTTTACAAACTAATTGTGATTAGTTCAAAATGTCTTGTCAACATAATACTGAATAACAGTGCATCATGTCCATTATGTCAGAGGCCCTGGAATGGTAAAACCTGTACATGCACAACATCTCCTTTTCCAAGATATGCTGCAAAACAGTTTAAAACGAGTGTTAAAGGAGAGCAGTAAGTTCCTTCCAGTAGCTTTACTTCATTCGTTTTCAACTGATCCTCCCACCCGACAGGCCATCACTCTTCCGGCATCAAAGAGTGAAGTACGTCCTCTGGTAGCTCCTGTGTGTACGTGCTGCAGAGATTTCACCTGCACAGTCCTTCTCTCACACAAACGTCAGGGTATTGTGAACTGAACTTCAGGGAAAGACCTTTATACATTCCCTGATGTGTGTTCAGCAGCAATATCAAAAGTAAAGACAAATTCTTCTCAGAAGAAAATCTCTATGGCCTGTGAAATCTAGGTTATAAAAAAAAGACACTTTAAAAATCACTTTATAACAGCATTTTTAAATATTAAATATATTATTGCAATAAGAAATAATACTATTTAAAATTGTGTCCATTGTGTTTAATACCATTGAATCACATTTCTAGAGCATCTTTTTCATGAAAGATCCCCAACATGTTCTACGTATAAGGCCAATGTGACTAAAAATATGCCAAGATTCATAGCATTTTACCCCTTTGGTTTTGGTCCTGTGCCACTGAGTGCCTCTAGCCTCTCTACATGCGGGCTTTCTCAACTACAAATTCTCCCTTCCTTGAGTTCTGTTATGTTCTTTTCATCTTTTCTCGTTGACTCCCACTTCCAAATCTCCCCATCACGTATTTGCAATAAGGAGGATGGAAGTGAGGCTGGGAATTGGTGTGGGGGAAATACTAGGGGGCTGAGCTGTGAAGAAAGGGATTCTTCAGTGGTTTAACTTGAAAAAGAAAACAAAAAAAAATTGAACTAATAGGATGTGCCTATCATCACCCTTACCACTTTGCTTGTATGTTAATTTCTTCTTTACTTCAGTCTTTTTCTGTCTGCCTTTTTTTAGAATGTACCCTCCGAAACAATGACTGTGGTGCAGATCTTCAAAGATATTTAGGCATCTAACTGATTTGACTTAAATAGGAGTTAGCTAAATACCTCTGAGGATGTGAGCCAGTCTTCTAGTGTCTTTGCAAAATGCCTGCCACAGTTTGGCTGCTACCATTATCTAAATAGTAATAATAAATAGGCAGAATGTAATTTTGACATGACAATAGTAGCAAAATACCTGACTCATTCCAGCATGTTTGTAGTACATTATTGTGGTTGGAGAACTGAAGTGGCATCTTTAAAAGGGTTTTAATGAGGGTAACAAGCAGTTTACAGTATCAGACTTGATGTTTTCAGCATGATTGAGTTAATTAGAATATCATTTTGGGCCTACCCGTTACATATAAAAATTATGCTAGTAGACGCACAATCTTCTGGGTTCAACAATTACTGTTCAAATCATGATTGGTAAATGCCACACACTTGAATAAACATAGCAAGGATGTGATGGCGATAGTAATTCCACAGCAAGCAATACTTGCTGAAATGCATAGAATTATTTTAAAATCTATCATGAGGAGGTTATTCAAAACCTTTTTATTAATGCCTTTTTAGGAGGTGTGGTAGTAAAATTATATATTTTCATATGTTCTGATACCCTTTGACTTGTGTACCTCAAAAGTACCTAATGGATGTTACACGTGATTGTTTTACCACACCTGTTTGCTGTTTTAACTCCTACAATAATGGCATATGCTTTCTCAAAATGTGAACAAGCTAGAATAGTGGTCACACTGATCCCTCTGTTGATAGCCTATATTTTCAGAAAAGTAAGTGTGTGTGTGTGTGTGTGTGTGTGTGTGTTTGAAAATATGTGCACATTGTGTGTGCATCTGCCATGGTTGCATGGCCAGACACAGTAACTGCATGCAAAAGTCATCCAATTAGCTACCTGAAAAATCATTTGCGGGTATAATTATTTGAGCATGCAAACACAATTGTGCCTGAATTTTTTTAAAGATATGGGCCATAATTTTGTTTGTTGCTAATAATATACCATGATATGCTGTGATCTTGTCAGCTTTCACAAAATAAGCAACATTGAGTTGATATTTTGATGGGCACCTTTTATAAAAAAAAAAAAAAAAACAAAACAAAAAAAAAAAACAAACAACCAGGTAATGCCAGTAGAGGTATTGTTGATATAGTAGGTGACACTCTTTTTCTTTTGAATCTGTACAGAAGAAATACCCTGGGGCATTGGACAGTTATTCTCTTGGATGAAATGTAAAAATAAAGTTCTAAACACTAGTGGCATGATGGCATTAGCTGAAAGTAGTTAGGAATATTTAACCCTGGTGTCCTGGCCACATTTCAAAATGTCATTTTAATCTGCCTAATTAAACTCACCAAGTAGCTTCAATTAAATAAACTATCCTTTGCTGCCAGACCTTAGCTACAGCCTTCCCATTATTGTAGGTATTATTTTGCCAGAAACCAGTGACATAAACCACACGGTTCTGTAATGTCACAAAAACTGACAAATTCCCAGCTCTGTACATGCAGTCTGGAATTATCTAATGTTAATATAAAACTGGGTCAGTTTCATTCTTCAGATGTGTTCCCATTTGAAAGACAATGAGAAGCCAATAGAAATCAAAGGGCAGAATTTGGCCATTACTGTTGCTATTCGTTAAAGTGACTTTCCTCCAATATCGTCTTTGCAGGTAACATTCTGCCTTCTTCTCACTTACTGGACCACTACCTCTTGCCACTTTCCATACTTGTAAATCCCGTTCTTAACCAGATGGTGAGGAGTAGATTTCAGTAGCATCTATCAACAAGTGCCTTGTCTTTTAATTTTTACTTTCTAATTGATATAGATCTGCACATGCATTTAAATTTCAATGTGAATATATTTCAGAGTAGTAGCCGTGTTAGTCTGTATCCGCAAAAAGAAAAGGAGTACTTGTGGTACCTTAGAGACAAACAAATTTATTTGAGCATAAGCTTTTGTGAGCTGCAGCTCATTTCATCAGATGCATTCAGTGGAAAATACAGTGGGGAGATTTATATACATAGAGAACATGAAACAATGAGTGTTACCATACACACTGTAACCAGAGTGATCAGGTAAGCTATTGCCAGCAGGAGCTAGCAGGAGAGCGGGGGGGGACCTTTTGTAGTGATAATCAAGGTGGGCCATTTCTGCAGTTGACAAGAACATCTGAGGAAAAGTGCAGGGGGGGGGGGAAATAAACATGGGGAAATAGTTTTACTTTGTGTAATGACCCATCCACTCCCAGTCTTTATTCAAGCCTAAGTTAATTGTATCCAGTTTGCAAATTAATTCCAATTCAGCAGTCTCTCGCTGGAGTCTGTTTTTGAAGTTTTTTTGTTGTTGAAGAATTGCAACTTTTAGGTCTGTAATCGAGTGACCAAAGAGATTAAAGTGTTCTCCGACTGCTTTTTGAATGTTATAATTCTTGATGTCAGATTTGTCCATTTATTCTTTTACGTAGAGACTGTCCAGTTTGACCAATGTACATGGCAGAGGGGCATTGCTGGCACATGATGGCATATATCACATTGGTAGATGTGCAGGTGAACGAGCCTCTGATAGTGTGGCTGATGTGATTAGGCCCTATGATGATGTCCCCTAGCCATCACCTTCAGCCTCCAACTAAACGACCCATCGCTCTCACAGATCTTGGGAGATAGGCCAGTCCTTGCTTACAGACAGCCCCCTAACCTGAAGCAAATACTCATCAGCAACCACACAACCGAACCACTAAACCAGGAACCTATCCTTGCAACAAAGCCCGTTGCCAGCTAGGTTGCCAGTTCAGGATTATTGTGATGGTGTGTTTTATGATGCTGACTCCCTTCCACTAGTAACTGGACTGAGATCCACTAAACATTTTACACAGGCCACTGAAACTTCTACTTTCTATTGAAAAAGCTGGCAAGACCGTGAGTGCGTGAATAATACTGAAACCTTTTAAGCAGAGCTTTTTCTTTTAAAATGCAGCAGAGTGAATCCTTTGTGTGTTTTGTATTATGTACTATAATACAAACACTTTGTCTTATTGTTCAGCATTGGTTTTACAGCTGAATG
Organism: Dermochelys coriacea; assembly: GCF_009764565.3. NCBI lineage: Eukaryota > Metazoa > Chordata > Testudines > Dermochelyidae > Dermochelys > Dermochelys coriacea. Next base: position 10,522,212 of record NC_050080.1, read on the forward strand.
ATGCGACTGCAAACTTAAATACTCTTTGCCTATTCATCTGCCTTAAATCACAGGTCAGGTTCTCTGTACAATACATCCTGCATTCCTTCTTCAGGGATGGCCTTTTAAATCATAGGTACAAACAATGCATTTTGAGGGCTGGGGGTTTGGGGAGGGAGTTGCTTGTCAACAGATGGTAATCTCACAGCAAATATACTCTGAGATGAAGCAGAAGCACTTTTATTTTTTTCCCCCAAGGTAAAGCTTTTTCTGCAGATTTCAGAGCCGGGCAGGAACAATATATTCTGCAGATTCAGGGCTCAAAAAAATTGATACTGCAGGTAAAGGAAAAATGAACAAATATCTGGATGACTGACCTTGTCAAATGCTTGCTTGATGCATGTACCTCCATTTCATTACTTTTGTATTCATTTAGCTCTTTACGGATTGCTGCCTAGGAATTGAAAATGGAAGCAAGGTTAAAAAAATCATTTTGCATTTCTAAACTTTTTTTTTTAAATAAGCAAATAAGAGCCCTTAAAAAATAATCAAAACAGCAAATTCCATGTAAAGAGTATAGTAGGCTACAAAGAAAGGACATGTGGCCAGCCAATATTGAGGAGAGCTAATATTTAGCTTCTCTCCATGTGTACTGGTCCCTGTCATTTAAAGACATTGACATAAATACTATCATTAGAAGCAGTCCTGAGAGGAACATAAAATCATAATGCTCGCTCCCCAACACTTACTGACATTCTGGTTAAGTTAGTGAGCAGAAGCAGAGGTTCTTCCTCTGGCAACTGGACAGTTGAAATGTGGAGAATTTCAGTACTGGCCCATTTCAAAATAAAAATCAGACCGCATTGTCACAATATGCAAATAATGGACCAAACGTTAGTCATTTACATGTGTGGTGTTGCACAATCATATGTGAGGGGAAAATTTTCCCTCTTGATACATTACACACCATAAAATCCAAAGCAGCTATAAATTGATTTGTTCCCTTTCCCAAATGACTACTGTTACTGGCCTGGATCGGACTGGAGTGCTTTTGTAAATTCGTACATACTATTACCATGTAATTTAGCTACCTAAACTTGTGAATCTTTAATACACAGGCATGTGTCAAATCAGAGATGTGGTTTATTGGAAGAAATAAAAATGTAGGGGAAAGCAATATAATTTTTGCCCAGAAATAAATGGATTTTTTCAGCCCCTGAGATGTGAATGCAAGTTTGTCAAGTGAATGAGAGAGCTAAAAGTTTAATTGTATGCTTACTTTAAAAATTAATAGCTCACAGGACATGACAAAGGGTTGCTTGAAAGGGTCAGACAATGACTCTCATGTTTCACACCAGATTAAGAACAAGTGTGAGTGGGTGCAACATTACTGATTTCTACGGAGATGCAGCATTTACACCATGATTCAGTTTGGCTTAATGATTGACACAAAATCCACTCTTGAATTCAATGGGCTGCAGTATACATCTAAGGGTGAAATCCAGCTTAAATTCTTATTACTCTCAGCTCCAATTTCAGATAGTACCTTGTAGAATAATTGTGTGTGGAGGGGATGTAACCCAATGAGCGGGAGTTCTTTTAGAAAGCAAATATGTCATATATATCTTGATAAGTGTCTTTAGCAAAAGCACAACAAAACACAACAGCCTTTGGATCTGCTCCCACTTTAAAAACGCTACACACTCACACACACACAGAGGTTTCAGAGTAGCAGCCGTGTTAGTCTGAATTTGCAAAAAGAAAAGGAGTACTTGTGGCACCTTAGAGACTAACAAATTTATTTGAGCATAAGCTTTTGTGAGCTACAGCTCACTTCATCGGATGCATAACATAGAGATGTTAGTCTCTAAGGTGCCACAAGTACTCCTTTTCTTTTTACACACACACACACATACACTCTCTCTCTCTCTCTCTCTGGTATGAGATCCCTTCAGCTTCAAATCTATACGACTAGCAAACTCCTAGACCTGGATGTTGATTATCCCAAACTACCAATAAAACTTCTGCTTTACAGCATTGATTTATCACATGATACCTTGCAAAATAATACTCCCTAGAAGCACTTTTAAATGAAGTCAGGAAGACAACTAAGACAAAATGGCAAATAAAAATAAATCCTAAATTAGGTTAGAGTTCTCTAATACCATTTATTACACTATTCCTATATTTTCTACCTTCCTGTTGGGAAACTCTTCAGCACATGTGGGAGTGAGAAAGGCATGTCTGATTTCCATAGCCCAGCATCAAGCAGTGAGCAATCCAGTCCTATATTTGCCATTGTATCCAATAATTAGCTCAACGTCCCCAGTTGTTCTCCCAGCCTCCTGCAATCTTGAGTCAAAACTTTAAGGCCTGATCTATGCTGGGGGGAGGGGGAATCGATCTAAGTTAAGCAACTTCAGCTACGTGAATAATGTAGCTGAAATCGATGTACTTAGATCTACTCACCGTGGTGTCTTTGCTGTGGTAGGTCGATTGCTGACGCTCCCCTGTCAACTCTGCCTGCGCTTCTTGCTCTGGTAGAGTACCAGAGTCGACGGGAGAGCACTCGGCAGTCGATTTATCGTGTTTTCACTAGATGCGATAAATCGACCCCTGCTGGATCGATCGCTCTGGAGGTAAGTGTAGACATGCTCTACATCCTTATTCAACAACCATTCTAGCTTGATTCATCGCAAGCCATTTCCTTACTACCCAGCCACTTAAGTATAAAGTCTAGGATCATTTCATACTGTAAATCAAATATATGAGAGAAACAAGGTGGGTGATGATATCTTTTATGGGCCTAACTTCTTTTCGTGGAAGGGAAAAGCTTTTGAGCTTCACAGAGCTTGTCCTTTTCACCAACAGAAGTTGGGCCAATAAAAGATATTACCTTACCCACCTTTTCTTTCATATCCTGGGACCAACAGGGCCACAGCAACACGGCAAAAAAAATCAAATATATGGTAAGCACGTAATAAAGTGAAAATGTGTGTACTCTAGATTGGCCACTTTCAGGGCTAGTGAAAAAGTGCTTTCTTTGGGAGTTCATCGGTAGAGAATAAAGTAGTGATGTGTACATATTTGTAACAAAGATTTTGTACTGAGTAACTTTTTGGGATAAAGTTTGGTCCTAGATTTCTCGTACACTATAGAAATGAGTGGTAAAGATCTATGATAGATTGTGTAGTGTACTGCACTCCATACTTTTTCTAATAACTTTTTTGTTTGTTTATTTTAAAAGCCTTTTCACTATTTAAACATATGTTTTACATCCTGTGGTCAGTGTGGCTTCTGTTTGCTGAAAATGCAGGAACATTTAAAGTACTTAAATCTGCATCAGCTATTAGTACCTCATTGTCAACTGTCTTTAGAGCGTATTCTGTGTGTGTGTGTGTGTGTGTGTGTGTGTGTGTGTGTATATATATATATATATATATATATATATATATATATATATATAACCTCAGAGTACAAAATTTGGCTCATGGGGAGTACTGAGTGTCACTTTCACAAAGAGAAAAGGAGTACTTGTGGCACCTTAGAGACTAACAAATTTATTAGAGCATAAGCTTTCGTGAGCTACAGCTCACTTCATCGGATGCATTCCGAAAGCTTATGCTCTAATAAATTTGTTAGTCTCTAAGGTGCCACAAGTACTCCTTTTCTTTTTGCGAATACAGACTAACACGGCTGCTACTCTGAAACTTTCACAAAGAGCAACCACTTACTCCAAGTTGTATTTCCTTAGAATATCAAGACTTGTTTAGTAATACCACTGTTTACATGACCTGATGTACTACTTACAATAAAGTAAACAAAAAGACAGTAGTCATCTTAATTATAGTTTTAAGTATGTCTGTACCTTATCGGCTGCTGATAGTCTTGTCCATGGTTTGTCTGCTCGTCTGTCGTAGTCCTGTGCTTTTGCCACCTCTACATAATCGCTGAATCGAATTAAAATTTTTCTGTCTCTTAGTTCATCGACTGTAGGTCTCTGATTGAGCTATATCAATAAGTTTTGTAAAGAAGCATATCAATATGAATAGGAAATAAAATTGAGACATACATTCAACAGCACAAAAATAGAATCACATGCATTTTTATTCCCCATCTTTATTTTGTGTATTGTATATTTGTGTGTGTGTGTGTGTGTGTGTGTGTGTGTATGTATATATATATATATATATATATATATATATAAACTGAAAATATTTGAAATTGATTAATTCATCTTAAATGCACAGAAACATTGACATATAGAGCCAGATTCTGATCTCATTTACATGGGTAATGCCATCATTCCAGATTCACAGTGTTACAGCTGGATTCAGAATCTGTCCTACAGTCAGTGAGCAAAACTTATCTATGATTAGAAACATTAGGATAGTTTTTGTAAAGGAAAATAATTTTAATATTATGCTATCTTTAGTCTTTCTATAAAGGCATTTTTCGATTAACTAGACTTCGCTCTCCATGTGCCTTTATCTCAAGGAGCTACAGAAACACTTCTGAGTATTATTGTTATAACAGTAATAATAGGGTAAATGGAGCTGAGGGCTAGTGTACAGTGGCTTTATAATGGAACATCTTGTCACACACAGCTTTATAAAGCTGAACTTGCAATATATTTCAAATAACCACAATGAATTACAATGTAAGGGCTCAATCTTGCAAAATTCCCATAACTTTGTCTGAGTAAGGGTTTCAGGATTGGGCCCAGTGTAAGAACTACAGACCCAAGGCTTAGCAAACTGTTATCATAATGTGCCTTTGAATATTGCATTGTGTTACCATTGACTCCCACGGGGACTTCTGCAAACAGAGCAATGACAGGATCAGGCCTAGAATCTGATAGACCTTAAAATGAAAAGGTCTGCAATGAGAAATTTCAGGCAGGAATGCACATGGTGCTCAGCAAGGAGTCAGCTTACTCTGTGATTCTCACTGCTACAAACAGTGGAAAGGAACTGCTTTCCTAGCAATATAGTTGCAAAATATGCAGTATGAGGCAAATGATCTCAAATGAGCTGATTTTAGGTTCTTATGTAAATTTTCCATTAGCCTCTCAAATACAGTGGTGCCATTTAAAGAGCCAACATTTGTGGATAATTACCAAAGATATTCGCAAAAAGAAAAGGAGTACTTGTGGCACCTTAGAGACCAACAAATTTATTAGTCTCTAAGGTGCCACAAGTACTCCTTTTCTTTTTGCGAATACAGACTAACACGGCTGCTACTCTGAAACCTACCAAAGATATTGTAGTTTATTTTCTGTTCTAGTTATTAAATACAACTATTTCACATATCGTGTATACATGTTGATTTTTTAATGGTGTCCACCACGGCTGTTTGTCTTTTATATGATTTAAAAAATTTAGATACTGTTTTTATTCTGGGCTCTTTGTTATTAGTTTGTGCTAAGCTCTTTAAATTTCACTGAAAACATTTCAAGATTTTACCTTTCTTGTCAGCCTCTGCTTGATTTCCCTTCTTTCCTCCTGCTCTGTTTGATCATTTCTTTCTGCAGAAAATATAAAAAAAAGAGATGACTTTCCTCATGTAGGAAGATCAGCTGTTTCTAATACATCCAGGCAATAAAAGTTAAAATATGGAGAAGTGTGGTACAGTTTCTTAGTCCTTCTGAATTGCTAGCTCAGTCCTTACTATGCCTGCTTGGGGCATTGCCAGAATACACAGCTACCTTTCAATGAGGACACAGAAGTACCTATGCCAATGTCAGTTTTTCCTGTGACATAACCTCCAGTTACAATAAGCTTTCATAAACTTAAAGCAGCCAGTCCAATTCTTCAGCTAGATAAACATTTAGAGGGAAAAGCAATACCTTTAAAATTATGAATGATAGTTTGTTATGCCATGTCTTTGTTAGAGTCCTGTCATACTTGCATTAATATGCTGGAATATTTCCCTGTACGTACTTCAGGGAAAGCATGTACCTCGTGAGCTTATGCTCTCAGGCTTCATATTTAGTTGGTCATGTTGCTACAATATTCAGCCTTGACTTACACGCTATCCTTTCCCCTCTACTATTCAAGATATGCCAATTGTGTTAGAGCCTCTTTATACTCACAGGTTTTCCTATGTGATATTCTGTTCTATGCTAAGCCAGTTTGCTTTTGTGTGTTCTATTAACAGTCAAGCCACGATAACTCCTACATACTGGATCTAAATATAGACTTGAGTCCTGTAGCGTTGTGTGAAATATATCCGTTGCCTTAGGATACCACTTAATGGATTTTCTATTTCTAGTGTTATCTGTTACTAAATTTAGACTCAAGTCCATGACCTAAACAATGCTAGAGACCTAGGGAAAAGATGTTTAACCATTCAGTGAGCCTAGAGATCAGTGGTTTTCAACCTTTTTTCATTTGCTAAGAAAATTTGTAGGAGATGCAGACTCCTCTGGAAATCTTACACATGGTCTGCAGACCCCCAGGGGTCTGTGGACCACAGGTTGAAAACCACTGCTACAGATAACAGTGTTCTCATAGTCTGTCAGTTAAGCAAAAGCTATTTTGGAAATTTTTTCTTGCCCCTCCCCTTTTTCTGTTTACATTGAAATACAGAAACATGGATCTATTTAAAGAAGCATTGTAGCAATATATGTGCAACTAGGTAAAGAAACAATGTAAATCAGAGAACTTAAAATCACCCAGTACTCTATAGTGGTGTTGTATATAACTTTAAAGTAGAGTACATGAGACTGCTGCTCTGGCAGTGTTTCAGAAGCATCAGTGAGATGACCAAAGATTTAGGTGGCAATTGTCTGCGGAGGAGACAAGGAGGAAATATGAAAAAATTGGGAAAATTAGCTTTAAAAAAATTGAACACACTATGCAATGGCAAGATGCCCCCAGAAAGTAACTAACATGCCTAATTCAATATTTATTAACCCCTTTTTGACTAGACCTTTATGGTTGTATTTTCACTTTTAAAAAAAGGCTCTTCTACATCCACCTAAATGTCCATTGGAATATAGTCATGATGCATTCTACATGGGAACTGGGTGGTTTTCTAAGATGGGAACACGAATATGCCTATCCGGTCAGAAGATTGCTTTTTGTCATTTTGAAATGCTAAGCGCACATCATGGTCTGTATCGATAATGGCACATCTAGATTTAGGTAAAGTTAAACTCGTTTTGCTTAACATTTGTGGAAGTATGAAAAGCAATTCATCAGGAAGCAAATGCAAGATCTTGGTAAACTTTACCTGTCTGAGGGAAGGAAATGTCAGCAGGGATATTACAGAATGCAAACACTACTACAGAGAAGAACTAGAGAGGTTTTCACAGCAACCTCACATTGCCTATATTTGGATCCAAATGGCTGGCTTTAACACCACACATCTCAATGGAGTAATAGTCCCATTATACAGTGTCACATGCAGTAGTGTAACTCACACCCTTGCTCTGTATGAGTTATGCAGGGAATTCTAAACTATGCATGACGCAGGAATCACCAGTGTTAAGAATGAAGCAGGGATTGTACAATCTGATGTAAGAGGAGCTGCCTCTTTGAATATGAATATCAATGGCTTGCTCTCAGAATATAATAGAAAACCCATCTGAACTCCTGGGACTGATTTTTTGGTTTTAACACAGTTACTGTGGCAGTCATGCCCTGTACTGAACAAGCAGTGTTTTTCTATATTTAAAGATATAGGAATAAATAAAATCAATAAGATTATAAGTAAGTGTTGGGGGGGTTTTAAGTACCTCTCTTATCCCAGAGTCGCCTCCATGAGGGAGAGTAAAAAAAAAATTATTTCTCTTCATCTCATGAATACTTTAAAAAAATAACCTCATAATAGCACTTACAACTCATGAGGTCACATTGATTTCAATGGGGGTATTAATATAATCATGGTTTGGCAAGATCAGATCCAATCATGCTTTCATTAAAGTCATTGGTAAAAGTGTCCGTATCTCTCTCTCACTAACTTGAAGACTGACTTTTCAACAGCTGCAGTCACCCTTCTTTTTCACACGTTCTAAGGTCCCTGCTAGCTCAGTGATGACCTGGGGTTCTTTGCAATGTAGCTGACATTTATATGTAATGAAAAAGGTAACCTAAGTAGAATTGTGCAGCTTCTGATACAAGATGAACCATGTGCAAACCCAGAGTAACTGCACTGAAGCTGACAGAGTTACTCCAGATTTATGCGCAGTAAATCTAACCCAGTATGTTTAGCTGGCATGGAGGACATATCTTTAATTCTGCTTCGTCTTCTGTTCTGCTTTAGCTCCCTCTGTAAACTCATTATATGAATGTAACACAATGTTTTTTTAATATTAAAGCTGGTCAGTTTAACCTAGATTAAGGATGTAGCCAGTGTACACCAGAAAGTAACAAACATGAAGGACCAGATTCTCGGAGGAGCTCAGCTTGGATTAAGACCAGAGAATGAAGGGAGCAGGTTTTCAATGGAAGACGCAGAGTGTTCCGCTCTTTTGCAAATCTGGCAATAATCGTGTTATGTGTTGTTTGTAATTTGAATATGTGTAAATGAATCTGCGTATGCATTGAGTGGGTAATTCATTTACATGTCACAAGAACTATTTACAAAGGAAATGGTTTGATGTACTTCAATAACTGAACCAACTGAAGATGACCAAGGAGTCCCCTTCAGTTCCCTCTGTCTCCAAATCCTAATCACTTCAATGAGAGCAACATCAGCCCCTCTTGTATAAACTGATAAGAAAGAAAAAGCAGCATGAAATCCAAATCCTCCCAAATGAAGGTGACACTGTGATCTATGCAGCCATGCTGCTGTTTTCCTCTTTGTTCGTATAATTTGCCTAGATATTTCTAGTTTTCTCCTTCAGGAGAAAAATTGGGATGCACTATTTAACTTTCTAAACTTCCTAAATCTAAACCATTCTGAAAAACTAATGTTCCCCATGTTCACAGGGACTTCTTTCTTCAGTTTAAGCAAGACAATGAATCTGTCAAACACCTGAACAAATCATCAGGTTAGAACATCAGGCTCAGCCTTGTGACATGAAATTATGACTAAAGTAGGAAATTATTTAGGCAATTTTCTGTACTAGTGAAATACAACCTCTAAATGCTTAGATCTGATTTAAAAGCCAAAGACAGCATTGCTTTCATAGAATGCAAACATGTATTCCATTAAGTCGTTCAAGCTTGTTTGAACAAGTAATTGGTTATTTTTCACATTTAATGTCTTTTACATTTCTGGTGCTAAGATACACTCTGCTGCATTCATGGTGTATTATACTTTTCCTTAAAGCAGCGGAACTCCACCTTTTCCATTCAGATTACCCATGTGACAACAGAAACAATTTTCAGGATTCCCCTGTTCTCATCATTTTGGGGATTCCCCAGCCATCTAAAGGAAGTTCAGCAAATGTTTCCAGCAGCTCAGATAACGGTAAAATGTAAGGATTTTGATACCCGTGCACTGTCTCAGCTTGCTGTCTTTAATTCATTTTCCTTTTAAATTAGAAAGGTCAGGAATGGATCTGATGCAATTTATTTGCTAGGAAAGTCACTGTTCTCCAAGGATGCCTGTGTGTTTCACTTTGGCATTGATGGATTTTAATTGACAGTGTGTCCTGACTCTCTATGTAAAATGATAATCGAGGTGATTGCTAAACTGAGTCAAACCAAGATCATGCTTTCTTCCTCATGCAGCCATAACGGCAGGAATTATTTGAAAATCTAGATTTGTATCATTCCTTTTTTCAGCATTAAGTGGTATTCCTTCAGACAAGTACACATATTAGACATCAGCACACACCTCAGTGAAAATTCCATTGGTTACAAATCGATTCCCAGAGGGAGGGCATGAACTTGACTACAACGGAGAAATGGCTCTGAGAAATGGATTCAGTAGTTTCAAAACTCACATACAATATGCTATAATTTTTTTTAAGTACTCACGTTTAAGTATATTCCTTCTTTCGAGCTCCTCGACAGCAGGTCTTTGGCTCAGGCGCCTGCGGAAAAACACCAAAATCACATTTTGTACCATGTCTGTTCTTGCAAAAGTCTGTACTGTGCTGAGTGCAGGTGTTGGGGTTTTCCTCAGAAAACCATCTCCGGTCAGTGAACGAAGGATATTTAGTCCTTTTATTCTTCCCGGATGCCAGCAGTGCAGGTGGAAGTTTTCCTCTAGTTTGCTCTGCTATCAATGTAATCCTTCCCTGACATATACATTCTTTTCATCCTATTTTCCAAACCAAGTCAGCCGAAAATAGTACCCCACTACAGTTAAATTCATTCTCGAGGCGGTATTTATCCGGAGAATCAAATGGGGTTCTTAGAAATCTTCTGCAGCAATTACTGCCTCCACTCATGTAGCAATGGATGCCCTTTTTCTAGCATCAACAATGATACATCCTGAAAAAACATAGCCTTGCTAGAAATAAAGCCTCTCTATGCAGGGTGGTTTCCTGGTTGCGGATACGACAGAGCAGTCCACTAGCTTTACTAGTCCCTGGTGAATAAAATTCATGTGCTGCTCACAGCTTCCTGCTGTCTGAACCAAGTGAGTGTCTTATGCAGTTTCACCTCCCCTTTCAGTAGTGCTGCCTCAGGATTGAGTCTTCAAATCATATGATCAGTGCCAGAGCGATTTTATCTTGCATACCAAATGAGACTTCCCCAAGAGATGCTGCTAATATCTGCAGAGAATCTCAGGTATTTGAACACCCACACACAAGCATTTATAGTTCCTGCATTTGCTAGCTTTCAAACAATAATCCAGCCAACAGAGATATAAAAGGGTTTCTACTGATTTCTGGCAATATTAAGGATCCTCGCTTCCTGTCTGAAATAGAAGTTACACTGTAGGAGTCTGGAGGTTCCAAAGACAATGTGATTGACAGCAACGGGCTAACCCGGAGACTCACAGATACCATGAGAGTGATTCTAGTATCACTGTAAATAAAGAGCAGAATTCTAAAATGATCTTATAACATTGCACTGTGTCAAATACAAAAGAGAACAGACACTAAAATGACGAATTAAAGTCTCTGATGCTAGGTTTCCCTCCAGCATTTGTCACCTGATCAAATTCACTACAGAAATCAGTTCCTTGGATTTGCCTGGCAGCATCAGGATTCAAGCACAAAATGAACCCTGGCCACCTTCATGAACGCACCTTTCCTTTTTGTTTATTAATCCCCCTAAAACCAATGACAGAGCCAAATCTACTCTCAGTATCACTGGTGTAAATGTGGAGCAACTCCACTGAGCTCAGTATAGCTACTCCTGGTTTACACCAATGTAAATGGTAGCAAGATATGGCCCCCTGAGCTTTAGTACAACCCCTGTCCCCAGCTCCAGCCATTCTTCCTTCTACCACCTTCCTGTCTCCCCCAAGGATTTTTTGTGGGTGTCTGGATTTCTCCTTAGACTTAATGGAGCACATCCTATACCTCAGCTTAATTCTACTGAAGTGAATGGAGCTATGCAGAAATGCACCAGTTGAGAATGTGGCCACGTGTTTTTAATTCATATTGTCCCTCCTCGCCTCCCTCCCCCTGCATCCCATCTCTGTATATCTCAGCACTGATATAATTCCCTGAGGATGTTTTGTTTCAAAGAGATTAACATGCTCTTCACAATCCAGATCAGGGAAGAGTGACTTACTCTGTGAGTTTATCTGTAAATCAAAGGGCCGCCAGACCTGCTGTTCACATGCCTCTCTATCAAACCATTTTTAATTACACCATGTCCATGTGATGTTTATAGATTCTCCTAGGAACTGTACATTAGATTCTGAAGGACCTTTAAACTAGAGGATTAAAAAAATCTAACCAAGAATATCAAAACAATTAAAGCAGTGTTCTGAGTGCTTATGAATATTGATGATTTGTATATTTATGTGTTATGGTAATCCCTGACATTTTAAAATCCACCCTCTGTTTTTCTGCACCCACAAATAAAACCTGTAAATCTCTCACTGAAAAAAAAAATCATTGGTGAAAGAGTCAAGTCTCCATTGACAATCAGACAATTGAAACCAGTTTTCTTCAAAACACTGGTGCCTAAAGTCACTAGCACATGATGCAGGACCAAATTTTCACAGCTGTGTGTACACACACCATAGCTGCATATGTAATTACAGAAACTACACATGGTAAATACACATGGACATAACCAGAGAGGCAGCTAACAAGCCCTTTATACAGTAGTGACAACCTCAAATATTCAGTCAGGCCTTCCTCCCCCCACCCCCACAAAATCATGAAATTGGCTTAAAATATGCCTTTTAAAAATATTTTTATTTGCCTTCTTGGTTTTGAACCTTTAGAGTGCACTTGGACCAAATTTGCAAGCTTTTCTCCACAGCCACGAGTGCTACAAACTCACTTGTTCTTAAAACAAAAGGTGAAAGTCTCACAAAATGACATGATTCCAGAAGCTGGGGCTTTAAGAAAAAAACCTTATATCCAGACCCTTATAATAACATCGTGAGAGATGTTAACGTTATTGATGTGCGAGTACCCTGGTGTAATTCCATGCAGCTGTTATAGGTACTGCTCAGGTGGGCTATGTATCTTTATTTGTCCTCCATCACTGTGGTATGTGAGCACTTCCATGGTTTCTGAACATACAGTAGAATGTAAAGGCCTCTTTCACTACAGCTGCACTCACACTCATATGGGAGAAGCACAATCAGCCATCAAAGGTTAATGGATCCAGCTGCTGCCCACCCTTTGCTCTGTTTGGAAAGGAGAGAAGGCAGATGTGGGTAGCCTAGTCAGGGAGAACAGGGCATCTTTGTATCTCCAAATATAGAAGTCCTCTTCAGAAAGGTGGAGTGATTGAAGAGAGAGAGAGAAAGTGAAAGAGAAAGGCTTTCTTGGCTGAGAGGTTTTCTGAACTGCTTTCTGATGCGTGTTGCAGGCTGCTCTGTAGCAGTCTGTGTCTGTGAGTACTAGGACTTGGTCCCTTTTCTCTTTACTGAAATGTTTCACTAGGCCTTCTGCAGGAGGGGACTTTTCTGCTTTGAAACACAAAGTTGGGGGTGAGCGGAGAACTTCCTGACTCGGCATATGTCCTGGGTCTCCTGCACAGCACTTGGCCATTCCCAGGGCCGAGAAACTGCAGTAGCTTTCTCACTACCGAGGACTACGTTCACCTCAGCTGTGTAAGTCCAGCCTGTCCCAGGGGAATCCCCAGAAGTTTCCCCTGAGTACTCTGTAGGCCCTTACCAAATCAGCTAATCTTTCAGCCATGCTGGCCATGCTCCCAATCCAGCCAGCAGCACCCCATTTCCCCAAAGGAGGGGTTGCAGCTATCTTTCACCTCTGCGGCCTCCCCTTGGCAAGACTGCCCCTGCCTGAGACCTTCTGTCTTGTTTCACCTCAGTGGGATTAAGAGTAAACAAGGGACAACTGTGGTTCTGAACTCCAGGCACCTCCGCTGTCAGTGACTTGGCATGGTGTGTAGAGAGCTGAGGATGCGCCTTGGTCAGAGCAGTGTGTTTCTGTTTTAATGGTGTATTTTAGCTGTCTCTAGGGTTAACAACCCATCCAGGATTGTCCTGGAGTCGCAAGGAATTAAAGATTAATCTTTAATTCAAGATTGTCATGTGACGAAATCTCCAGGAATTTGTCCAACCAAAGTTGGCAACCCTAGGTCTGTGTTTGAACCTGTTAACATCTCTGCTGGGGAGAATTCCACTTCAGGCTCTGTAAGCAAGGAGCCATCCCTTCCCTACTTGGTAGTCCATGCTGAGAATTCAATAGCACTCTTTTTCCCCCCAGCCTTTTTTAAAAAAAAACAAAAAAACCTTCCCATTTTCCCTGATCTCTGTGAGATCCCCGAAAAGAGATCAGCTTGAACCTCAGGACAGCAGCATTACTGCCTTAGACTCTCTCCCTGTGCAAGGTACTCAAGTGTAACTTGGCAAGAGAAATGACTTCTCTTGGGGATTTGGGGGTTTTTTTCACTCCCTCTTAGAGGGAGCAGGTTATGGAGCAGATGCTGTCAAAGATGAGGAGTTGTTACAGGAAACAGTAAAATCCTCTGTATGCTTTAACATCTCCAGCAGTTTAAAGGCTAAAAGCAGATTTCAGGCCACAGCTGGGGAGCCCTTGCTTTGTAATTTTGGAGGACAAGATGGATGATAACTAAGTCGAAGCTGACAAAGAGGCTGAAACTGAGCAGCTAGTGGACTCAGCCAGACTAACTGTACAGTCTCTGCAAGCTCTCCCTGAAAGGGTGAAAAGCCATATTTTAAGAGCTCAATTGATTGATTTGTAAAGGATGGAAGAACTGCTGTCCTTATTAATACAATTTTTCACATTGATTAGTTAAGTTTAGACACCTACCTCTTTCTGGCCACCAGAATGAGCATCCAATCTGGGCCCATCATATACTGTAAATGCACTGAAATCTTAGTTTCAGTATTTTGAATTATGCAGGGACTGACGCCTCTCTTTGCTCTAGGTACCGTACATAGCAAGCCATTTCTGATGTATAGGTAGCTTTCATGAAAGCTGTCATAAACTTGCAGGCAAGTAACATCTATTGAGCCTCACCCTGGGCTGGTGTAAAATGGTGTAGTCTCATTGAAGTGCTTATGGTGATGCTCACCATCTGACGATCTAGCTCAGAGAGTCAAATTCTTTCCTGACATACACCGATGAGCATCTTAAGGGCTGTCACAAAATGACATGATTCCAGAAGCTGGGGCTTTAAGAAAAAAAAACATATATCCAGACCCTTATAATAACATCGTGAGAGATGTTAACATTATTGATGTGTGAGTACCCTGGTGTAATTCCATGCAGCTGTTATATGTACTGCTCAGGGTCACCAGTGTGAGCGAGGCGGCGTTCAGCCCATGTACTTTATTTTAGCAAAATGCAGCTAGCATATGAAACACTGAGCAGAATGTGCAAGGCTCTAGTGGTATTTCCTTGTAAATCACATGTGAACACCATAGCAAATCTGGCTGGGCATCTGTAGGTAATTAACTCCCGTTTAATAAAGGCCAAATAATATAATCCAAAATGCAAGCACTTCACGTTACTCTTTCACCCCCCATTATGAGAAAACTATGATTTTTCCGAAGCTCAGAAGAGGTTACAAAATTCACTTTGCCCCATGCCAGGTTAATGTGAACCATCAAAACCCAGATTTTCTTCTGCTATTTACCAAAATCCAGTTTTAATGCTGAGGGCCACATTTTCATAAAAACGAAGCAAAATTGCACTAGCCAACAGTAAGTTAATTGCATAGGCAAATGTTTGTACCCACCCGTGGCCAAGTCCTTTGCTTACTCTCAGACGTATTTCCACTGATGTCAGTGGGGCTGTGCATGTGAGCAAGGGGACCATGATTGGTGCCAAACGTGTTATTACAAATTGGCCTGCAGAACGACCCACTCTGTGTGGGCCAATGCGCACTAGCACTGTGCAAGTATAATTCAGGTGCTAAATAGAGAAGGTGACGCTTCCCAACTGAAATTCTTTTAATTGAAAAATGCAGACTTGCAACATTTTATGAATTTGTGTTGATTTCACCAAATTGTTTGGTTGGAGGGGGGAAGCCTTAAACTCAAAAAGGGGGAAAAATTCATTTTCAAAACAAAATGTGTTTTAATATTTTTAATTCAAAACAACTTTTGTCTTGAAATTTACTTCAGTTTTATTTTTTAATTAGAAATTCAAATGAAACAAATGTTTAGTTTGACCCAAAAGAATTTTTTTCCACTGTTCATTTAGTTGAAAAAATTTTTTCTTTTTTTTTTTTTGAGCAGCCAGTGAACTAAACAAATCAGTCAATCATACAGCTCTTGTGCTAAGTTATGAGAATTTGGAGGTGGCTCTGGACTGTTTTCCCCTTAATGTGCACATGTGAATCCTGTAAGCTTCCTAGAAGCCCCTTGCTGACGGTGAGAGGGAAACGCTGATTCTCTCTTGTCTGTTCTGTTTCTCTTGATGCACGGGTGAAGGCATCAGCCATGCAAGACCAGGCTGCCTCTTTTTACCATATTTTACCATAATTACCATAGCTCCTACTTACTTAGAATCATAGAATCATAGAATCATAGAATATCAGGGTTGGAAGGGACCCCAGAAGGTCATCTAGTCCAACCCCCTGCTCAAAGCAGGACCAAGTCCCAGTTAAATCATCCCAGCTAGGGCTTTGTCAAGCCTGACCTTAAAAACCTCTAAGGAAGGAGATTCTACCACCTCCCTAGGTAACGCATTCCAGTGTTTCACCACCCTCTTAGTGAAAAAGTTTTCCTAATATCCAATCTAAACCTTCCCCATTGCAACTTGAGACCATTACTCCTCGTTCTGTCATCTGCTACCATTGAGAACAGTCTAGAGCCATCCTCTTTGAAACCCCCTTTCAGGTAGTTGAAAGCAGCTATCAAATCCCCCCTCATTCTTCTCTTCTGCAGACTAAACAATCCCAGCTCCCTCAGCCTCTCCTCATAAGTCATGTGCTCTAGACCCCTAATCATTTTCGTTGCCCTTCGTTGTACTCTTTCCAATTTATCCACATCCTTCCTGTAGTGTGGGGCCCAAAACTGGACACAGTACTCCAGATGAGGCCTCACCAGTGTCGAATAGAGGGGAACGATCACGTCCCTCGATCTGCTCGCTATGCCCCTACTTATACAACCCAAAATGCCATTGGCCTTCTTGGCAACAAGGGCACACTGCTGACTCATATCCAGCTTCTCGTCCACTGTCACCCCTAGGTCCTTTTCCGCAGAACTGCTGCCGAGCCATTCGGTCCCTAGTCTGTAGCGGTGCATTGGATTCTTCCATCCTAAGTGCAGGACCCTGCATTTATCCTTATTGAACCTCATTAGATTTCTTTTGGCCCAATCCTCCAATTTGTCTAGGTCCTTCTGTATCCTATCCCTCCCCTCCAGCGTATCTACCACTCCTCCCAGTTTGGTATCATCCGCAAATTTGCTGAGAGTGCAATCCACACCATCCTCCAGATCATTTATGAAGATATTGAACAAAACGGGCCCCAGGACCGACCCCTGGGGCACTCCACTTGACACCGGCTGCCAACTAGACATGGAGCCATTGATCACATTGATCACTTGGCCAGTGAGAGCTGACCTGGTAGAGCTGTCACTGCCATTTACCACGAGATTCCCAGTTTGAGTCCCAGCTAAGGTAATGTGCAGGAATCACAGGACAAACACACACGTACAATCACTGGATCCAGCTTGCAGGGGAAATCACTAATTGACTGTCTCCTCTAGTGCCAGGTCACATGTTGGTCAGTTCAGCAATACACGCGTAGGTGCATGTGTGTCTCAATCAATAGGTCAATACTTACTCCACACACACCGATTGTCTCTTCACATTTCAGTTCAGGGAATTAACCTGTGGATTCTCTATCAAAGTGAATGACCTTGTGCTGCTACAGATCAATCAGACAGAGTGATAAACATCCAGAGCACTCCAGGGATTTGCTGGTTATTTTTAATCTACTTTCAGGCAGGAGTTATGAGAGAGTGGAGCCAGTGTGTTTCAGACCGGGGTGGAAATTGCCTTGTGCACTTTCCTTTGTGCTCCCTCAATGGAGTTCTTCACAGGATCTGCACCATCCATCTGCAGGATATGTATCCTGGCTAGGATCTTTGGACACTTGATTATGACATGATCTGGGGCGTAGCAGCTGCATGTGCAGAAGGCATGTTAAAGTGTGGGCCACATCCTCATCTGGCATAAATAGGCAGAGCTCAGTTGAAACCAATGGTGCGACAGTGATTTACACCAGCTGAGGAGCTGGCCTTTTGTTCCTAAGTCACTGTAACAAACGGAGCTGTTGAAAGCTGCTGCTGCGGTTGTTGGAGACAGGCAAAGCCTGAACACAGCCCTGGCAGCCCCCACATTTTTGGTTTTGCAAAGTTTGGTGTAAAAACATCTGTTGTTCCATGTCATCTGATTTCTCACCTGCACTCTGAGTTTGTTTTTGCAACATTTCAATTGAGAAATTTGCATGATATAGCCAGATCTTTCCTAGAAATGGACTGACGTCTGATTTTTACTGAATTGTGGAAAATACAATTTTGAATCTTCCCCCCTCCCCCCGTTTCTTACAAATATGCCCCTGTAGCTGGGAATCTGAAAGAAAAAGACATTTGCACAGCTGTTTGTGTGTCGAGTGTGTGCATGTGCGAATGTCATCCAGGAGTAGGAGCTAGAGTTTAAGGGAAGCTAGCAAAGTTGAGACCCCCTTTGCAAGAAACACATTGGACATCATGACACCCATGTCAGCTGTTTCATCTGGGGATAGGTCTTCCTCACCTGCATGAGGCAAACAGGAAATCAGTATTTCTTAAGTACAAGGATCTAACAATAATAATTGCTCTTGCAAGGATTTTCTGAAGATTTTAAAAGTTACCCTAATATCTATGCTTCCATAAAGACCATGGAGCCAAATTCTGCATTCATTTACACCAATGTAAACTGAGAGTGAACGCCACTGATTTAATTGCACTTACTCTAGATTCTCAATGAGAGACGACTCTGGCTTTGCATGAGCAACCTGTGTCAAACAATCATGTATTTTTTTGGTGGTATGATAAGTGTTGTAAAGTGGATTTCTCGGTGGGGTTAAGGGGGGCTCATTTGGGTGTGTCAATGATTCCACCCTTGTGTAAAATTCTTATTTTGTGCTGGGGAAAAAAAACCCATGTGCTAGAATGTATAGAAAAGTGAAGTGTGAGTTCAGTATGTCAACATAAAGCATCAGAGGGCTGTTGCACATGTCTCACAGGAGCCAACACTGAACATCAGGAGGAAATGCCTGAATCTTAAATGGGCATCTCTATTAGAACATCAAGCACAACTCAACAAGAAGTTTATTTTCATCCTTTCTATTAGTAGCTGTAAAGAGGGTGCATGTCAGGCCTTTGAGTCATCTATGTATTTCACTGCGACAGGCGCTGAAGTACTGTTTTCAATGTACAATTATGGGTAGTAGTAAATGTTTGGTGGGAGTTGCTTGCCTGTTAGTAGAAGCCAGTATGCAAAATTAGAAGGTGGGCACCAAAGACATGAGCTTGTTTTTCCCTGGGTAATCTAGGAGCATGTATAAAGTGATGTGTGGGTAACACATCTTGTTGTTGGAAAAAGCTAGACAACTACTGCTGTTCTGTGACAACACAGGAGGCTAAAGAGCAGAAGGAAGAGGGTGACTGGTACTGTATGTTCTGCCATGTAGCTTTAGTCATCTAACAGTTGTGACTGCAGATTGAATTAACTGGGCTATATTTTTAAAGCACATGGCATACTGTGGCTATGTGGTGGGTGTGGGTCCTGGCAGAAACATGAAACATGTAAATCAGGGTATTTGGAAAGAGAAGACTTTAAATGTGGCCACTGCTAGTCTGTTTGCTTGTCCAAACAGAGTAAGTTATGCAAACGGCTTAAAAGCACGGGCGTGGTTGGGGGAGGAGGGCGTTGCTGCCTCGAACTGCAAGTCTCCAGCAGGAATTGCCCCCATCCCACATATGGCCCCATTGGCCTAACTGATGCTGCCTCCCAAATATAGAAGTCACGCTATGCCTATGCTTAAAAGTGGCACTTGATTAATAGTCCATGTATAACAAAATTAGTAAAGGGACTAGAAAAACTGCACAGGCAGATTAAATGCATTTTGATTTTGAAAGAATTGGGCAGGGGGCAGGTTTTTTTTGTTTTTTAAAGTATGCAACTGTTCATGCAAAACCTGAGCCTAATTTGCACTTGTAGTGCAATTTAGACGTGTGTGCACAGATAAACATAATTACTCCCTTGATGTGCAATTTCTGATTGTTATTGCAATCATGGTAACTGTGGGCCAGAACCTCAGCCTCGGGTCACTCCTTTTTTTTTTTTTTTTTTTGCTGCTCCAACAGTGTACCAGAATTTAACACTGCCCTAATGAGAGAACTCCAGAGACACCAATCTTATACCACCTACTGTACCACACTTCCACATAGGGGACATTCCCTAGAGGGGTTTTGCCATGAATGCATTGTGCTACTATGATCCTGAAATGGAGGTGTAACAGCTAGTGAGTTGTTACACTATCATAAACTAGAACAACATTATGGCCCAGCACCAGGATAAGGGGAGCCAGGAAAGTAGTTCGGAGCCACCTTTGCCTCCCCAGCTGCAGTTGTGTTGAAGATGAGGTTGGTGTAACTGAGCCGTGAGCCCTACATGCCTAACTCTAAAAAAAAAAAAAAAAAAAAAAAAAAAATCTGGCCTTTGGCTACTTTACTAAATAAAAGTATTTTGAAAATACGTCGTGCTAACAGCACTATGCAACTCTTGCATAATGTAGGGCTGTAACATATGGTAGGTTTCAAATTGGACATTATACTGTATCATGGGCCATGTCATACCTACTATTTTCAGAGCAAAGGAGCCATTGTGGTGTTACCAATCTATATCTCATAAATCCAATCCATCAAACCCTTGTACAAATGCCATATGACTAACATAAATTATAGATCTTTTTGTCCCATTTAGGACACCATCCCAAATTCTGTCCTGACTCCCCAAGGCTGTAAATCAGCGTGGTGTTTGGCCCAATGTATGCATTTGATTATGTGCCCATCCCACTCCCCCCACCACTGAGTTACAGTTCACCACCACTATGATCCCAATCACATAGAAGCCCCACAGGATGGTGCTCAGATACTATAAATGGGTGCAGAATAAAAACCCTAGCTAGATATCTGCCATCCACACATTGCAACCCATCCTCCATGAATGACTGATAGAGTCCTTAGGCTGGTCTGTTGTTGCACTGTATTATATAAAGATATGCTGTGGGGGGCTGAAATACACAGTTGGAGCACCACTGTCTAATTAGGTGGGAGGATTCAGATGGAGAATGCTACAAGCTAATCACGGTTTTCTCCCATGTGAAAACCCTAGAGTACTTGACCACTGAGATCAGAGTTCCCTAGATCTGTCAGAAGGGAAGGTGGCTCAGAGCAGCTGAGCAACGGCTCTCTCTCCTACCTCTGCACTCCAAGGGCCCAATCCAAAGCCCATGGAAATCTTCCCATTGACTTGGTTGGGCTTGGCTCATGCCTCCACATGTGCAGTCCCCCAAATGTTCAGTCTTTGCCAGCCTTGGGAAGAGAGAATCCAAAGTCTCCTGTGTGGTACAATAACATTCTGCAGCTAGGGTGCCGAGGCAGCTGTGACCTGATTTGTCTGATCCAGTCTTGCTCTCATCCCTATTGTTGTGCAGTTAGTGGGATATTTTCATCTGCAAAGCAGAAGCATGAAGCAATACTAAGGAGGGTTGTATATAGCATCCCTGGGTAATAGTTTCCAGAAAGGGAGTGACTGATCATCTAAATTTTAACCACTCTATAAGTATATATATATTTTTTTGGAGCTTGTACTGGGATGATGCTTTACTTTAAACCTAGAGGCTAATAATGCCTTTTTACTTGAGCAAACCTGAGTTTGGCACTTTATAGCCACATAATTGCTAGTTTGCCATCATGAAAAGGAAACGGTTTGCATGATTTTTAGGGCAAAAAGTCCTTGCTGGCACCAATGGCCTGTTACTAAGAGGTTCTGAGCACTGAATTCAATGAGGGTTGCAGGATCTCCCCAGGATCAGGCCCAGTTTTCAAAGGCTCCTAGGTTATGACAATGCTTTAATTGTTAATTGTGTTTCAATGATTACATGTTGGCTAACATGACTATAAATTCCAATATAGTCAATTTAAACATCTGTTTCAGGACACAAATCTCTGCTCCCAGCCTAGGCTTAAACACAACTAGCAAATAATGTTTGTTTTCTGTCTGGAATCTACAGTCGTGTTAAACCACAACTGAACAAACATTCAACTATAGACACAGGTTGAACCCTCAGCAAACACTGAAGGCATTCAGCACCTCCTAGATGAGGCCCAGGATTTTCATTAAAATGTCTGATCAGCCTGTGGGAAGAAAGTGAACCAGTGAGTGACTCAAGATAGCACCATGCTGAGCTCTGTATGATACACACATATCAGGAGCTCCTCTCCAAGTCTGTCCTCTGCTTGCAGGCGGACAAAAGTGGGCAACTTGCTTAGCCATGAAACACTAGTCCTTGCTTTGAAGCTGCGGGAAAAACTGGAAGTCCAGCATGCCCAAGAAGAGGAGAACGAACCAATGTTTCAGACCAGTTACCAGCATGTCTAAAATGTAAGCAGGTTGGTGCTTCCGAGCAAACAAACGCCTGCAATGTAAATCCCAGGGATTAATTCTTGCTGCATAATACGTTGGATTTTAAAATAGAGACATCTGTCACTGAAACAGCAGGAAAAACAACCGAGAGAAAAACCATTAAACGCACCAGGCAATGTGCACAGTAATGAATGAGAAAGCAAAAAGCATAACATAGAATCTATTCCCAAACAGGAGGGAATTGGAGGGTACAGAGAGGGGAGCAAACCCCATTTGTTTCTCCATTTCTCTCTCCTTGGTATTTAACAAGAGCTTTCAAATGCTCTGGCCAATGTGCTCTACCTCTCCTGGAGGCCTCTGCCTCTGAAGTGCAGCAGACTGCTAGGAGCAGCCTCTCTGTTAATCACTTTGGAAACTCTGCTCCTTGGGTTCAAATCCAGCACACGTAGCATGAGCAGAATGGTAGCAAATGGCTGCAGTAGGTGGGCTTTCCAGCAAAGCCACATAGGGTTATCTTGCAATTAGGCAAGAGGGATTCTGAATGTATTTGTGGGTTACTGACTGTCAATGTCTCTTTAAGGGCCTATGCCATAGAAGGGCCTTCTAGGTTTAATGTGCTGTACAAGGGTGAATTTTGCCTGTGTTAACAGGCTGTGGAATTGATTCCTCATTCACGGAGAAAACTCAGCAGCCACTGTACTGGCTTGCATGAACAGTGCCCTAGTGTACTAAAGTCTGTTCAAATTCAGCTAGGATGCACGGCTAGCACTACAGCTAGTTTTGAGATCCTGAAATTCTGCACACTTAACCCACAAACAGTAGTCCAGGTGCCCCTGAAGTGAGATTTGGGATACAGCAAGAAACCACAGCTTGATTGGTCGGTTGAAGAAGATGTTGAGAAGCACTGATCACCAAGCTGTGTCAACAAGCATCTGCAAAAATCTCCTTCCCCTGCTTTTTTCAATTAATGCAAAAATCTTTGAGGCTGACCATTCTTTTCACTGATGCAAAATGCTGAGAATTTCCCTGTGTGATGCAAGCTCTCAAGAGAAATATTGTCTTCCCCCAGTGAGTTGAACTGTTTATAAAGGGAGCCCTTGGCAATCTGCAAAACCTTTGAAGTTTTAGAAGCATCTCTGTAATTATAGCCAGTGAGAAGTTACAGCACTGGGGGCTTGAAGGAACAGCCAGCCTATGGCCTCTACACAAATGATTCAGCTAACCCAGCCATCTCAAATCCTAGCTGCAGACAGCATGTTCCTATACACTGCATGCTGACTGGGGTGTCTCTGCCAAATACAAACTTTCTCAGTCAGAAGTAAGTCTATGAAAACATGATGCTGTTATGTTTTTGTATAATCCCTAAAGCAAAGCACGAAACGAGACGCGATTCCTAAAACTGCAGACGCTTCTGGGACAAATATCCCCACTTCCTGCTATATGTACAATCACACACTTGTTAGAACGGCAAAGATCTTTCTGGGCAAATTCTCCTTTGTAACCAAAACCCTTCCAGGCCTCTCCCTTCATCCACCCACACAGCATTTTCAAAGGATGGGGTATCCCTGCTTGCAGATTAGTCTTGCCACCCAGCTGATGACATGCTTATGCTGCACTGCTTTCTCCTTCTCTCACAGATGTGGTTTTCCTCCTGGGCAATGCTAGCTCACTGCTCAATTAGTGTCAGCAGGATGCAAAGCAGACCTGAGCCATCCACCCCCGCACCCCCCCCCCCGCCCCACCATATAACAGGTTCTGACAGTGCATTGTTTCAGAGTAGCAGCCGTGTTAGTCTGTATTCGCAAAAAGAAAAAAACTGGCACTGCACTCCAATCTGTTGTGGCCTGTGCTTAGAAAGACCTGTCTCTTAATGTAACACTCTTATTACGGTGTATTTGGAGTATACCCTGCCATCAGTGTGTGTGTGTGACTCTGCATAGTGCTCCCTAAGGAGTTCCACAGAGAACTCAAGGTTGTGACGTGGCCAGAATTTAAGATTCTGCCACCCTTACTTCTGTTTAGTATTGTACTCCTCAGTTCCATTAAGTAAATGAGACTGACTATTACTCACCATATGATGTACCACCCAGCGTATCAGAATTTAGATCATTATGACTAGGGCCCCTCTAAATGGATCTGAATTTAAATGTGAGCTATTCACCCCATGCTCTTCAGTACACATCATCTCCTGGATCCACATTTTTGGGCCAGAGTCTGAGCTCAGTTATGGTGGTGTAAGTCTAAAATAGAGCAGGTAAAAGAATGGAATTTCTGTCTTGTGGGGCATTCCAGTCTTTTTGAAACTTTGGTTTCACCCTGAGTCAGGTTGAAAAGTTGAAACCTTGACTTTTCACAGCACAAATGTACCAAAATATTTTTGACCTTATCTAAATGCTCAGTTTTGACTGAATCACCTTGACTCATTAGAAAATTATGAAATGAGAGAGTCAAAATGAAACATTTCAACCTTATTGAAATGATCCATATTGACAATGTCCTGTCAAAAACTTCAGTGAACTTGATACGTTCTCAGGAAATGTTTCAATGTCGTCGAATCGATATTTTTCTGATGGAGAATGTTCCAGCAGAGAAGTCTTGACCAGCACTATTCTGGAGTAACTGGGCCTCACTGTCGTCTCCCCTCCACATCACTTGGGCAGTGTATAGCATACATAAATGTAATTTACACTCCCTTTAAGATCACTTTGACACTAGGGGCCCTTGATGCTATGGCTACATAATGAGAATTCAGCCATTGACTTCAATGGTTGTGATCTAGATTTATATCCATGTAGCTATGATCAGAATCTGACCTTTATATTTTCAACAGAGGAAGAGACTTTCTTGAAAACCTGTCTGTAACCTTTGTGCTCTTTCAAAATAAATCAGCCTTACTTCCCCTTTTTGTTACCCTATAAGGCTGTGAAAGTACTTTGCTTAAAACCTCCATTGCTTTAGCTAGAATCCAGCTTTGTTCTTAATTGTCTGTCCTGTTTTAAAGATCTTGCAATTGTGACAAACCCAGGTCTTACAACTGAGACGGGACAAACCGTTTAAATGCCTGTTCCCCAACACCAGCCTGACAACCTGTCAAATGTATTTTGTTATAGGTCATAAGTCTCGCCACAGGAATTCCGCATGGGAGCTTAACTGAACCTTTGCAAAGTAACGTGTCCTCCTTCATGTCACTTTCATCAAAAAAAGAATAACTGTCCCTTTTAGCTAGGCTCTGTGCCGTCTGAATAATTGACAGCTGCACTGATTTGGCTCAAAGATCAACATCCCGGAAAAGTCCTTGGCCTTTTAGGATCCAAGGGGTTCCAAATGGAGATGTATGCATGCTGAAAAATATCCACTCCATGTGTACCAGAATGCCCTTTGGTTCACCTGGTCCATTGCCTTTCCAGGAAAGGTTGGGGGTGGGGGGATAATCTCAGGTGGTGTAAATTGGCATGGCTCCACTGAAGTCAGTGAGGCTATGCTGACTAGTGCCAGCTGAGGATCTGGCCACGTGTTTGGTATGCAAAGATATAGCCTATAGTACAAATGCTGTTTCAGTTTCCTCAGTATCCAGGCCCACTCCTATGACACAAAAAACCAACCCCCACGGAAGAGCTAAGCAGAGCAGTGAAAGCCTGACTAACCCCAGCCACCTCAACACCCGCAGCAGTTCCTCAGCAAAGCTAGAAAAAGCAATGCTATGTCATTTCTTTAAAGCACATCCTCTGGTGATCTGTCACTCCATCAAGCAGCTGCAAGTTTAAGACCCATACTAGTCCCAATGCTGCAGATGTGGTCTCTCGGGGGTATGTTGCTTTAACGCACATACTGGGCTAGGCTGTGATCAACCTGTGCATAAGTGTGCATGTGCTTGGTGAGTGGGAACACACCCAGAGCCTCTCCAGCGACACACCTTATGTGGCTGATAGTAGGGCAGAGCACAAGAGCAGCCCATCAATGCGGATATCCGCTCCTCCTCCTGCCAGTGAACAAATTGCCAGAATGGGGGTTGGGAAGAACAGAGGCTACTGCCCTTCCCTTATCCCACTCCCTCTGCTCCCACCCAGTCTCAGGAGAGAGGCTGGTGCACTGTGGGTACCAATTTGCTCCATCTATTAGGATGTGGCCCCCATCCCCACCCCACTCTGGTTACAGGAGCAGCCGTGAGTAAAATGTGGTGCAGTGAAGCTAAACAATATGCTTAAGGTCTCATTAGTAAAAATGAGACTGGAAGCCAGGAGTCCTGGCCTCCAGGCTCATAGACGTTAAGGCCAGAGGGGACCATCATGATTACCTGCACATTGCAGGCCACAGAACCTCACCCACCTTGTCCAGCTCTAATTAAGAGTGCACTAAACACCCTGGGTACATTAATCACACTCTACATTATATTCTTTGGATTGAAAACAGGCTGCCAACACTTTTAAAAAAGTGCAGTTAACTAAATAGTGGGTGTAAAATGTCATTTTTCCTTACAACGGTACGGGGTGTTTCACTTTAATTTTTTTTCAGAAAGAGGCTAATTCTTCTCTTCCTTTAATAGCTGTTGTTTTGAAGAAGTCTGGCCACTTTATATGATATACAGGAGCATTCTTATTCGAGAGATATCCTGTCTGATATAAGGCATTCACAGGTTGCTAATGAATTAGCCTTTTCTCTTTGCAACACACTGTTGGCTATTTATACAGAGTATGTTTTTCCTTGGTACATGACTATTGTAAAACAAAATATTAAGCATTCTAAAAATTTTTTTAAAATTAATAAACCCATACCAAGCAAACCCAGGGCAGCTCAAGATCTGTTAGCTCTTACAGAGCATGGTTTCTAGACTGAGTCACTAGTTTGTCTTTTGCAGTTTGCATCTTGGCAGAAATGATTTTCTTCATTTTGTTTAAGGCCAAGAAGCAAATCTGACCTCTTTGCAGCATATCAGTTGAGCTAGAATGGATGGACCTCATTGCAATGCAATTTAAGACTCAGATTTTACCAGCATGCTGATTTTTGCAAGCTGACATGTTTTCTGGTTGCCTGGATACAGTCGGCTGAAAAGCTGGGTTTTTGCATGGAGTATTGGCTCCAGCCTCGGAAGGCAATGACTCTTTCTCCTCTGGGCAATTCCATCGTACAGACTGACTATAACTGTCCTTTGAAAAATTAAACCATCCTGGAGTCCTTTTAAAATGGCACAATTTGTATTAAACTTGCTGTTTAATACAAGTGCTTCCCTGTCAGATTTCAACATTACAGTTTACTTGGTATTTTTTTTTCATTTCACTAAATAAATCCTTCACAGTGTATTTATAAATCCAGGGATTCTTTTTGACCTCTTGATACATAATATGCATCAACAAACACACCTCCCAAGAGACACCAAGCCTAACTTCTACCTAGCACCCAGCGGTCAAGAGAGGTCACTGAAAGGTGAACAATCAATAGAAAATAGCTGTGCCCTGTATTTGACCTAAGCTGCTTTTAAGTAAAGAAAACAAGAAGGCATGATTATACCCAATACAATTTGCCAGGATGGAAAAAGGAATGGAATAAAGCAGATTTAGCTAGAACTGCATCAATGATTTGCAAGCCCATACGAACATTTATTAAATATTGTTTTATTTAAAGCAAGAAGTGCCTTGTATTTTTTTTATCTGTTCTTTTTCTCTCCAAATTCTTGTTCTTAAATATTTATTTTCTTCTTTCATTCCCCGGCATCCCTAAGGTAACTTCTGTATAGTAGAAACTGTGCTTTTTTGCATTGACCCAGTTTTGCAGCATGAAAGCAGAGAAGCCAAAGCCTTGGGGAAATAAGATTCTGTCTTTGAGTCTGCATGAAATGCAATGGTAGAATCATGATCTGTGTTGTGGGAGGAGGAGATTGTAGTACTTACAATATTTATTGATGGCTACCAGTCCTACCAGCTCAGGCTGGGATCTGATCGGATCTCTTGAGATGAACAGTTAGTCTTGGCCAGTTCTTAGAGGGAAGAACTCCAAGGAAACACCAGATTTCTGCAGCCAAAGGGGTGGGTGATTCACTCAATGATATCTTGCCCAGTAAATCAGTAATAACATACTCCCACAGTGGATGTAATACGTAATTCATGGCTGCTTCTCTCACTGTATGGTTGTGATACCACAGGTATATACTGTATCTACATCTCAAAATTTCTATAGCCGCAGGCATGCTGTGGAAGCAGCCTGGAGCCATATGCTCCAAAAGGAAATTCACAAGGTTAGGCTCTTCCCCATCTTTCACCCTTTCGCATGGGTGCAGCCTATAAATGTACTGGTGTATGTGGAAGGAGGTTTGAGTTCAGGCTATCAGACGCTCCGCAGGCTGGCCTGACCTGTTGAGCCGCTCTTTTAGCGCAGCAATGGAGCAGACCCTCTGTGGAATCTGAGATCACAGTTCTCACCTAGAGCTGCCAGTATGCTTCAAAATTAATTAATTAACGTATGAAGTGTAGTCCATTAGGGACGCACGCATGCACTTCCGCTTGCAGATTACTAGCATCTGGAGAGCCCAAAGGACAATTTAGGTTCACAGGAGATCATCATTATACAGTCAGATATGGTTTGGGTAATAGAATAGCATTCTAATTGAACTAAAGGGAGTAAGATCTGCTCCTCACAAAAAGTTCTCTGCTTCTTAAAAAAAGGGAGAAGCTAGTCCATGTGTGTCATGTATTCGTGGAGCCAGAAGAGCAACATATAGTATATTCTTTTCTAATTCATTTGTAGCTTCATCAGGTCTGAGAGGAGCCACAAACTGGGGCCTAAGGTGACGTGTCAGCTACATAGCCATGAAACACACTTTTGACCCAGAAGTATTTTTATCCCCATTTAACAGATGGGGGAACGGTGGCACAGAGTAGGCAACTTCCTCAAAGTCGCTCAGGAAGCCTATGGTGGAGCTAGAAAAGATCTCACCTGGCTTGAGTCCTAGGAAGTTAGGAATATCATGGGCTATTTTGCATCTATAACTATCTTATCTACATAACAAACTATGTGCAAATCTGGGCATGTGCAATTTTCCGTGGGGTCCTGGGCTTCTTATATTTTGAAAATCAGGCCTGACATGTCTATAAAACTGCTGGTAAATCACTGAAATATGCAAAAGTGCATTTTGGATTCAATTTACCAGGGTGAGAACCAACATCCCGGCCTTCATGATCTGCTTTATTTGCACAATCTCCGACGTGTTCACTTTCACTGTAGGAATTTCCTAAATTTGTGTTAACTTTGTAACTCTGTTTACTTATATAAACTTGTGCTCTTGCTATGGTGATTATGTTCTATTAATTATTACACTAGAATACATAGGGCCATATTTACAAAGTAGCCTCTTGAATTATGCCTTCTCAAAATTGCTTGTGCACCTGTTTGCATGTGCAAATGGGTTCATGTGCTAATGCATTGGCCATAAATTAAAATGCTGGTTTGAAAGTGTGCCTTGTCACTCCTTTTACGGTACTAAATACAAGAGTTAAGGGAGTTTAGAGCTTGCAGAAATATGAGATTGACAGCCCTGGAGAACACACTTCCATTTATCCAGAGAAGCAGTACCAGTTTCAACACTACCTTCCTGTGTTCTAGTGAGACAGCCTCTGAGGACAAGCCAGTGTCCATGAACTTAGACATGCATGCAGCTTTCTTCCTGAAAGGGATTCTGGAAACTGCTAGATTGAATCAGAGGTGCTGGAACAATTTGTAGAGGGGGGGTGCTGAGAGCCATTGAACCAACCTGTAAACCTTGTATATGATGGAAACCACTTCAAGCCAGGGGGTGCGGCAGCCCCCACACCTATGGATGGAGTATGCTGCTGCCTGGTAGTTTACCAACATCAAGCAGAACACAGGTAGAATGTTAACATTTATGGGACTCGGGCATCTAAATCCTTCAGGTAGCTTGAAAAATCTCAGTCCTGAACTTCCCTCTCCTCATCTCCTTTTCAGGATCAGTTCTCCATCATGAAAGAGCGACAATAAAACATAAATAATAAAGGTTGACAGGTTTTAGAATAATACACAAATAATAAAGGTTGTTATAAAGCACCAGCTTGCCAAAGCACTTGAGATACTGCACAAACCATTAATAAAATATAGCAACCAACCAAAACATAATGCAATAAATAAATCAACCGCAAATAAATATCTTCATTAGAAATGCCTGAGTCAACGCGGAACAAGAAGAAGGGGAGCCTCTATTAATTTACATGCACTACTACGGAGTTAAATTGCAGCCCTATATATAGCTCTTGCTGCCTGGGTGAAAAGCATTGGCTTGCACAGACACCCACGCTGCATTCTCTGACTGATTATTTTTAGCATCAGTGACATGCTTACCTGAAGATAACTTCTACCAAATAAGGACACCCTTTGTCACATTGTACATAGTTAATGAGGCATGCCAGTAAATCTCAGTGTTTATGTCTCTCTCTCTCTCTCAAGAGCAAAACTCAATACTAAATGTTCCCAGCAAAATCACAAACCACCTGAATACTTGTGTGGTTTGAAATCAGTGAAATTCTGTGCAGGCGGGGGCGGAGGGAATCCATCTACCCAGTTCTCTTTGCAGCAAGCCTGGGAATTGGACCTAGGGGTGACAGTGGACGAGAAGCTGGATATGAGTCAGCAGTGTGCCCTTGTTGCCAAGAAGGCCAATGGCATTTTGGGATGTATAAGTAGGGGCATAGCGAGCAGATCGAGGGACGTGATCGTTCCCCTCTATTCGACACTGGTGAGGCCTCATCTGGAGTACTGTGTCCAGTTTTGGGCCCCACACTACAAGAAGGATGTGGATAAATTGGAAAGAGTACAGCGAAGGGCAACAAAAATGATTAGGGGTCTAGAGCACATGACTTATGAGGAGAGGCTGAGGGAGCTGGGATTGTTTAGTCTGCAGAAGAGAAGAATGAGGGGGGATTTGATAGCTGCTTTCAACTACCTGAAAGGGGGTTTCAAAGAGGATGGCTCTAGACTGTTCTCAATGGTAGCAGATGACAGAACGAGGAGTAATGGTCTCAAGTTGCAATGGGGGAGGTTTAGATTGGATATTAGGAAAAACTTTTTCACTAAGAGGGTGGTGAAACACTGGAATGCGTTACCTAGGGAGGTGGTAGAATCTCCTTCCTTAGAGGTTTTTAAGGTCAGGCTTGACAAAGCCCTGGCTAGGATGATTTAACTGGGACTTGGTCCTGCTTTGAGCAGGGGGTTGGACTAGATGACCTTCTGGGGTCCCTTCCAACCCTGATATTCTATGATTCTATGATTCTATGAGGCTTCTCAAAAGGCTCACTAAAATCCCTTTGAACCTGGGCCGATTTCCAAACAGTGTCCAGTTCAAGAAAGTATCCCAGGAAGGCTTAAAGCACATGTCTAAAGCTAAGCATGTGGGTAAACTCAGTCTGACATCAGAGCTGTAGTAACTCGGACCCTTCTCTGATTGAAACCAAAGAAAACAGTCACCTGAAGCCTTGATCAAACCCACATAGCTACACACCTTCCAAATCAAACCTGATGCTTTTGCCAGGGAGCAGCTGGAACACTGATGCTGTGGCCCCACCTTCTCTGCCGTTTCACATTCAAGATGGGATGTGAAAGAACTTTATAGACCCTGGAAGACTTTGAATGTTATTTTCAATGTTTCCAAACAAACAAAAAGTTATCAGCCACGAAAATAGGCAAGTGGCAGTGTGGAGGTCTAATGTGATGGAGTTTCTCAATTCTCTCGCAGCATGGAGCATGATGCCCCAGGTACACGATAAAAACTTCTTGTGTGCACACTGAGGGGAAAATGGAATCCATGTTTCCCAAAGTTTGTCTCCTCGAAAGACCCATGTCTTTGTGCCAGGCAGTATTGTGGTTTCCTCTGTCAAGTGTCTTCTCAGGTGGTGTGTGCAGTTTTGGGAAAGCAATCACAGTCTTTATTTGGTGGATAAGCACAATTTGCCAGGGAAATCTCCTTTGGCCCAATTCCATGATTTCATCCTAGCCCCTGTCACAATACAGTTAAGATCAGATAAATTAAGCACCGTGGGCTTGATTCTCAGTGTAAGCTACTGCTATTTTTACTGCCGATGGCATGGTGTAAACATGAGGAGAATTTGGCCCTCTGTGCTTGCTCTTTGTCTTTAGACTCCAAGCTGTTGTTACTGGTTTGTCATCTTTCCACTATTGTGTAGTGCCATGAATGATACAGTGGTACAAACCAACTGGTGGCAAGGGTGAGCAGTTTGTGACAGTTGTCGCCTCGTGGCTGGGTGAGGGATATTTTGTGCCACCCCACTCAGAGGCACACTTCCAGGAACCACAGGACAGTCTTGGAACTACAAAGTTCCTGGCACCACGCAGTAATGCATAAGGAAAACTGCCTTCCAGAGCTTGCATTGATGAGAAATGCTCTCAGCATGCCACAGTGTACCACCGCCAGAACTTTCAGATTGGGGCTGCTTAGTGCTAAGCACCCACATATAGCATTTTTGGGGCCAGTGACTATCCATGGCTGTCTGTTTTAATAAGTCCTTATATAGCCCTCAGCACCATACCAGCTGAGCTCCTGTTTCTGCACATCTCTGCTGAATACTGCTTAATGCATCATGTCTACTTATGCAAACACCCGAGGAAGCAAAGCAGAACATGAAGTGAAAATTACAAGTATAATTTGTTCTAGGAATTCATGTTTTCATTGAGACATTAAGTAATAAAGGAGTGTTTCTTAGTGTGCCTGTACAAGGCGTACTATGGAAGTAACAGGCACCCTGGCAGTTCGGATATTAACTTTCAAAAGAGTCTCAATAATGTCCTAAATTAATTAAACAGCCTTTCTACACATTGCTCTTCATTCTAAAGATCATTTTATTCCTCTGGGTTTCCGCTTAAATCCCTTATAGAATGAAAGTAAGTCCATCATACAGAGAGCAGTTATTGCAAATAATCATATCTGCAAATGTTTTTTTTAATCTCGTGACATAATGGGCTCAATTCATTTAATACCACTGAGGTCTTATTATCTGCACTCAGAACACATAGTGAAGGCGAACAAGGAATGTCAGGAGCCTGGCTCATCAAAACGGCAATGGTCTAGCGCACAATAGATTATTACCAGTGTCTATCATGGCCTGAAGCATCAGGGACAGATAAATTAGTAAGAGATGAATGCTACTGAATGCGACAATCTGGGGAAATATGGAATACTGCCATTTGGGGAGGGGCACATTTCCATAGCAAAAAGTGGTTGACTTGTTTCAGTGATTCTCAAACTTTTGTACTGGTGACCCCTTTCACATAGCAAGCCTCTGAGTGTGACCCCCCCTTCCCCTTATAAATTAAAAACACTTTTTAATATATTTAACACCATTATAAATGCTGGAGGCAAAGTAGGGTTTGGGGTGAAGGCTGACAGCTCACGACCCCCCATGTAATAATCTCACACACCCCTGAGGGGCCCGACCCCCAGTTTGAGACCCCCTGACTTATTTGATTAGAAATAGGGAGAAAGGAGAGGGATAAAATAAATATAGTAAATAACACAAAGAAAGCCAGTGGTGGATTCTGCCCCCACTTATACTGATGTCAGACAGGAGCAACTTCACTGAAGTCAATGGATTTATACTGGAATAAGAGCAGAATCTGCTTAAGGAGTTTTCAGGATTCGGTACTGATGGGAAGTGAGGAGGCCGCCTGAAAAGTTGGAGTGAGGAAGGGGTGCTGTGGGTCTGGCTGTGTAATTATTTATCAGTGCAAAAGTTGAGCGTCCACTTTCTCTTCAGCTATTATATCTATCAGTTAGAATTGATCTAGAATCTTTAAATGTTGACACTTCTTTTTTTTTTTTTTTTTTTGGTGAAGCAATGGGACCCGTTTTTCATGAAAACTTTTCTCATTTTTTGACTGACTAAAATAATGATTTCATTATGTTCATAAAATATTTAAGTATGGCTCTCCTTCCATCTGGCAGAACATTGTGTCATATAAAACTAGTGATTTAAAGGTGGGATGGAAGTGTAACCCACACACCTCTTGGGTGTGGTGTTCTGTCCCATCTAGTGGCACCGAGACGACATAGAGAGAGAGATTAATAAGTTTGCTTTTCAGCCTTAGCTAACAGCCAGTTGGCCTTTAGCTCATGCGGGAGAGGCTCATGCACCAAGCTCCATAGGTCTTGGGTTTGATCCCGCCTGCCGACAACTGTGGTCTGTCGGTGTTACAGAAGGACTTTGCTAGCTACCCTGGAACTCCTTCAAATCCATGAAGATACAATTGGTAAACAACAAATCTGGAACATGGCTGCCTGTCTACTGGCTAGTTTATCAAGAATCAGTTAGCTATTGAACAATGAATCTCCTGGTTCTAGCTCATCTCCTAGGCTATGTCTACACCTAGAGCTGGGAGTGTAGACATACTCACACTAGCTCTCATCATGCTAGAGTGCTAAAAATAACAGTGTAGCCGTGGTAACACAGGCAGCAGCAAGTGATAGCATGGGCAAGCTGGCCTGAATACAAACCTGCCTGGACCTCATGGTATGTACTTGGGGCAGCTAACCTGTGCCATTT
Source organism: Dermochelys coriacea (assembly GCF_009764565.3). Classification (NCBI taxonomy): domain Eukaryota; kingdom Metazoa; phylum Chordata; order Testudines; family Dermochelyidae; genus Dermochelys; species Dermochelys coriacea. The sequence goes on from NC_050080.1 coordinate 10,556,919, forward strand.
CCTGTGCTACTGTGGCTAAACTACTATTTTTAGCGCACTCATTCAGTGAGAGCTAGCACAGATATGTCTGTGCAAGCTGGGAATCGCATCTCTAGACATGGCCTTAGAGTGTAGAGGACAGGTTTGTAATTGGATTGTACATTTGGATTCATAGTTGAGTAAGTCCCACTCAGCATTATCATCACAATGCTATCTTTGGAACAGTAGCTGCCGTGTGCTGAAATCCATCTACATGGTGGTCAGATCACACAGAGATTAGCAATTTCCACTGGAACCAGATGCTGGATCCTAAGATAAAGGGAGTTCCTTAAATCTGAGAACTCACTAGTGAGTTCCACATCTATAAACTGAGGGCTTAAATTCAGCCGGAGTTGTCCAGAGCAGAGGTCAGGTAAATATTTTCCAACCCTCTGTAGTTTTTATAGCATGGGGGGAGGGGGCGGATCTGGGAAATATTCTATAAGAATTTAAGCCCTGTATAATCTTCATTGATCACCATTGAGATTTTCAAAGCCAACTAAGGGATTTAGCCACACAAATGGATTTAAGGATATTTGAAAATCTCAACTCAGGTTTGCACAGCATAGGCATCTCCACCACCTTAACTAAACTTACAAACTCCTGTCCAAGTATGCACTGAGTTTAGTGTAAAACATGGCATGGACTTTTGGGGAGAAGTCAGTTTTTTCTGTGGCTCTCCCCAAAGTGAGTCGGACATTCAGAGCGGATATCCCCAGGACATTACTTATTTCTGTATTTTCAAAATGGGCTTATCTTTGACATGTGTGTGGCTTTCATTATGAAAATATCTTCCCATGATTTATCTGCTGGCCGAGCTTGTTTGCATCGTCATGCTCTATTCTGGTTGATGAACAAAGAGCAAGCTGTCCCAGTGTTCATATCTGCTCAGAAATTATGCAGGGGACCAGCTCCGATCTGTTTTGCATGGCACGCTATTCTAGCAATCTCTGCACCTTCTGTTTCATGAGTGGCACTCAGCCTGATGAGTTCTGGGAATAAGGAGGAGATAAATGAAAGCATGTCTTCAGTTACACTAAATAAGCATGTCCTTTCAGCCATCTGTAGACATTACCTACCAGATTAATAATTTACATCATAGGCTGCTCCCCATCAGCTGTCTGTCTTCTTTATATTTGTACACCAAACCTTGCCTTTCACAACTTCCAGTCATGATCATGCATTATGCTTCTCTGGTAGACACTTATTTTGTAAGTCCTTATATTGACACTAATTTCAGGCATAATTTCTTAACCTTATTTTCCTTTTCCACCACAAAGTGGCTAAATGGTACCCACAAAGAAAGAGGAATGGCCTGTAGCCATCCTATGTTGTGCTGAGATTCTGCTAGCTCTCACAAGCGAAGTAGGGTCAGGCTGAGCTGGTAGTTAGACAGACCTCCAAGGAGCACCCAAGTGTTGCAGCAGGAAGAGATGTTGGAGATTCACTAGATGACACCCTTCACGCTGAGGTGAAGACTGTACAAATGTCCCAGTCTAGCATCAGGAGGCACTTTTCCAAGTGTTTCAGATGAGTTGTAAAATCAGGCTCCTGACCGCCTTTTACAGATCACATCGTAATTTTGCAGAAGCCAATAAGACTGTTAAGCCCAGTAGCTTGGCCAAATTGCAACTCAGGGATTTCTGCCTGCCTAAAATGCACCTACACTTCCAATAGCTCAGGAAGGCAAATGGACGTTTCACATGTGCAGGGCTTACAGGATCAGGCCCATGTATTCTTCACTTTCTGTCCTAAGCTGTTGTCAGGACAGTTATATATGCTGGAACGTCCCCCATTATCTGCTCCCAAAGATGGCTTCACATCTTGGCGCTAACGTGGTCAGGGCTTTGGAACAGAGCCCAGAGCTAGAGCACGGAGCAGCTCCAGAGCAGTGGAGCTGCAGGTTTTTGCCTGGAGTTGGAGCGGAGCCAGAGCACAGCTCCAAAGCCCTGAACATGGTGATTGTCAACCATCACATCGTTCACTCTACCTGCATGTTAAATCCATTGTCTGTGTTTCACTCTGTGTTTGTGCAGTGCCCAGTATCCCATTATCCCAGGTCCCATTATCTGTTGACTTCTAAGTGCTACTATAATACAAATATTAAACAAAGATAATAAACAAAGACAAAGTAAAATGAATCCTCTGTATCCATTATCAGCATCCCGGGGTACTATGAAGCTTAACTAACATTTATAAAGTACTTTGAGATATTTTATTCTTAATGTTCAAACAGTGGTCTTTTTTCAGCTGAGATTGCCAGCAGAGGGGCCAAACATGATGGTGTGTTTTATGGTGTAGACACCTGTCCATTAGGAATTGCACTCTGATCCATCAATCTCATTCCCAATCCTCTAAAACAAAAGTTTATTAAATGTACAGACTGAAGAGCTGGCCCAGTTCTTGCTTGAATAACAGCAACTGTTTCTTGAAAAAGCAGATTCCAATTATTAATATTTAAAAAGCCTCCAGCATGAACTCCTGTTCAGCTTTCACAGTTGGATTTCAACCATTTTGGCAGCCATTCAGAACTGCCTATTCCAGCATGGGAGCGCACAGCACAGATTATTTAACAATCTAATTTGTCACAACTAAAACATTCAGGTTTGCAAATTATCTAAATTTAGCTATTTCTTTTTAAACCAATGCAATTTGAATCTAATGGTTTCTGTAAATCTTTGCTTACACTATCTAACTGCAATACAGGTTTCTCCTATACAGCTGAGCCCTCATGCCCTGGTTAAGTGTTTGTAAGCCATTTACTCAAAAAAACCAGGACTTTCCTACCCTTGCAATCAGCCCAGATTTCAGCCATCTGTGGAGTTGCACCTCTGCAAATCTCTAGCCCTGGCAAAGAAAGCCCTGCTGAAGCTGACCCTTACTTGAAACAGGATCAGTTAACCCCCACCAGTGCACATTGCAGTTTTCACGGCCTATAATGGGGGTTTGCTGATACACTGATGGCTGCAATTAAGGATAAAGGCAAGTATGGACAAAGCTAAAAAGTTTGGTGGTTAATTGAAAGGAGCTAGAACAATCAATTGATTTCAAAGAGAGGTGCAAGCATAAATTCCAGGCCTAAGATCCAACTCACTGCATTGAGTTTTGCTTTTTATTTTAGGCTGGAATAGCCTTATTCAAGGAGGAGATCAAGTGACCAGCCCACAACACGAAGTGTGTGAGCTCAGAGATCAAAAGCAAAGCATGGCTCTGAAGTCAAGGCTGCTGTTGATGTGGTCCTTTTCTGCATGACTCTCCATGGGAAATGGGCTAAGGGACATGTGTATAGTGAGGTTAAGTACAGAGGAGACTTCACTATAAAGATTGTCCCCTTCTGTCTCTTAAACTGACTTACTTTGAGAGTTTCATTTCAATTTGCTGCCGGATTTCCTGTCGTTCCTCATCCGTCCTCCTTGGGAAAATATTCCTGTCTTCCAGTTCCTGCTTGCTTGGCCTGTTCCGTAGCTTTACTGCCAGCAGCTCTTTCTTGCATTTTCTTGGCAAGGTACCTGGGACACGCATTGAAATGAAAAAATGTCAGAAGGAGAGCTTGAAATTCCTGCCCATTTATTTATTTATTTATTTTTAAGCTCAGAAATGGGCTAGGAAGGAGTGGGCACCAGCGGATCAAACCTAAGGTATGGCTGTGAAATCTGCACCTGTATGGGACAGGCAGCTTTGTACTTATTAATAAAAGTGGTGCTAGGGCTGAGATTGCCCACACAGCTGTAGATAATGGCCCATTCGGAAATGCTTGAAATTATCATCTCATTTCTACTATTCTAGACCAGGATAGTGCTCTCAGAGAGCTATGACTCTTGGTAACTATCAGCTGAGGCAAGGTTCAAACCACTAATCTAGGAGTCAAAGGGGGTGTACATCAGCAGTCCTCTGAGCCATCCCATGTCCCAAAGCAAAGCTACATCCTGGAGCACTTTGTAGTAGGACTAGGCAGTTTAGGGGAATGGCTGGGACAGAGATCATTTCCTCTCTGGGTTACCAGCTCAAATCCAGGCCGGTTGGTAGTTGCTGAAAGATGTACTACAGATGGTCTCAACCCAGCGGTCAGCTGACAGAGTATAAAAAAACAATAGCACTCATTGGCACCCTTGCGAACAGTCTTAGCAAAGAAGCCAAAGAATGAATTGGCTTTTCAGACTGCACTTTAGTCTTACCCTTGTATGATATCTCCACAACAGGGTTTTAAGGTGCAGCTGGTGAGGAGTTGTGGGACACGTTTGCTGATGTTTCCTATGCCATTCTGTGGACAGCAGAGGAATTTGGAAAAATGCTGAGCTTTGTTCCCCCTTGAAATCAATGGGAATTTTTTCCCTTTGGTTCAGTGTGAACAGAATCAGACTGATGCTGAACGCTTTTGAAAATCCCATTCTTAATGTCCAGGACTGACAGTCCCGCATGGATAACTTTGTTAGCCTCTCACACATGCAATAGTTCTAAGTTAAGTGTGGTTATTATTTGTGAGATGCCAGTGGCCCAAATTTGCAGGTTTCCGAATATGCACATTAAACTTTTTTGAACATTGCACTCCATTTTGAACAAACACAAGTCAAAAGATGGAGAACCAGGAATAGGCAGCCTGTAGAGTACATATGGGTCACAAGATATGAGCCATTATTGACAAATCTACCCCATTAAGTTGTTGTAGTGCCACGGTAAAATTTTGTTTGGCATGGTGTACATACAATTGCAACCCTGTATTCAGGGTTTCCCCTATGGAGAGACTTCAAAGAATGAAAAATAGGGTCAGATTTTCAGAATGATCTGTGCAATGGTGGTAATTTGCTAATATATTTTGGCAGTGGGAGGTGTGCATATTTCTCACAATGGCATGATCTACTGTGGTAACTGCAAAACATGCAAATGCAGGAAAATCTGGCCTGAAATATTGTTGGTGATGTTTACAAGACGAATTCCCGTAAGGAAAGGTGCAGCAACTGTTCTGAGTAGTATTTCACTACTCTTGAATGTACTGTACTCTCTCCTGAGGCTGTCATCTCCAGCGGCATTTGAAATAACCTTTCACTCTGAGAGAATGCCTTGGGGTCAAATGCATCTTTGGTGTAACTCCATGACTTCAGTGGGCTTAGTGAAGGGTTGAAATTGGCTCCTTGACTGATTAAAGCATCTTGCAATGCTAGCTGGAAGGTATATGATAATAAGGTTTCTATATTTAAACTGCTTGCAGAGTAGAAAACCCAACATCTTTCACTGTACTTTTTTTTTTTAACCGACAGTAAAATGTAGAATGAGAGTCACAGATGGGAAATCCCCAGGTTGCTTGAGGTTGAGTTGCTAGAAGAAAAGCACAGCAGTTTCTGTCTGGCTCACCCGTTTCATTGGTTTGAGTAGAGCTTCTCTTTTCAGAATCTCTTTCTATAATGAGCAATCCTGTAACAAGTTTACTGTAACATATGGCCATTATACTGCATACCTTCCTTGTATAGAGTCACAGAAATGTAGGACTGGAAGGGACCTCGAGAGGTCGTATAGTCCATCCCCCTGAGCTGAGGCAGGACCAACTAAACCTAGATCATCCCTGGCAGGTGTTTGTCAACCCGTTCCTAAAAACCTCTAGTGACAGGTGTCGCAGTTTCAGGGTAACTGCATCTGTATGCCCCTCTCCAGGGTCCACTCCAGGAGTTCCCAGTCAGGTCTCGGGTCTTCTGCCATCACCTGTCTTGGGGTAGGGGCCCTTGTCCCACATTTTTCGACTTGGGGGTTTTAAGTCTGCTCCCTGCCTTACACTATAATATCTCCAGCCAACCAATCGGCCTAAAGGCCTGTACCTGTGCTGTGCTTTCTCTCCAAGGGCTATGCACAGACCATTGCCCGCAGTGTACAAGTTTCTACACAGCTGTTTCTAAGCAAGCACATTTATTCTTAGGTTTTCTCTGTAATGATTTTACCTTATTTTAAAAATACCAATAAAAGAACCTACCCACAAGTGAAAAGCTTAACAGATGTGATAGCCCCCCTCCCCACACACACACACACACAACAACTCCAACCTAGAGCATTGGTAGGTGTCAGTTTTTCAAACTCACAATTGGGTTTGCCCCCTTGGTATCAAGTTTATGTCAGATTTTTAGATCATCAACCAGATTCAGACTGGACAGTTCATACAGTGAGAGAGGTTTTCCCAATATCTAACCTAAATCTCCCTTGCTGTAGATTTAGGCCTTTACTTTTTGTCCTACTTTTACTGAACATGGAGAACAATTGATCACCATCCTATTTATGATAGCCCTTAACGTATTTGATGACTGTTATCAGGTCTTCCCTCAGTCTTCTTTTTTCAAGATTAAACATGCCCTGCTTTTGTAATCTTTCCTCATCTGTCAGATTTTCTAGACCTTTTATCATTTTTATTGCTCTTTTCTGGACTTTCTCCATTTTATCCACATTTTTCTTAAAGTGCAGTGCCCAAAACTGGACAGAAAACTTCTGCTGAAGTCTTACCAGTGCACAGCAGAGCAGGACAATTACCTTCCGTGTCTTCCATTTGACATGCTTGTTAATACACTCATTAAGTATAGTTAATGTCCTACCCAGAACTTAAGTTTGATGGGAGTTTTGAGTGCACAATCAGTGTGGAATAGTCCCCTTAAGACAGAAGGTGAACTGTTGTCTGGCTACACAAGAAGTACAGATAAATTTGTGTATCTACTTGTCTTGGAGTATTATACTGAATTTATAGTGTGTGGTAAAAATCATAAGGGAGCCTGTTTATTTTAAAACTTGATCTCTCCTTTTACAAAAAGTCATCCAATTTTTAAAGAAGACTGAAGTTAGATTTTTAGGTCATTTTTGCCTGGCATTTGAGATGTGAATGAAGGCTAGTTTGTAAAGGGGTGCTGTACACGTTGGCATGCCCCAGTAAATCTGCTACCTGTAAATAACAGGTTCACCTTTAGGATGTGTCTTTTAGGACACTACTCACTTGCTGATCTCCAAGTGCTTTATAAAGGAGGGTGAACAGCATTATCCCTGGCATACAGGTAGGGAAACTGAGGCAGAGAAAAGGTGAATGACTTGCCTAAGATCACACCGTGAGTCCCTGACAGTGGCAAAATTAGAGCTTTCTGAAACTGTGATCAAACCAACCCTTCCCAACCGGAATCTGACTGCAGACACACTATAATAATATGCTGACTCTTTCACTCAAAGTAATCTCAAAGTGTTTTGCAAATATAAATTAATGACTCCTCACAGCACACATGTGCAATGTTAAGTATTTGTTTAACTGTTTTAAACCTGGTAAAATAAGGCCCAAAGTGGCAAAGTCAGTTGCCTGAAGTCACACGAGTAAGTGTCCAGACTGGAAACATGCCTCAGGCATGACCTGCTCTGATTACTAAACCAAACCCTTTGGGCTCTGTCATGGCTCTTTGAGCACAGCCACAGGGCAGGTGGATGCAGAGGGGCGCGGCACCACGTGGAGTATTCTATCTACACAGCAGTGCGCAGGCAGAATTACATCCGGCAGCAGTGGGAGCAGATCTAACACCCTTTCTGCAGGTGCAGTATCATTCCCCCCAACCAGTGGCTGAAGTGGTAGCTGGTGCAGAAAGTAGAACAATAACCCCTTCCCATGATCTTTGGGGTGTATACAACTGTGGGCAATGCTGTAACTCCCACCGTCCTTATGCTGTTCCCTTACAGGTGGGATCAGGGCTCGTTTGGTGCTTTTCCCCCATCTCATGAGGTCATTCAGGACTAGCTGAAATTTCTCTCTATACAGTTAAAGGCTTGGATCCCTTTGTAAAGAGTCAGGCTTTAAGGTCAATGGGATTGCATCATTTCACACCAGCTGAGGATCTGGCCCATAGCCCTGTATTCTAAGATGCAATGGAACACACTAGCAATGTCTAATTAAATAAATATATGACACACATCTTCAATGGCAGAATAAACACTTTTATTTGTGTTTATAGGAGGACTGCATGGTCTGTGTTAGACACATTAATGTACAAGGATTTACACCAAACTCAGTGGATTTCTTATAATCAGAGACAATAGATATTCCCTGGGAGATGTGGAAAAATGTTATCTGGAGATTTCATTTGTTTGGTTTTTTTTAAAAAAGAGAATTCTAACTTAAATGCAGGGAAATCCTGCAAAAGATTTATCTTTTATTTTCTCTTCTACCTTATCACTTTGTGTTTTATTACTAGCTAACATAAGATACAACAGAGACAAAGTGGGTGAGGTAATATCTTTGATTAGACCAAAAACCAAAAGATATTACCTCACCAATCTTTTCTCTCTAAAATCCTGGGACCAACATGGCTACAATAACACTTCAATAAGGTACCAGAGTCAGCAGCAGAGCTAGGATCAGAACCCTGACTCTGAGTTCTATACTTATCATTAGATACATTTCCTTTTTAAATTCCTTCTCAATCTGCTACACTGCACTGCTACACTAGTTACTTTTGCAGTGGGCTCTCTCTAAGCTTGTCCCGTTCCAATCTACTGAAACTCATTTAAAATAGAACGTGGTCTTGCTGAACTGAACAAGTTCCACTAACCCAGGAACCTATCCTTGCAACAAAGCCCATTGCCAACTGTGTCCACATATCTATTCAGGAGACACCATCATAGGGCCTAATCACATCAGACACACTATCAGAGGCTCGTTCATCTGCACATCTACCAATGTGATATATGCCATCATGTGCCAGGAATGCCCCTCTGCCATGTACATGGGCCAAACTGGACAGTCTCTACGTAAAAGAATAAATGGACACAAATCAGACGTCAAGAATTATAACATTCAAAAAGCAGTCGGAGAACACTTCAATCTCTTTGGTCACTCGATTACAGACCTAAAAGTGGCAATTCTTCAACAAAAAAACTTCAAAAACAGACTCCAATGAGAGACTGCTGAATTGGAATTAATTTGCAAACTGGATACAATTAACTTAGGCTTGAATAAAGACTGGGAGTGGATGGGTCATTACACAAAGTAAAACTATTTCCCCATGTTTATTCCCCTCCCCCACTGTTCCTCAGACGTTCTTGTCAACTGCTGGAAATAGTCCACCTGGATTATCACTACAAAAGGTTTTTTCCCCCTGCTCTCTTGCTGGTAATAGCTCACTTACCTGATTACTCTTGTTACAGTGTGTATGGTAACACCCATTGTTTCATGTTCTCTATGTATATAAATCTCCCCACTGTATTTTCCACTGAATGCATCCGATGAAGTGAGCTGTGGCTCACGAAAGCTTATGCTCAAATAAATTTGTTCGTCTCTAAGGTGACACAAGTCCTCCTTTTTTTTTTTTTTAAATTATCTATATATCTCTGAATGCCATTTTTGGTATGCTGTAGTTACCAAGAGAGACATGAGCACAAACCGCATCGTTCAGGCATAACTTTAGCACTATCTATTCACTGAGAATCCATGCACAAAAAATGTGCTATAACAGTGCATTTTCACACTCATACACTGATGTATTTTGACAGGTTTAGAGTAGCAGCCGTGTTAGTCTGTATCCGCAAAAAGGACAGGAATACTTGTGGCACCTTAGAGACTAACAAATTTATTAGAGCATAAGCTTTTGTGGGCTACAGCCCACTTCATGGACCATTCCTGTCTATTGAAGTGGTATATTTTCATAAGGATATTAAATTAACTTTCCTTACCAGAAATGATGGAGTCATTCAACACCTCTTCATCCTGATAGAAAACCAAGTTGTCCTTGAGTTCTGAGTTCATAATCAGGTTTTCTTTGTTTTCATCTGACTCTTTGACTGAGTTCCGCTTGTGCTCCAGCTCATTACTGTGGCTCAGTGCATTCTCCTTTTCTTTGTTGCCCTCGATGCTAGATGTTCTGGATGGACGGACATCCACTCTTTTTTTGGGAGACCCTTTGCTTTCTCTGCCATGAAAGCTGTGGATGGAAGGCACACAATTGGATTGTCAGACAAGTCCATTTTAAAGCCATAGTAAAAACCTAGCATTAGATGAACACAGGCATCATGTCCTCTGTGTGATGTACAAGGGACATCATTGGACTGCATTCTCAGAATCGCCATGAGAATGTCTGGGGCTATTCCACTATTCAATTGTTGTCACAAGAATACGGTACAGGAGGGGAATAATTAATGTGTTTTTTGATGTATAGTTGTGTGCTGTACTATGCTGACCTTTTTAAAGAACACAGCATGTGCTTCTAATGTAAAACATACATTGTATGAAGAATTGTCCTTCTAAAAGTTTGTGATCCTGACAAGGATTTAACAGGGCCTGGAAAGGGCACTGTATTAATCCGTTTCCTGTGAGAAAGATTGTTGTGGCATTGAGAAATGTTACCAACCATATAGCTTTGGAATTACCTTTGTCTTTCTCTACTGCTGCAGTGGAGGGTTTCTAATGAAAACCAGACAATGTACCCAACACACTCCTATGTAGCCATGTGTATTGCAAAGCAAGGTACCATATATGCTCATGTAGAAGCCAAGAGTCACACACTAAAGTAATAATACTGAGCACTTGTATAGCATCTTCACAGGGCTACAGTAAGCAGTAACCAGTTAATCTTCTGGGGTAGGTTATTCTTAAATTCACTTTGCAGATGGGGAAACCGACCCCTTTCCTTGTGTTGGTTCACGTCTTTAATTGGGAAGAGGATCATCTCATTGGTAGATCTGTTTATGCTTATAAAGTTATAGCATCAATTAATAAAGGGGACAGACGGAAGAGATCAGGAGGACTTGGGGAGAGCACGGCTGAGGAACAATTCAGAAAAGCCATGGGCTTACAGCAAAGCTATGATCAGGAAAGCTTCAGGAGGCTAGAGAAGGCCAGGGCTGTTTCCAGCAAAATCAGTTAATTTTTCAGATCAGATAATTTTGCACACCAGTGATCAGAACTGGCCATTTGTGGGTGCAATTGCCTGGTTTGTGCATGCAGCCTTGGGATTTTGCCTGCAGAGTAGTCATGCATCGTTGTACAGTTTTGAACATTTGACCTCACATCAGTTCCTCTCCAACAGGATGAAAGTGGTATGTGTGTGTGTGTGTGTGGTCTGAAAGGGTGCAGTTCTTTCAGGAGGACTTCACTGTCTGAATTTATTTAATTTTGATATCCTGCTTCTGTGATGAGCCACCTCTTACACTGGGGCTGAGGATTAGCAAATGATTCCACCTCTTTGATCCCTTATTTCCATGTTGCAGTAGCTTCCCTGTCATAAAAGTAGCATATTATAAAGTAACAGCTGACATGTCCATTTTAACCATGGATTGCTGCCGGAACTAGAGCCACCAAGCAGTGTGCGGACAGAACCAACCTGATTTTAATCAGACTAAATGGGTGGAGTGTTAACGACAGGCAAAACTATTTTCTTTCTGGGAATTTGTATTATGAAAAATACTTTTATTGAAAGGATACTGTTTCCTCATATTCACTATGTCTCTATGTGCTATACTTACCTATCCTGCCGATGTTTAGTGGCCAGAGCCCTGTGGAGCTCCTCAATGACTCTGCTGGGAGGTAAAGGCAGGTGGACAGCAGCTGGATGAGGGGAACCGGTTGGCGTTGGTACCTGGCCTCTGACATGGGGATCAGAACCTTTCTGGCCTGGTGGATGGAAGAGGGCAGCTTGTCCTGAGATTTGGGAGGAACCAACAATGACATAATTCTTCAGGATAGTGGAAGGAGGGGATTTCCCTGCTGGCTCATCTACTTCGCATCCTGCTGCTGAAAATAAAGTGATAAAAAGTCACACTGAGCCTTTCATTGTGGCACACGGAGCCTGGGTTGAGGTTGATTCTACATACTGGACAGATAAAAATGGTGTCATTGTTGTGCCATTGCATAGTAGGGATGTGGCTTGTGTGGTGAGACTTATATATTCAAACAATCTGAAGCCAAAGGACGGATACTGCAAAGATTTAGCCTGGAAAAATGAATAATCTCCCCTCTCCCAATTGGATTCTTCTTTCTTTCTGCCCAAACTCACCAATCCATGCCTGACTCCCAACCTAAGTTCCCTCTAAGCTGTGCGGCCATGCAGTAGCCTATAAAGGGCCACACAGGTGGGGAGAAGTGCCTCTCCCCTGATCTGGTCTGGCCCAGCCCAACCCCACAGGAGCTGCCATGCTGGTGGATAGGCACCCCTCCCCCAGCCAGAGCTGCCATGGCCAGGAGCCTCTCCCTCGGCCCCAAGCTGCTGTGGCAAAAGAGGGTTGGGGGGAGTCGTCTCTCCCTGCCGCAGCCCTGGGGCAGCCTGCATTCCTGGCCCCACCCCAGACCCTGCATCCCCAGCTGGAGTCCTCACACCCCAACCCTCTGCTCCAGCCCTGAGCCCCCTTCTGCACCCCAAACCTCTTATCCCTGGCACCACCCCAGAGCCTTCACCCCCAGCCAGATCCCTCACCCCCCGCACCCAACCCTCTGCTCCAGCCGTGAGCCCCTTCCTGCACCCATAACATTCATTCCGCACATGGACATAAAAATTAGAGGGAACACTACTCCCAAACCCCCTCTCCCTGATCCCTAATAAACCCTGATGGCTACCATCCAGGCTTTCCAATCTTGCACTTTCTCTGCTGAGCTCTAGATGATTGACTTAAAATTTACACAGTCTGGTCTTTGCTGAGGTCAAAATGTGCCAGGATCCATTCTCTGCCCTTCTCCCCCTTCCCCATAATGGACCCCACCGTCTCACCCCATATAGGGAAACACCAGAGCTTGTGAGATATGGTGATATTAGCTAGTTCAGCCAAACTTGCCAGAGCTGATGTGTTCCAAAAGTATTTCAGGTAAGAACAGGGTGGGGTTGAGTACCAAGGAGTGGGAAGAGGAGTGGGGGGATGTTTAACTGATGCTTTTTGTACCCAAAAACTGAGATTTTTCTTGAAGCCACCTAGGGGATTTGGATTGATTTTTAGTGGGAACTGGGCATCCAAACCCCTAATGCAGCTTGGAAATCTTTCTTTGTAACTCCTTTTAAGTTCTGGGCTGAGGTGATTCTTCTCTTTTCTGAACAGCCCATCCCTGACATTCTCCTCTCCAATTCCATCCCATCACTCATATCTATCACTCCAGTGCAACAAACACCTGCCTCTTCTATTGCTGTGCCTCTGATATCTTCCCCCCCCCCGGTTAAGACTGCATGAGGGGTGCTGGGGTAATAGCCTTGTTTGAGAAAGATGTTGCTTCATGTTTTCTCTTTTGCAGTTCTCTTATTCTTTTCATTGCACTTTGCTGGCCACATATCTGTACGGGGTTGTGGTACTTTCTACACTGGAGAGACACCAATGCTGGAGATCTTTTTGGTTGGACTATGTAGAAGGCTATTCCTTTTCCCTTGTTGCCACCTAGTGTTGATAATAAGAATTTAAACTGACACATACTCTTTTTCATTGCAGTGTTGTAGCTGTGTTGGTTCCAGGATATTAGAGACACAAGCTGGGTGAGGTACTATCTTTTACTGGACCAACTTCTGTTGGTGAAAGAGAGACCTCCAACCTGCACAGAGCTCTTCTTCAGGTATGACCTGTGTAGCTTGAAAGCTTGTCTCCTTCACCAACAGAAGCTGATCCAATAATAGATATTCCCTCACCCACCTTTTTCTTTCTACAGGCCCTCCTTACCATTCTAATTTTCTGTGAGGTAAATTCTGTTGCCCTTATCCAGCCAAAACTCCCACTGCTATCAGTGATATCCTGACATTTCTGTGCAAGGATTTCAAGAGTTGGCTCTTGGTTAGCCCAGTTACTTGCAAGAGAAAACAGGAGATGTTCAAAAAGAGATCTAGCACTTTAAGGATAATAATAAACATAGGTTATCAAAATATTTCCTTCCAGGACAATTGTGCTGTAGGTCTCCCTACAGGTACCCAAACCCTGCTTTCAAGGACACTGGTGAAAATCTGGCACAACCCACAAAGTCAATGATGTAACCCAGGGCAGAATTTTGTCCACTGGACATATATTTGAGTAAATTATTTTTTTAAAGATCAAATATTTTTCAAGTTTCAAATTAAAAATAATAAACAAAATTACTAAAGTATTGAATTATAGTACAAATTACACCAGACCCTCGCTAGAACGCGGGATTTGGGATCCATGTGCGATACCATGTTAAAATGAATTGCAATTAAATTAATTAAATTTAGGATCCATGGCCGCGACCATGTTATATGCAAATTCGTGCTATATAGATGCGCGTTTTAGTGAGGGTCCGGTGTATTAGATAGAAAATCAAGAGTGTAAAATGAAACCCCAAATAAGTTAGTGCAAACTGATTGTTTGAAATATGTGGTTAGTTACTAACATGCAACATAACAATATACAAAAACTCTGATACCTGGTGAAATCCTATGGCATTCTGAGCTAAACTTTGAGTTGGGTTTCTACCCAGAGTACATATGTGGGAAAGAATGCTCATGGGCTTGCCCTTTGCAGGCACACAAATTATGGGGTGCACTTTTAAAACTCCAGTACTGGCAGGTGCAAGCATTTGCACCCAGGAAATGCGTGTTGCACCTTCAAAACACAACACTTGTGCATGTGCAGCTGTTACCATTGGTCTAGTGCTCACAGAGATGTTTGCGTGTGTGTGTGCGCACGCACGCACACACAAGTGGACACCTCACATTGTAAATCAGGCCCCTGGTGTGTAATTTAAAGAGACAAAATGTATGCTATCTCTGGCACTGATATATGAGCACCTTGCAGTCTTTATTGTATTTATCCTCATAACACTTCCCTCCCCGTGCTGAGGGAAGACGGTGCTACATTTTACAGATGGGAAATGGAGGCACAAAGAGGCTAAGTGACTTGGGAAGGATCACACAAAGTCTGTGTTAGAGCAGGGAATCAAACCCATGTCTCCCATGCCAATGCTCTAACAACAGGGCAATCCTTCTTCTCTCTGTATGCATGTGCTCTTACAGCTGAAAGAGTGAATCAAATCCACATAGGTGATCTACTTCCTCAAACCTGGAACACTTTAAAGCATAGGAGCATCTACTGGATTGTCTAGTAGGCAAAGTACACTGCCACAGAGCAGTGGCAATAAGGCTCTGTACCAGAGCAGTAGCATCTAAATTCCTTCCCTTTTAACTGATCAGCATGCCTTCTCCATACCCAGAGGGCAGAGAGCCTCGGCTACCAGGAGACATATATCTGAGCTCAAGGAGATTTTGATTATGTGCCACCGTGGAAACACACAATGGATATTTATGATCGTTCCACTCTCCACTGAATCACAGCTCGAAGGGCCACACAACACCTCCTAATTCATACTCTATCTCTGTGCAATAGGGAAGGATACTCTGGTCTAGCCAAGCTGCTGAGGGGTTGGTGGACTTTACTGTCACCTTTATGCTACCTTGATCCCAGAGTCCCACTGCGGACAGTTCAGCCTGGATGCCGCTGAGGTTAATGTTGAGCACTTTTTTTGTTAATTGCACTTCATTTGTCCTAATGAGAGCTGTTCAGGGAATAATCTTACAAAATGATATCTTGCATTCCCCATCCCCTTTTGCAACTAATTAGTGCTTTGCTTATTCCCCTCTCCTCTCCTCCACCATCAGCACCTCCAACGCTGTTAGGGGAAAAAATAAAATAAAGGGCTTTCCAACCCCTCTGTTTTTTCTCTCATGTCATTCTCTTCCCCCTCTCCCCATTTCCACTCCACTGATGGTACTTGTTCAATGTGGGCTTACAATTCCACCCATTCCCAGAAGCAGAACTGAAGAAGGTGTGCTATTATTAGAGCTGGTTGAAAAATAGCTTTTCCCCGAAGAAAATTTAGACAAAAATGAAATATCAAAATGGATATATTTCACCTAAAAATGAATTTTTTTGGAAAACAACATTTCTATTCCAAATGGTGTTGCAAAGTGCCTCGTGGAAGTTGTACTTTGGGTGCCATATGCTTCCATTCTTCTGTACGAGTTGAGCTCTCAGGAAGGACTATATCTCCCATGTGATGAGGGGAAGAGGATGATGAGTCATAGGAGTCCTGGGTCATGGTGCATCATGGGAGCTGTAGTCTGGCCAGAGAGCCTGGCCCATAGAGAAGAATGGAAACAAAAGGCATCCAAACTGCAACTCCCGTGAAACACCATTTTGAATTGAAATATTTCAGTTTTCAGCTGAAAACACACAATTTTTTGGTTTTGGCCATTATATTTTGTTTTTAAAAAAGTTTTCCATGGAAAGCAGACACTTTTAGCAAGAAAACTAATGTTGGTGAAAACCCAATTTTCCATTGAAAAACAGTTGAGAGAGAAAACTTTCAACCAGTCTTAGTCATTGGAGCAGCACTCTAGGATCTTCTGCTTCATGGTGACCCTGCAAATGGGGCCTCTCTTTTCGTACCAGTAAGTTGGGAAGGCAAATGATTGCAGGAACAATGGTTGTCAGTTAGCAGTTTGAAATGCTTGATTATGGGTGTACTCTGGCAGTGTAAAGGAGCCTTTCAGTGGGAATAAATCACTGTTATACTCACTTTAAACTCCTTTGCATTGCTGGAATGGTGAAAAGTGTAAGATCACTGTGGGGGCACATTAGATAATCAGGCTGAGTGTGTTTGAACCTGAAATTCAGAGTGAAACCTGAGATGCAGGAGTGGGTTGTGAAAGTTTGGGTGAACTTTTCATATGTCATTAGAGGAGCTTGCACAGCTCTAATTTAGACCTACCCTAATGAGCAAATCCTTCAGGTAGAAAGCTTGGAAGGATCTATTGACCTGAGTTTTGCAGTTGACAGCTGAGTTCACTGCTTCTGTACTGTTATCACACTGTGGTTCTGTATAGAAAAAAGCTCTTAAACCTTCCTTGTGTTTTCTAGCGACTTGTGGCAAGTCATACACAAGCTGCTGATTTGGTAAATGGTGGATTAGTGCAGGTGGACTTACTGCAGCCTCCTGCAATAAACAAATCAGGACAGGTAAGATATATGTGCAACATGCACAGACTTAGTGCTTCTAGATCAGGGGCAAGGTCCTCAGCTGGTGTAAATCATTAATGCTCCATTCACATCAATGGTACGACATTGATTTACACCAATTAAGTAACTGGCCCAAAATATATATAGGAGAAAAATGATATACAAGGAGAGGACAATGTCGATGGGATGGAAAAGACTTTATTGAACAACATGACTAACCTGTTACACTCTTGATTTTGGAGATTGCCTTAGGTGGTGGAATTGGAAGTGAAGGGGGGCTGGGGAGCTGTGCTAGGTTTCTTTCCATTGGTTTCTGTGGGGAATCTGTGGATTCAGAAATAAGTAAGGCTTGTGGAGTCTCTTCGGTTACTGGCAGGCCGGCATCTTCTAGTTCTTCAGTGGACACTGAAGGTTTCTTGGCTAGGAAAAGGATCAGAAGCAGTAGAATTAATGAGACATGAGATTAATGATGATGATGATAAACCAAGGGGCCATACCAGGAAGATTCAGGAAAATAGAATTCATGGCATTCATTTTTCCACGGTGAAAATAATGAACGTGTGCAATAGCCTACCAGCCAAGGTTGTTGAAGTAAAAATAAAACACACGAGGGTAACTGAAGAAACAGTTAGATACTATGTTCCTAAGGAAACTGATGAGCCTTGAAGGGCCAAATGGCCTTTACTCGTTTCCTCCCCCCCCCCCCAAAAAATGTCTTATGCTCTTTTCTATAATGAGGACAGCAGGATATAGTCGCTTTTGAGAACTGCAGTTGATTAACTTGTAGAATCCAGCTGCAATGATTTAGAGTTACCATGAGAGCACTTCTCCTTGCTAGGAACACAAATGAAGGGTAAGGAATGATTAACTTTTAATTTAGCCTCAAAGATCTTTCTATGATTGCTTTCTGCAGGATTTCCTGGCAATTTTTATTATAATCCTATTAAAATGTGACTTCAACTTGCAGCCCAGTTCTTCTCTATTCCATCTGATACCTGGGGGGCTCAGTCTTTCTTGGGGATGATATTAGGAACCAAGATTGAAACAACCTGATATAAGAAGACCTTCCCTTGGATAACAATAACAATGCTAGAATGGGGAATAGACATTGGGATGTAGGGCAGATGGGATGAGCTTCGCCATCTCGAAGGAGCTGACGCTACAAGCTGCGGAATGCCTCCTGAATGGTGTTGAGTGCACTCCATTCCAAGGAAGTCAGTAAGTGCTGAAGCACTCAGCAGCTGTCCAAACAATTTGCATCCTTGCTTTTAGAATGGAACCAGAAGGCTCCAAAGCAGTGAGGCAGTCGGACACAATAGCCTTGGCAAGATAATAGCATTTAATTTGTTGACAAACAGATTAATGTATGTGTCTAGAAGTGTAGTAATCAGTATTTGTCATTTGGGAAAGTCGGGGGAGAAAATAAATATGCAGTGTTAGTCAGAGATCCTCTTGCAAAATTTTGCTGGATAGAAAGAAAAGTTGCCTCACTTGGGAAATAATCACCTCAGTTTTCAAGGAAGTCATTGCAATCGCTCTATATATATATATTTTTTAAATTGATATTTTGTGATGGTTGCCCTCAAAGATCATTTGCTATTTATACAGCAGGGGCCAAATGCTAAGCATTTGAAAAGCAGAACAATCCTTTATTTGATGACCACTTAAGCCACCTGGAGTAGAGCAAAAGGAAGCCACTCATGAGTGATGTTAGGTATCCCTGAAGGGGTGAAAATCTGAGTATTATTCAGGAACCAGGAAATGCAATGGATCAAGACAACAGAGTTTCAATTCTGGGGACCCAGGAATGCTGCCGATGGGAAGCTGTGAGAGGGAGAACAGGGAGGGTGTTGCTAGTCAGTTGGGCTAGATCCACAAAGAAGACTGGTTTCAGAGTAGCAGCCGTGTTAGTCTGTATTCGCAAAAAGAAAAGGAGTACTTGTGGCACCTTAGAGACTAACAAATTTATGTGAGCATAAGCTTTCGTGAGCTACAGCTCACTTGAGGCTCAGAAGTGCAAGACCTAACTCCAGGCGCCCTGCCACCTAGTGGAATCCTCAGTCCCAAGTTAGGTGTCCATGCTCCCTCTACAATAAATGGGGAGAGTTAGGTGCAACTATGGGAGGCCCAGAAAGCCAGCAAGATGAGCAAGGAGCCACTGAAACTAGCCCCACCTTCCAAAAGTAGTTACCACCTAACTCCACTCGGGATTCACGGTCGTGAACCCGCTCCTGGAGCTAGGTGCCTAAGACAAGTCCAACATTATCTTTTTGCAAAAAACAGCAGTGGTGGTCATTCCCTCTCCCACCCTTTATAGCCAACAGACTGTGGTTAGAGTATTCCTCTGAGATGTGGAAGAAGTAGGTTCAAATCCCTGCTCTGCCTTATTTGAAGCAGTGACTTGAACTGGGGCCTCCTGCATCCTGGGTGAGTGTTCTAACCACTGAGCTATTGGGTACAAAGGAGGGGGGCAGCACCACCACAGCAATGTTTTGTGTGGGTTAGGTGTGCTCTGAGCACACCTACCAGATTAGGCCTGGCGGATGAGATAACCAGAGGAACTCTTAGTGAAAGGATCCTGCCGGGGCTTAGGTGTGAGCTATGCACCAAGCAGCTTAGCAATAGCAGGACGTAACTGTCCTGTCCATAACTGTTTTGTTCAATATCTTCATAAATGATCTGGAGGATGGTGTGGACTGCGCCCTCAGCAAATTTGCAGATGACACTAAGTTGGGGGGAAAGGTAGATACGCTGGAGGGTAGGGCTAGGATACAGAGGGACCTAGACACATTAGAGGACTGGGCCAAAAGAAAACTGATGAGGTTCAACAAGGACAAGTGCAGAGTCCTGCACTTAGGATGGAAAAATCCCATGCACTGCTACAGACTAGGGACCAAGTGGCCAGGCAGCAGTTCTGCAGAAAAGGACCTAGGGATGAGAAGCTGGATATGAGTCAACAGTGTGCCCTTGTTGCCAAGAAGGCTAATGGCATTTTGGGCTGTATAAGTAGGAGCATTGCCAGCAGATCGAGGGACATGATCATTCCCCTCTATTCGGCATTGGTGACGCCTCATCAGGAGTACTGTGTCCAGTTTGGGCCTCACACTACAAGAAGGATGTGGAAAAATTGGAGAGGCCAGCGGAGGGCAACAAAAATGAGCAGGGGGCTGGAGCACATGATTTATGAGGAGAGCCTGAGGGAACTGGGATTGTTTAGTCTGCAGAAGAGAAGAATGAGGGGGGATTTGATAGCTGCTTTCAACTACCTGAAAGGGGGTTCAAAAGAGTATGGATCTAGGCTGTTCTCAGTGTTAGCAGATCACAGAACAAGGAGTAATGGTCTCAAGTTGCAGTGGGGGAGGTTTAGGTTGGATATTAGGAAAAACTTTTTCACTTGGAGGGTGGTGAAGCACTGGAATGGGTTACCTAGGGAGGTGATAGAATCTTCTTCCTTAGAAGTTTTTAAGGTCAGGCTTGACAAAGCCCTGGCTGGGATGATTTAGTTGGGTATTGGTCCTGCTTTGAGCAGGGGGTTGGACTAGATGACCTCCTGAGGTCCCTTCCAACCCTGAATTCTCTGATTCTATGATGTTGCAAAGCAAGGCAGTGGCAGAGGAGGGACTAGAATCTAGAACTCAAGATTCCTCATTCTGGACTCTGGCCTTGAGACCATGACAAAATTCCCAGAATATAATTTTCAAAACCAAAGTTTTTCCATTTTCCACTGGGCTGGGAACCTTTGGGTGATACTGCCATGAAAAACTGTCAGCTGATAAACCAGAAGAACACATTTCTGTCTGAATACCACGTCTAGAAACCCAGAAACATTCAGAATACACCATGGAAATTCCAAGTTTTGCTATTTGGGTGGGTGTGTGTGTCTGGGTTTCTTTCTTTCTTTCTTTTTTTTTGGTTGGTTTGTTTGTTTGTGTTTAACTTTTCATCTGAACTCCAGCAAATTAGACAAGTTTAAAAATTTTAAATGAAATCCTATGTTGCTGGCCTGTATTCCTTTATATATATATATGTACACAGTAGACCTTTATCTAAATAACCTAAAATTGAATACACACAATGGTGAAATATGTACCCATGGACAGGTGTGGACCATATTATTTCTTGAATGTCCAACACTCCAATTCAAGCCAATGCAGGAGGCTTTCTTCAATACGCACCTTTTGTCACTAACTTCAGTGGAAACAGGATAGGATCTAGAATGGAGGATTTGCCAGAGGTTGGTAAAGAGGAGCTAAAAGGACATAGAACAAACAGGAGTGGGTATTGCTGCATAGAAAGTATGCTGTCTGGGAAAATTAAATCCCACCTTTCAGTGTATTGAGGCTGGAGAACTGATACATGCCCCAAGGGAAGAAAACGAAATGCAGACGACAGTAAAGGTTAGGCCAGAGAGATGCTGAACAAAACTGGCATTAGTAAGGGTCACTGGAAATAGGGAAGATCTGGAAAGAAATTAATAGCGACATCCACAATTCAGAAATGAGATGGAAACAATTCAAGAAACCTGGACTCTGCAAATGGGATTTCAATGGTGAAGGAAACAGTGATGAGAAACAGATGCACAGACGCCATAGTCCAATAGAGGAAGTTTATTATTAATCACAGTAGTGCCTGGAGGACCCCAATTAGGACTGAGACTCCTTTGTACTAGGCACTGTTCAAACACAGAGAAATGGACAGTTCCTACCCTACCAAGCATGCAGTCTCATTCAAGAGAAGACACATCAGTGGATAAAATACACAGTAGGAACGGCCACGGGGGGGAGGAGGGGAAGGAACAGCAATAAGAGTGTGAGTTAATATAAGCCAACTATATGCAAGGCTAGAGTGTTTTGACTCTTTGTTTGTTTAGCTTTCATTCTAAGATGCACAGAAGGGGGAAAGCACAAATATTAGATGCCCCATGAATAACAAATCTGTTTTGGGACCATTCATGATGAAATAAGACACCGTGTTGAAATAGAGAAGATAAGCTAGGTTTAAAGAAATGGGTTGATACAATAGCACAAAAATCATCTGTTGTCTGCTGTGGGCAAGTAGGAGAAGGGATGAAATACCTGAGGGGAAACAATTTGTGTGGGAGTGGAGTTACCACAAGCACCAGAGGAACAATCTGATATGTCATGAAAAACGCAAAACAGTGATCCTGGAGAATAGATCAGAGAGGAAGAGAGAGCTGGGAATGTATAAAAGACAGAAATGGAAAACCTTTCAGAGCAATGCTTAGACAACAGAAGTAAAACAAATTCTGATCAAATCAACAGGGAGATGTAAGGGGGATGGAGTTGTATTTAGAGCTGCAGTGGGGTAAAGGAGAGGGGCTGGGGAAAGGGGGCAGTGGAGGGACTGGGATAAGGAGCCAAGGGAAGCGGTGGGTGAGGGTCTGCAATGAGAGGCCTGGTATGGGAAGTGGGCTGAGGAGCCTAGGATTTGGCAGGAGACTGGGAATGGGGCAGCCTGGAAGAGACACAGGCAGAAGGGTCTATAACCACTCTCCTCAGGACCAGGAATAGAACACAGGATTCCTGAAAATCAACGTTCTTCTCCTGTCATCAACTAACTGTGCAATCCACTGGCAAAGTGTGCACCTTGTCTCCTTCTAGTGGTTGACCCACATAGAGATGACAACCTACTGCTACCAGTTACTCTGTTAGCTCAAGTGGCCAAGGTCTGTGTGGTGGCTCTAAAGGTTTTAACCCTACTGAGTTGTTATTAGGGTGACCAGACAGCAAGTGTAAAAAATCAGGACAGGAGGTGGAGGTAGTAGGAGCCTATATAAGAAAAAGTCCCAAAAATCGAGATTGTCCCTATAAAATCGGGACATCTGGTTACCCTAGTTGTTATGGTTCTGCAGGATGAAATTTCTGGTTTGTTTTTTTTTTTTCATTTTGTTTTTTATAAAAGCCTAGGAAACTATATATAAAACACTATGTTAAAAGAATATTATGTTGGCAAAGTTACACACTTGATATTTAAGAAATGTCAAAATTCAGGTAGAATTATGCCAATGAAAGATTCCCCTAACCCAAAAGGTATCCTCAGCCAGCCACTTAGGTAAGCTTTACATCAGCTTTTCAGTGCTAGAACAGTGCAAAGCAGACTTAACCAGGTCCAAATCCGGGTTTGTATTCTGAGCTGGGTCAAAATATATCGGTATTTAGATGGAGCGAACTTGATTTGTGTTTATCTGTACTATTGATACAGGCCTGTTCGTTGTAGTAACTTGGTATAGGGAAGAACTCTCCTAATACCAACATGGCATGTGTCATTGTTTATGTGCGCAACTCATCCCAATACTCCTGGCTTTGTGTGTCCCTCAGTAAAATGTACATCTCAAAAATCACTATTCTTACAGGACTGATTGATTGCTAATCTGGTCTGGAGGGGACTGAACTGAACACAGAGCTCTGGCTCTCTGATGCACTAATTCATTGGACTCATTGCATGGCAACTCAATAGAAGCACTTTAGCATGTTATATCCAATACCTGCATCCTCTTTTAGCTCCTCTGAGTGCAGATCCTCGCCAAGTGAGGTTGCATTTGTTGTTACTGCTGTACTTTCCTGCTGCATCTCTTCTGAGGTAAGTGCCTGGCATACAGGGGATTGAGGGTCACTCTGCATTGATCTGGTGGCACCATCAGCAGCGCCTGCTTTGCCTCCAGCATCTAAAACACCACATCACTTAATCTTAATTAAATCACCAGCTGCAAAAGTGAAAACATCTTGACATAAATTTGTTAGTCTCTAAGGTGCCACAAGTACTCCTTTTCTTTTTGCGAATACAGACTAACACGGCTGCTACTCTGAAACATCTTGACATTCTCTTTCATTAGGGTATGCACAGATAGCCTATCACTTATCCTGCAGCGTCCCTTGCAAGAGCTCACTTTGGCAGCATCTATCATTTTCAGAGGTGCTGAGTGCCTGCAGCTGCCAATGACATCCAGCAGGCCTTGTAGGTGCTCTGCACCTCTGAAGATCAGGCCACTGATATCTGGGTGCCTCAGTGTGCATTTAGGGGCTCCATTTTAGACACCCACCTTTCAAAATGTTGGGTTAAATATTTGGGCACAACTGAAATCCAAACCTCTCTTGACATAGGGCCAGATTCTGATACTCTCCCACTGAGGAGGGAGGTCCTCTGCCAATAATCCTAACAGCTGTAAGCATTCTGACACCTTTTTAGGTTCTTAAGTTTTTTCCAATGCAGGGAACATTCCTCAATGGGAATACAAACTATGCTGTCTCTCATTTCCCTGATCCTCTCTCTCAGCAAGTACAGGCTCAACACCACCATTGCAAATCAAGCAATTATTTCTAGCTTGGGCCAGCTTTCGCCAATGATGTGTGTGTACACTGTCCACCTCTCACCAGATAACTTATATTTCTCAGTCCTAGACGCTCCTCATTAGAAGTTCATGACAAGGCTGTCTTCTCCTTGGAATGATTTCATTGCAAGTTTCTTAAACAGTGATTTAAAGGCGTTAACATTCACAGACCGCTTTTTATTTTTTAATATCGAGACCATTTGCAGAGTACGTTTCTTCTCATTTGAGTGAGGGTATCAGAAGTCAGCCTACTAATGCTGCAGAGCTAATGCAATATTTTTATAGGCTGATCTCATCCAATCTGCCTCATAATCAGGTTTGGTGAAAAGTTTCTGTTCTTAAAATAGCCCCTGCAGTAGCACAGTTGCTATGATACAAGGAAAGGGGGTGGTGGAGTTCATTGCCTATGTTTCAGCTGATCCTGAAGCCAGTCTATACATAATCACTGGCAAATTAACAGCTGTCTACACTATTTGTAAGACAGAGCTTTTCTTCCAGTGCTATAAAACATTTTACATTTGATCAAATCTACGCTTCACAGCAAAAACTCCATAAATGTTTCCCAGGAGCAGACTGGGTGGCTCTGCTTTGTAAGTGCCCTGTGTTCTCCAAGAGATACCTGCTGCTTTGGCAAGCCACCAAATGCTGCACCACAACAATAAAGATACCAAGACAGAATGTTAACTCCTTTAAATCATTGCCTAAGAAAACTGTAATGACTCATGAAATAAGCAGAAGACAGCCCTGTCGATGACCTTCTAATGAGGAGTGTCTAAGACTGAGAACTATGAGGTCCCTGGTCAGAGGTGGACACCACATCCTCAGAGCACTGTAGAGATGTGGCTGGAGCTGGAAGCAAGTGCATTGATTTGCAGGGGGTGATACTGACCCCATAGATTTTTGAGCAAGGGTGGGGGGAAAGAAGGTAACTTTATACTCACGGATGAGGAAAACATGAGAGAATCTACACCATCAGAATACCACGGAAAGTGATCTCGGGAAGAAGCAATGCTCTTCCATGCTGGAATAATCAGCCCATTACTGTGCAATGCAGTCAAGTAACAAACCTTATCATTAACTTGCTCCTGCCACTCTAGAAGCCCGGGGGTGCATGTGTGTCCCCCAGTGATGAAGGAAATCCTCAGAAGTGGCACAGGTCAGGCAGAGTTAACAGGAGACAGCAACCCATGGTTAATGAAAGCTGCTGCATCATTTCCAGTAGTGCCCACTAGGCTACGTTGTCCCTAGCCTGGACTCAGCCACGCTGGGGAGGAAAGGAGAGTGAGACTGCTCACATTGTGGCACTAGCCAGGGGACAGGGGTGAGCAGGGGATGCTTGCTGGCTATTCCCCACTAAGCATAAGTGGGCCTTGGCTGTGGCCAGAAGTAGGAGGACAGTAAACTTCACTTTGAGAAGGCAGGTGGTAACTTACCACCTGTCTGCAAAGTGAGGCAGGCAGAGGCTCTGATGGATAGTTCCTCCCTGGGCTGCTCTTAAATTGAAGCAGCTCCTGTGCTGGACCTTACCCAGAGCTGGCCCGAATGGCCCTGTTAGGGATGCTGCACAGTTTCTGTAGCCTGGTGTAGTGCAGTATGTGAGTTAGCAGAGGGGCACACTGTACGGATGGAGTGTGTCGCTGCTGCTATAAAGAGGTGACAGTGGGTTAGCAGGTTTCTCCGACTTGGTCTCCATCTCTCACTGTTTGGATTATTTTACCGATGTGAGCAGGTACCGGTGCGGTGGTAGGCACCTAAATACCTTCATGAATCCCTCCCCAGATGCTCAGCAGGAGAGCAGAGTCCAAAAGAGAAACAAGGGATTTAGAGATTTACTGTGGTGTGCTTAGCACAATGCTGCTGCTCTGACAATTGCAGTTTATTGCTGTGAGTGTCCATTAAAAAAAGGATTGAATCTGAAAAGATTAGAATGCCGCTGCCACAGCATTATCATCGTCTGAGTAGGTTTCTCATCAGTTATTAAAAGAGATTCTGGACAATTTTTAACAGCAGTTAATAAACTGCATATGTTAATAAAGCCATAAAATAGCCTCTGAGATTCAAAACATCCATTGTCTTTGGAAGGAAATAACATGGAGCATATTATATTGTCCTTTGGTTGCCCATAACTCACGAATTCCTGTCTAGACACCTGTGTGGCATTGTATATTTGCCTGATGGTTTTATAGGCTCCATGTAACTGTAACACAGAGAAGTTTTTTTAAAAAAAGGGTGAGTGTATGGGGGGGAAATACCCAGCCAGTCCATTTCCAACTGACCTTTTAAAAACCCTATTCCCACTGGTCGCTGTTTATTAAACTAGGCTTATCTGCTTTTTGCTAAAATTATTTTAATACATAGCCCCTATTCAACCAGGTCTCAGTGACTAGTGAAAAGCTGATCCAATCCTCCTGCTATTGGCTTTGATGTGCTCTATATCACTTGTCTGTACTGCTCTCTTAAAAATCTATAACTACCCGTGTCTTCAAATTCAGAGATCACTGAAAACCATGGAGACAAGCCCTGAGAAGTCTACTAGATATACACACACACACACTTCTCTGGGCTTGGTTATGTGGTGGGATAATGTGCTGCACAGGAGTGTAATTTTGAAAGTGCACTAACATGTTGCACGTTAATTGGCCAGTTGTGCTGCTGCACTTTAACATACTCTACAAAAGTGCTCCATACTACATGAAAGCGCGCTAGGGAATCTTTCTTGCACACCTGTGGAATGTACATGGAAAAATTAACGTGCAATATGTTAGTGTGCTTTACAAATCAGAGCCCCGTAAAGCACATTACCCCACCATGTAGAGAAGCTCTCAGACTTAGATTTATCTATCTAGTAGCACCAATATGCTACCAGACCAAATATTGGTCTAGAATAAAGAGCAAAAGAGTTCAGTGAAAAACTCATCATATTTAACAGCCAAAATTATGAAAAACTTCTATTTTAAAATAAGTTGGCCATGTAGGTTTATAGCTTGTACTTAAGATAAATACATATAGCTTTTCTGCAGTTATGACAGGCTTCTCTGTTTAAAATGCTCACTTTCTGATCAGTTACTCTCCATCACAGCCTCATCTAGTGTCATTATGAGGGTTATTTATAGATTTGGAATTTTGTTTTAAATGAGGCAATATAATTATTGCTCCTATTAGTTTCAATGAAATATTCCACCTCTCCAATTGGACTGACTCAGCCGGCCCCTCTTCCCTCATAACACCATCTGTTACAAAGTTCTCAGCCTCAAGGGGGAAAGGCTTTTTTTTTTTTTTAAAAAAAAAGCTATCTTTAGAAAAAAAAATGGTTGTCAGAAGTTGGGTCTGTGATGCTGGGAACACACCAAACCTGGAAGAATGCTAAACTTTCTCAGGAACAGGGGTCTTTTGTTCATTTAGAAACATCTGTTTGGGGGCCTTAGACGAGTAGCATACAGAATCACAAACCTTCCTGCATATGTATGGCAAGTTATAATCTTGCATTCAGTCATTGCTTCACACTTGTTATGTATTCAGGTAAGCTTTTAAAAATAACAGTACTAAATGCCTCTCTCTTTTGTAGCAATGAAGAACTCATGTAATTAGAAGACACCTTGTACCAAACTTGGTTTACCAGAAAGACAGCAGAAAATACGGATTAATATCATTCTATGAGATCTGAATTCATGGATTGTACTTGCTAGCTTCATTACTGAATACTTCTGTATAGCTGAGTTCACATTCATATAAACTTTACTGAGTTTCTTGGCAATCTGAGTAGAAGGGCTTATGTCAGTTGCACAAAATATGGTTGAATTCATGTCTTGTGTAAATCTCCTGACAGTGGAATGGCACCCAAGATGGAGTTACACCATAAACCACACTGGATATGTTGTGTGACTCCAGGTATGAAACTGATCCAATGATTGTTCAAACTAGTCACTGTTTCGTTTTTTTTTTCCGACTATGGGTTCTTATAATTTCTTTCTGTCACGTGTTTCTAGCCCTCATGTGAAGGACAACAATAAAAAACAAAGACAGGTTTTACTTGCCTTGTTCCATCATTTCCAGAAGACCTTTCTTAATGAGTTCATCCCGACCTGGCCTTGCAGTAATCTTCTTCTCTAACACTGCAAAAATGATAGTATAACATAGAAAATCAGAGCAAACAATGGATGGAAGTTGTTAAGGAAAAGTTAGCATATGTGACTCCATTTTGGTTTGGAGCCCACCATTGTTTAAAAGCAAGCACATCATGCCCTTAGATACTGCATTACTGTGAACCCGCCCCCTCCGCCCCCCGTCTCCAGCCTTTCTTGACTCCCGGTTTTTGTTCTTTGTCTGTTCCTCACTCCCTGCCTCCTGGCCTTATGATGTGGGCCTCCCATCCTGATAAGAAAACTGGTGCATTGCTTCAGGGCCATGGTGTGCAGCTGAAGTAATAGTTTAGCACGGGGGATGCACTTAGCAGGGATAAGTGGTAGATAGGAAAAAGGTTTGTCTATTGGCTAAGGTTTCCGATGCACGAGGGCAACATGCTTTGCTAAAAGGTATATAATCTTTGTATAGCCTGCATTTGGGAACTCTGCAGTTGTGGACTTTGTTCGTGTGCCTCAGCCTAGACTCAAATTGTGCATGACCTATCAGGTATAATTTGTAGCAGTTCTTGTGCGTGACCTATCAGGTATAATTCGTAACAAAGTACACACATAAGACAAGTCAATATGAAAGCTGCAACAGGTGGGTTCTCTAGTCCCACACGTAGTGAGCTGGCCAGAGGAGGACTACACAGTTGGAGTTTTAGGGGCAAGTTCAATGTGTTTTCATTGCTAGAACAGTGGTAGTAATGCTAGTCAAGGTGCAGGATACTGAAAAGATCAAAACTTCCAAAAGGGGTCTGAACAATCATGTTCATATCCAGATCCAAAGTTCAAGGGTGTTGCAGACTGGGTCTTTGATTGGACCCATTACACATAGGTCCCAGCTGTCTGGTTTTCAGTCTAAACTTTCCCCAAGTTCGGGAGATGTTCAGGTCCTGGTTTGGATTCAGACCTCTCTGTACAAGGCAGTAGAAAAAAAAGTTAATGTGTTTCTGATTTGCAGGGGGAAGACAATGAAACCATCCTCACCAAGCTTTCTTTCCTACTAACCAATGTGTGCCTCTCTTAAACCATGTATTTTGTATTATTTGTTGAATATATTATTGCACCTGATTGATCTTCATCCACAAGGATGAGGCCTTTATGTGCCCTCCTTGCTTAGGAATTTGTCTAGTAAATCACCAGCTAATTCCATTCACAGAATGAAAAAAGGGGGTTTCCAATCTCTCTCTTCCTTTTTCCTACATCTCTAACTATCTTCCATTCTGTGAATCGACCCCTTCTGTGTATCAGAGGAATTTGCCAAGTTTAAGAGAAGAGTGAATCTGATTTAAATCTAGAAAACGAAACACTGTGAGTTATCAAACCACCAGAGAAATGCAGCTGCATGGTGTTGAGAATGGTGGCAATATCACTGTGTCCTCTCTCCTGATAGCACTCTAGCTTCCATGGTCAGGGGCAAGAAGAAGTAGAGCCCTCATGCAGTGGAACTGGAATGATTTTGCTATGCACAGTGTGAGAAGAGAGATGCTGGCAGCCCACATGGGGGATATGCAACATTTCACACCAGGGATTCATGCTCCCGCGTCCACAGAGAAGAGGCTCCCCGTGTCTTAGAGTAGAAAGGTATATCAGAGGATGAGTCAAAGGCTGGTAAGTGGATTCAAGGCTACCAAGATGCAGCAGTCATTGCTACCAAGGAGCAGGGATGCACAACATGTGGTAGGTACTATACTCTCGATGGTGCAGTAGCACATATGGAGGAGCCTTGCAGAGTGTGTTCCTTCTTACGTGATCCCCACAGAGCACCCGTGTGCCCAGTCAGTTTGCATCAGCCCATGCCCTGGTACAAGGAGGCACTCCTTAGAATCTCAGGAAAAGACAAGTGACTCTTGTTTCTGAGTGCTGTACTCTGGGGGTGTCATCAGAGATTCAAGAGAGCAGACACTTTCCCTCACACAGTGGTCTGCTGGGCACATCTTTAACACAGTGGCTGATGCTTTTAGGAAGGAATGTTTACATTCTGTAGAGCGTTCTGGTTAAGAGTCCAGCCCTATCAGTCAGAGTAGCTCCCTCTTGTCGTTTTCCATAATGTCAGCGTAACCTCCCCAAAAAGTCAGAACAATACATGGAATCATGTTTCTAGCAACTGTTCTCATGCAGAGAAAGTCCCCGAGGAGTGAAATGATGACTGCAAACTTCATTTAAGTTTGCACGATACAGAGAAGACACCCTGTAGTAGTTTGACTGCCGCTGAACTTACTGAATTAGTTGTATCAAGAATTGCTAGGATTAATTTCTGTGCCCTCTTGGTAATAAACTAAGGGTGTCAAAAGATGCTCTGGGTGTTTTGCTTTGGCTGAAACAGGATAACTGTGTTTTCTCTTTCTGATCGTAACATTCATTTTCCATTATATCTGTCACTGGTGACTAATACAATTGAATAATATACTATGTTTAGAGTTCCTGATAAATTCCCTACCCAAAACCAAGAATTTAAAAATAAGTTTAAATACAATATATATGTACAAAAATTCATGTTTAGAAAATTGAAAAAATCACCACCAGCAACCAGAAACCTCAATTATGTGGTGTATGGATACTATTTAGATGAGAAGCTTTGGGAGATGTCACTAAGCTATAGGAAGTAGAGCTGGTCATATACTATTACTCAGAGTCATTATTTAATGCATTTTAATATTTTTGTTAAGTAATTCATCTGATTGATCCATTTTTCTCAGTATTTAACCGAGTATTCTTGTTTTTATTATTTAATTCTGAATGCAAGGGGCCAGATTAGCATCACCATATAGCCACAGAGCTATTGCAGTGCAAGCTGCCTCACACTGTCCCTCTGATGTGCATTAACCCTGACCTGGAGAATGTATCTCTTGGAAATACTTGAATTCATGTCAGTCCATCACCTCTCTGCTAAGTGCCAACACAGGGATCAGTTATGAAGTTGTGGCTTCTTTTTTTTCTTTTTCTTTTTTTTTGGCAGTGTAGATACCCATCCTAAGGTCCCCACTAAGACCTGGATTGATACCATTGACTATTTCACAAAGGCCACTAAGAGCCCATCAGCTGGTATTACTTTGAGACACATTGATGAGGGGCTAATTCCAAGTAGTCATTGAAGGTTCTCTTAGCCTTTCTTGGGATTTTAGGTAGATTGGAAGGAATAGTAATGAAATCCCTCCTACACTCGGCTTTACCAGAAGGGCTAGACTTTGATACCCTCCCTCATTTTCAGTAGTACCTTACTCTACGAGTGGTCCTCTGACTTCAATGGCACTATTCATCTCTAAGGTACTATTCAACATAAGGTATCACAGTCCGGCCTTTAAATTAGCAGCCGCAGCTAATGCTGCAGTATCTTCATCCCTTACAAAGAGCAGTGAAGGGCAGAAATGGGGAGGTGAGACGGCGGACAGCCTGATAAATCGAGCTTTAGATTTTGTTCTTTGCTGATTGGATTGGTAGAAATCCCGGTCTTTGAAATTCTGTGACCAAGAGGTCAAATCATAATGGTTCCTTCTGACCTTAAAATGTCTGAAATCTATGACAGGCCAGATTCTTACACTTCCATTTAGAAACAGCTCATCAATAACCTGCCCTACTTCAGCAAACTCTGCTCATTTCTCTTCACAGGGTGGACTTTGCCTTGCACTGAATCAAGCTGTTGCTCTTCCCATACCTGCTGATGTTTGCTTTAGTTTCTCGTTTTTCTTTTTCCTCCACTTCCATGGTTTGAAGATCCTGCCCAATGTTGCCAGCTTGCTGTTCCTTCTCACAGGTGGCGTTCTAATCCCTGAGACCAGATATTCAGAATGCATTGCAGGGGACTGCTCCATCTCATCTAAGAGGCAAAAACAGAACAAAGCTGCTGGTTAAAAGAAAATAAGACCAAGTATTTCTGAAGAGGCTTAGTAAGACGGCAGGGGCAGGGAAGTATGGTGGTTATTCCAGCTAAAAGAGCATTCGCCTTAGTCACCAAGCAATGTAGTGCAAGACAGGGAAATGAAGTCATTGGAGCCCTTAAAGTAGGGGGACCAGATCCATGGATGCTGAGCAGGGAGGTATGTGCCAGCAAGGCTTTTTGTACTGCCGGAGTGACCTTTCTTGGCTTTGTATCTCACTCATCACCACTGACTCCAAGCACCTGGTATCTGACTCTATTGCGACCTCTCTCAAGGAGTCCATTGGGGGCTAGGTGCATGGAGTTTATGAGCTCCGGTGGAGGAGAATTTGTGCATTCCCAGTCTGCCCTGACCATGCTCCCATCTTGGTCAGTGATGCTCACTTTTTGGCATGATTCCCTACAGCCCTCCCCCAGCCCAAGGGAGGTGTTGGCTTTGTAACTCCCCTTCCCTCCACAACAGACTATCTCATGCTTCCTCAATGAAGAATCCTCTGCCAGGCTCCTACTCCAACAAAAGCACCAGATGAATGTGGCCCTGTGTGAGAGAGGGGGACGTTGTAGCTTTAAATGTAATGTTGGACTTGGGAGCTCACTTTCTGCCTTGGCCTATGAAGGGATCAAACTGGAAGTGAAATGAAAGGAAGGAGCCTTGTGCTAACAACCCACAAGAATTGTTAGTCACAGGCTGAGTTAGTAAGGATGGCCCAGGGGTGGGGACACTAGCCCGTAACATATGAGACAGAGCTTCAGTTCCCTGCTCTGTCACGTTTCCAGTATGACACTGGGCAAGTCACTGTCTCTCTGTGCTTGTTACCCCTGGAGATGATCGCACTTCTCTACCTTACGTGGGGTATTGTGTGGAATAAGTGCTCAAATGCTAGTGTAATGAAGGCCACATATGGACTTGAGGCTGGTAGATGGTAATAATAACTGCTGCAACAACACTTAACACTTATACAGCTCTTTCCAGCTTTAAAGTGGTTTATAAAAACTGATTAATTTATGCCATGCCTGTGTGGTAGGTGAGTATTAGTTCCATTCTACCAGTGTGGAAATCGAGGCACAGAAAGGTGAAAAGAGATATTTGTACAAGTGACCACTGATTTTTGGGTGCCCAACATGAGACACCTTGGGACTGACTTTCACAGATGCTGAGCAGCTGCAGCGCCTAATGACTTCAGCAGGCATGCTGGGTATGCAGCACTTTTGTGTGAATCAGACCCACGTGATCTCGAGTCAAGCACCTAAAACTATTGGCCATTTTGGAATATTTAAGTCTAAGAGGCTTGCTGAAAGTCAGAGAGGAAGTTAGTGACATAGGTAGGATGAGCTCCGAGGAGGGGACTTCCTGGTTCCCAATTCTGTGCTCAAACCACAGGGAGGGACTGTCTTTGTGCTCTGCGTTTGTACAGCACCTAGCACAATGGGTGGGGCTCCTAGGTGTAATGCTAATGCAAATTGGTAATAATTAATAAAATACTCTCCTGAAAATGAACTGTCATCACATAACTACTATAGAACACATCTATTTCTATGAACTGGCTCAGAATTTACGTATGAGAATAGATTGTTTGGTATGTAGTACTTAAGCAAAACCACGAACAGCTATTACACTGATACGTTCCTTAAGGAAATTGGGGGAGATGGGAAAATTCGAAGGCATTTCATCCAGCAAAACCACAGAAGCACACAGATAATGCTTGAGATGGGCAACTGGTTTAGACATTTTCAATATTTTGTCTTCACATGACTGTTCATTTTGTTTATAGCCAAGCTTCAAATGGAACAATAAAGACTGAATAATGACAGGCTTCTGCCAGGCATTACCATGAACGATAGCACAGCTCCATAAACAAGGATATTGATGACACTGATGAGATGTGTTTTTGGACACCCATACACTAATTCCCAAGAGTGATGCTTCTATCCGTCACCCAGCCATGTCATGA
Organism: Dermochelys coriacea; assembly: GCF_009764565.3. Classification (NCBI taxonomy): domain Eukaryota; kingdom Metazoa; phylum Chordata; order Testudines; family Dermochelyidae; genus Dermochelys; species Dermochelys coriacea. The sequence continues at coordinate 10,591,170 of NC_050080.1, forward strand.
GAGTGAAAATTATAAAAAAAATTTGCATATTTTTTCAGCAATCCATTACAATTTAAATGAGCAGTGTGGAGCAATGACTATATGAACATTTCTGAGCCATTGGCCTCGGGAAACTAAAATGACAATAATTTGCTTTGTGAATAGTAGAGAAGAAAACTAAATATGGTATTTTAATGGGTTGTTTTTTTAAAATTGACAGGGTGAAAATACATAAATCTCAGTGTAAAGGCGGGGATTTCCAAGAAAACAGGAAATAATTTTGAAAAAAATATTAAACACAGTGGGGGGAAGAACTCATTCTCCTTTCATTTAATTTTGAAAATATTGATATTAAATATTGATATTACCGATGAACTATTAAACAGAGAAAGTTAAATACTTTGTCACGTTAGTTTGCAGAACTGAACAATGGATGCAACAGGGAATGGATCACTTGATGATTACGTGTTCTGTTCATTCCTTCTGGGGCACCTGGCACTGGCCACTGTCGGAAGACAGGATATTGGGCTGGATGGACCTTTGGTCTGACCCATGATAGCCATTCTTATGTTGTCTAGAAAAGACAGAGTTTGTGAATTTCAGTCTGGAAGTATATGCTAAATGAAGACCAGGAAACAGCAATGAGGCATAGCACCTGAGGGGACTGCAGAATGGCAACCTTTTAACTGCCACTAGAATGGAGGAATCTCCTGGCTGTGTTTTTTTCCCCAATTATATATTTGAAAATAAGAAGTATGCTGAAAATGAAACTGTGAGGCATTGCAACTTTTCCTTATTATTGAGACAGCAATGATAACAGAAAATGACACACAGTGGATCTGCTATTATGATGATTTTTAAGCTATAACAGATGCAGCAGAAAATGGCATTTAGCCCTTCCTGACCATTTACGAAATTAGCAGGATGTGGGTCTAGCAAGGAAGGAAAAGAAGAGGTGTTCTATGTTTGACAGAGTGTTAAGCTTGGATAGGGTAATGAGGCATCCACTCTACCATCTTGAGGTCTCCAAAGGGTATTGAATTGAGTTAACTTGATAACTATGTCTTATTGCCTGGTTCTTAGCTCAGCACATGGGGTGAGTTTCAGTTCATTTAGTTTTGAAGAATAATTAGAAGAAATAAGTATGCTTAGTGGGGGAAGTAAAAGCAAAGTTATAGACAATAGAGGGCTATATATAAAGGGCTGCTGTCAAAAAAACAGCTGGCATTGGGAAAGGCAAAGGTGCAGTAGTGAAATGGAATTGGAGAGCTTGGTCCAAAAAAAGGGCAGGAGATGAGGACTGATGAGCAACAGGAGCAAAGAAGAACAAACTGAGACAGGGAAGTCTGTACTGTGAGCTTGACTTTGCCTTGGATTTGAGGAAACTTTGACAATGCAGGGAGGGCAGAGAGTTAACTCCATTGTTTAATTTCTTTTATGGGAAAATGTAGCAGCCCTTAGGAGGCCATTCCAGCTGACATAATTTAGAGCAGCCTTGAGACTGCTCAAAAGTATGCTGGGGTTGCACTGGAGCCTGCCTGTCCACCAGGAATGGGGGGTATAAAGGTAGCATCTTCCCTCAGGTCCTGTAATGGGCACAGCTTATCCAGACTCAAGATTTAGTCCTTTAAATTTAAGTTAAAACTCCCTGAAATATGGACACAGAGGATGAAGGCTGGAAAGGGAAGACTAATTTTAGGGTGGGTAAGACTAATCCTCCATTGCAGACTTTGGTATGTCTTCTAACTTTATTGATATAAATATTTGTAACAAGGCACATACAGTTCTAAGGAAACTGACTTAATTGCCTAATATTTTCTTACTGTATGCAGTTCTCAGATTTTGCACTGTCCGACTGAGAAGGAAAAAAATAAAAATGGAAACAATGTAAGACAGATGTCCTGAAGTCATATCAAGGGAATGGTCTTCCTGGCAATAAGAACCATGTGAAATCCCTCAGAGCTCTTCATCTGTACTCAAATCCCTTTTTCTTTTTTGTGGGTTGGCTATTTGGGAGATAAGAAGACTACTGCACAGAATATAAGCAGTTCCCACATGCGGCAGCGACTACTGAAGTAGCACGCACATCTAAATATTGGCCAGATCCTGCAAGCCAGCAAGCTGCTCAGGCTTGCCAACTCTCCAACCATTTTCTGAAGCATTCAAGACATTTTTGGATCTGCAGTTAATATTTTAATTACGTTAAATATAATGTGGTTATTTCTCTTTTTTTGAGTCTGATTGCCTGGGGCTGGTCTGCATGATTATGTAAAAGATGCACAGGAAATGTAAACAACTGGAAGCCAGATCAGATTCTCATCATCAGGAAAGGTGACCATGAGCAACAGCTTGAAGAGCATTCCAGCGTGGAAGGACATGAGAGAACCTTTACACAAGGGCATGTAAGCAAAAGCTTAACCCATAGCAGGGACTTAACACAGGTGGGGCTGGTTGCTGTTCTGAAAGTCACAACTAGGCAAGACAGTCAAATCTGCACCCCTCCACCTAGAACCATTTGGCAGTTTCTCTGTGGCCAGCACATGGCCCTTTGACACCACTCCAAGAAGTAATGGTCCCAACAGTGATGCTTCTGGATTCTGGAAATGATACACTTGCACCAGAAACATGGACTGGAGAAGGCTGTTACGATTTGATTTCCAGAACTCTGTTAATGAAGGTACCACAACCCAGAATGGTTTAAAATGAACATAGTTGCTGCTTGGACTGTTCGGTGGTTATCCCATCAGTAAACATTCACACCTTTTACTGTCATTTATCCTTTATATATGTGTGGTACATAGTGAGTGTGCTTGTGAGGAAAATAGACATTTCCAGACTAGATCGGGCCAATGGTCATCTCAGGCCAGTATCCTGTCACGGCAAGTGGCCTGTTCCAAATGCTTCAGAGGAAGGTACAATGGAGATTGGTGCTTTGTTAAGTACAGTAGAGATTGGGGCTCTGTTAATCAGCCTGCCCTTCCTACATGTTCAGTCATCAGTGGCAGCAGTCCAAAATCCATGATATCTCAACTCAAAGCCATGGAAGGGATTCTGTGACCAGTGGTGTCACAGAATAAACCAGGCAAGAGGGGAGAAAGCCATTTTGAAGGAAAAAGCTTCTAATGGGAGATCAGATCAGAACAATTACGTTAGTTGAATTAAGAGAGAACTACTGGGGCCTGGTTTCAGAGTGGTAGCTGTGTGGTCTGTATCAGCAAAAACTATGAGGAGTCCTTGTGGCACCTTAGAGACTAACAAATTTATTTGGGCATAAGCTTTCGTGGGCTAGAACCCACTTCATCATGCATCTGATGAAGTGGGTTCTAGCCCACGAAAGCTTATGCCCAAATACATTTGTTAGTCTCTAAGGTGCCACAAGGACTCCTCGTTGTTTTCGCTGAGGCCTGATATTCCAGAGGTGCTGAGTACCTGCAGTTCCACTTTACTTCAGTTGGTGTTGGAGGTGTTCAGCACCTCTGCAAATCAGATCCAATAGAGTAGGTCCCCCCCTTGTCTTATTCCTTTGTCATTTAAAATCTTGTTGGCTGGGGTTGAAGCAAATAAACTCTTATTCCTGCCAATCCCCAATCCTGTGGGATTTCCTGGTGAGATGTCCAGCTGCTCTGCTTGGGGGACATCTCCACTCAGAGAAGTGAGGACTGGCTATTTCTCAACATAGACATCCTGCAGATTTTTATTGTCTCAGGTGTTAACTAAGTTGTGAGAGTGTCTGGGTTCTGCAGGTTGGCTCTTACATTTCTGGATTTTTCCCAGCTGAGCCAAAGAGACTATAGTTTGATGCCCAGACTGCTGATTATAGCAACTGCTGTAATTCACAGTGTGGAATCTGTATGGCTGGTTGGCACAACAGGAATCAGAGCTGAGTTATGCCAGCCTTGCTGCAGAGAGGAGCTGTAAGAGCCCTTGAAAGTACTGTTGTGAATATTCAGAGTGGCCACAGGGAAGTCACCCTGTGGAGTTTATGCAATTGCCCAGGGGTCTAGAGTCTGTCAACTTGTTGGGCATTTAGGTAACTTCCATTAATGATAAGCGGAGTCATGCCTGAACAAATCTCTGCATCACTGCAAGAGGAACCCCTGAAAATCTGCAACCTGAAAACAGTTGAAAAATAACGCAGCAGACAAAAAACTGCAGGCAAATTTGTGAGGCAAGGCATGCTCTGCTTTCTGATGAATCGGTTTGTAATGCAGCTCTGAGGTCTCTCTCCTTTATTGTCGTTGCATCTGTCTTTGCACCTCAGCCACAGAGTTAAAAATGGAAGAGGAGGTTCCCTCTGAAATGAGCTGACCCTTGGGCCAAAGACACTGTGGGAAAAATTTTAATGACCCTAGGCTTCTGATACAGACATAGCTTTCCATTGATACTGGTAGGGTCCTCTTTATCAGCACTGAAGTCTCAGTGTCTAACTAAAAATAATGCTAACGAGGATCCCGTCTCAGGGCAAACTGGGCCTGTAAAGGCTTAATGTCCACAGCTGACTAGGAATGGTGCATGAATCGGGTGTTCAAGAGTCATATGACAGCAGTAGTACAATTATAAGACGAGTTGCTTCCCAACTATTGGGAATGACCTGTAGGGGGCAGGGAATGCTGGGAAGTGGTCTGAGTGTGGGCTGAGGACTGTGCTTGGCTGGGGGAGAGCCAGCTGGTGGTAGAGATGAGAGAAGGAACCTATGAACTTAACTTCGTGTCCCAGAAACAGGAAGGACTAAGCTGGTAGGGCTGAAAGGTTGCACAAATTTTGAACCCTGCTGACCGGGGAGGAGATATTTGTGCCTGGGACAGCCAGATAAACTATTTGTTTTATGTTCCAATTAACCAGCCCCCAAATCAGGAAATCTTATTTGAAGGTCTGATTGTAAATTTTCCAGAAATTGTAAATGGTCAGAAAATTCTGATTGGTCAAAAGCAAAATGTTGTTCAGAAATGTTAGTTTTGATGACTTTTTGTTGGGGGGGGAATGGAACAGAATGTTATGGTAAATAATCTGTTTTCCCCTTTTTGGAATGGAATGTTTGTGTTCTTTTTCGAAATGACCTTTTGTTTAAAATTTTTTTTATTACATGACATTTAAAAGGTCAAAATTGGAATTAAACACTTTGATTTTATTAAAATGAACCATTTTGATTGACCCAAAGCCAGGAATTCTTTTTGGATTTTGTTTTGGTAGACAATTTCAGTTTTGTTTTTGTTTTCTGTTTTTGTTTCAGAATGAGAACCATGTTTCAAAATGGCAGAAATTTTCCATGAAGGAGAAAATCCAGTTCCTGCCCAACTGTGCTTATTTGCAGCATGTGGTGTGTATAATACGTTGTTGAACTGGTAAACTGAGGCCTGGCTAATCAGATGCTGGGATGAGGTAGGCTGATGCTCTGACAGACCCCATTTGGCACATCAGAAAAATATTCAAACTAGGGAACAGCAGATAGCTGCATCAAGATCCAAATTCAGGTCTCAACTATATCTTAAATTTTGTCGTATCAGTGGGCAGGGTATATGTGTTGGCTGACAGGTAGGTTTAAGTGCTGTTACTTCTCCTATTCTGATGCTGCTTCCATTTAAGGTATCCTCTGTTCAAGATTTCCCATCTCAGACTCTCTCTTACCCCAGAGCTCAGCCTCTTTAAAATAATAATAATAAAAACAGACAAACTATGAACTCCATGGAGTTACCTCAGGGATGAGTCTGGCCTAGCAAAGCTGTGCACCCTTCAATTTCATGAAGGTACATGAAGGTGGGGGAAAAGCCCAAGAAAAGTAGCTGAATGACAGAGGAGAACTGATGCTTCCATGAACATCATGCACAAAATAGCCCTCAGCCCCCACTCAGAACAAGCTTCATCTCTGGCCAAACGACCCGATTCCCAGCCTTGCTGCCTGGCTGCTGATCAGTCTAGCATTCCACACCTCCCCTGAGGTAAGTGCTACTAGTTACCAGGACTCCTTGCCTTGCTACTTGTTAGCAAGTCTCCTGAGTAAAACTGGGTGAAATATTTTCAGCAAATAGTTGATTTACCGGGTTTGGCTGACCTGAAACTATTTGCAAATTTGATATTCATTTGCCAAATCATTCTAACCCAAAACATTTCTTGGGACTGGGGCACCTTTCTGACAATGACCGGGACAGGAGCTCCTGCCCTTGATCAGTGGTTAGGGCACCCAGTGGTTAGGGCACCCACCTGGGGTATCGGAGACCCAAGTTCAATTGCTCTTCTGCCTGATGTAGTAGGAGAGTGCCCTAACCCACGGCATTACAGGGCAGTCTAGCACAGGGTGCTCTCAATCTCTCCCCTTAAACTTGGGTCTTTCCATGTCAAGTATATGTCCTAACCAACAGGCTGAAAGTTATAAGGGAGGTGACTCCAGCAGCAGCAGCAGCTCCTCCTCCTGCAACCATTTCCTTTGCTTTTATTTTAAAATTGCCTCGAACTAGAAATGAAATGGGTCATTTCAGGGAGAATAAAACATTTTGTTTAAACCAAAAGGACGTTTTTGTCAACTTTTTAAGATTTGCCAAAAAAAAATGGAATTTTCAGTTTTGATTCTTGTGGAATATTTCCTCCCCCCCCTCCCGCCCCTTGAACTCCCAGAGAGAGAGAAAAAAACCCAAAAACCACCAAACAACCCAATTTTCTTTTTTATTTGCCCAGCTGTACCTCTGAGGTGGGGCTACCAAAGCTACCTTGAACCAAAATCTAATTTTTCCACCTATCCCTATTCAAAAATTTCCACACATCTTTACTATACTAAATTAAGGATTTCCTCCTTATTTTTATTTTTGAACTGAAGGAGAGGGGAAAAAACCTGTGGCTGATGGGAGGGGGCTGCTCTTGTCAGGAAATTTTATTTCCATTCTGTCATGCTGAGCTTCCCTTCAAAGTATTTGAATTTCAAAAACGGTTTTAGCTGAAATAACGAAGAAACAGATTACTCTCAAAGAAAAGAGAATATGTGAGTTGCAACTCGAGCTAAATCTCAATGACATAAATATACTGTATATATTTGAGGCTTATGATTTCTTTCAGAAAACATTCCTCCAGGAAGTTGACATATCACTTAACAGCATTACTTTAGTAGGCGCAGAGGTGCAAAGAAGTTAATCGGGTACCTTTCATGCCTTTTGAATCAACGTTTCAAGTCCCGGTAACACTTCTTAGCATTTATAATGCATGGTCTGACACTAGTGGTTCATTAACAAAATAAGTTTTATAATGTTTGCGTAAAGCAGGGGTACTCGATAGGCAGACTGTGGGCCAAATCCGGATCGTCAGATGCTTTTGAAAGGACTCTGAAATCTTTTTATTTACTTATTGTCATTATTTTTTTTTAATTTTCTCTGGACCCTGGACCCTGACTATACCTTGACCAAGAAATTTTTGACAAAAAATAATTGATTACCTCTGCTGTAAAGGAATCCAAAATTTGGTTTCCTCTCCTTTACCTGGAGAAGAAGGAAACTTACTGACAGTAAGAAAATGAAGCTGCTGAAGGATCATTATATAATCAAGGCTAATTCAGTTATCTCCACATGTGCAATGCCTTGTTTTGACAGGTGAAGCATTTACATGTACTGCACCATCCAGCAAGAATCTGGCCAGCCAGAGCTGTGGTTCCCAGGAGAAAAAACAAATGGCTCAACAGACTGGCATGGCCTGCTGCTTCCCTCATACCCACCTTGTGGAATAGAGGATTGGATACTACACTGTAGGACAACCACTGCCAGCTCCTCCCCCTGCCCTATGGGGTTTCCCCAAAGAGGGCTCCATGCCACGCAGGCATTACAGACTCCATATGCAGCTTCCCCTCAAAAACCTGTCCTCCTGACATTCCATGGCTAAGGACTTGAGGTTAGGATTAATTTACATAATGCACTATCACCCTGTTTGTACCAGAAACCATTAAATGGATACCTTTATTACAAACATAAATTTAAAAAAAAAAGAGGTGGGAGGAGTGTTGCCAGAGAAGCTTTCTTAATGCCAGGGCCTACACTGGGTGGTTCAGTTCCCTGCCTTCCTAGTGATGAAGAAAGTGGAGCAGATAACTGGATGCTATGGGAAACTGGGTATTGTAATAGCTGCACTGGCAGAGCCAGCAGTAGTCAGGCACCAGTGCTGCTGCAATGATGCATGTGTGGCCCCATAAGGGAATCTGCAGCCCCTTAGCAGCATTCCTTTCTGACTGTGGGTATGTCTAACTGCAATTAGGCACCCATGCCACCGGGCTCGGGCTCGCGGGGCTCAGGCTGCAGGGCTGTTTAATTGAGGTGTACACATTCTGGCTCAGGCTGCAGCCCGAGCACTGGGATCTCTCCCCTCCTGCCTGAACCCGAATGTCTACCCTGGAATTAAAAAGCCCCATAGCCCGAGCCCTGTGAGCCCCAGTTAGCTGGCATGGGCCAGCCATGGGATTGTAACTGCATGGGATTGTAACTGTACATATCCTGTGTTACCTTCATAAAGGGTCTCTCCAAACTAGTGCAGAGATGTTTATTCATGATACCATGTGCATCTTACAGAAGAGGATGACCTTTAATCTAAAAGTCCCACGCTCAACAGCAAATTGGGAGTGGAGTTGTTATTAAAATGATTTTTGTCTTATTTTCCTTGACAAAGGGAACAAAATTCATCACCCAGAAACCCATCTGTCTAGTGTTACCTTTCTCATTCTGCCAGTGGGAACCAATGTCTGCCAGACATATGTTCAGCTCTCAATTTTATATTCAATCCAAACCTGTAAATCACAGTGATAACCAAGGACCTTTCTTCTGTGCAATTTTGTGCCCATGCACTTTACAGCATAATTCCCTTCTTTTCTCAATTCCCTATTTGTGCTGTACCACTTCACCATTACATTATTGCTGCACATGCTATAAAAATTTGCCTGCCTTCCGGACGTCAAAATTGACCATCCTTATTCTCTACTCTGCTGGCCCTCCTGTGCCACAACTCCCCTGCCTCTGTTGCCAATTTATATCCATAAATGGACATAAATCAAGCATCATTGGTGCATATTTTAGATCTAATGTCTTCTTAGAGGACACCAGGCCTTGGAGATAGTGGAAATATTTGAGTGCAAAAATAAGACACAAGATAAAATAGAGCAATGATTGAAAAAGGTGAATGAAAATGGATATAATAGACCAATTTGACTCTCCTTCTAGTGGAAATGCACCCATCTAATCTAGAATAGAATGTGACCCTTTGTGGGTGTAATGAGGTGCTGGTCCCCTTCAAGGGCCAGATCCAGTGAGCCCTGTTCCAATTAACCCTGGCTGCCACACCTGGGATGGGTGTGGGGTTTAATCAGTAGATCCAGCTGGGGATGGAGGCGCTGATTCCCCTGTAAAGAGTAGCTGGAGTGTGGGTGAAGAGAACCAGGATGAAGCTGGAGTGAAAGAGTTTAGTGGAGCCTGGCCAAGGAAGGGAATGGCTGCTGGAAGCAAGTGGACTCCAGCAGAGAACCTGTAGGTATGAGAGAGAGAGGGAAGGCCTGGGAACCCTTAGCAAGAAAGACAGGGAGTATGGACTTGATGGAGATTTGAGAACTTTCTTTTGGGAATGAGTTTATTATTTAAATAAATCCAGCCCCAAAGAGGAGAGGGCTTCGTTGAGAGAGCCCTGAGAAGTGGAGAACTGAGGCAGACCACTTGTAGTAAGCTTAGGCCACCAAGGGATGCTTAGGAGGTGGCTGATTCCTTCACTGGGGCCCTCTGATACTCCCGCATTTGGTTGTATGTAAACCCTGCTGAAATCCTTCCTGCTAGGACCAATTCTTCCACTTGAATAAAGACCCTTACTAGAGGGCCTGCCGTAAATAGGTTGTATGATGCTGTGTGTACAGAATAAGATGGGCATGCATGGAAAATACTTCCAGAAGTGAGGCAATTTAAAAAATAGTTGATTTGTCAGGTTGCCCTATTACTTCAAGTCTGAGAGTGTTTGTTTGTTTTTCTGAAGCAGCAATTACAATAATCTTCAGAAATGCTCTTCAGGACTCAGTAAACAGTCAGGATGACCCACTGCTCTCCTCCTTTTCCCCAATCCTCCCCACCTCAAAAAAAAAAAAAAAAAAAAAAAAAAAAAAAGAGAGAGTGAATAGAGTATCTCAGACAGTGAATGGTTCCAAAGCAGCTATGGTAATACTCAGCTGTCACATCTAATGGAAAGTTTACAGTTTCTACACTTTAGCTTGGCAGTATCTTGAGGCTCAGATCAGCTTGAAAGTACTAGTCTAATTGAACTGTAATATCCCTAAGCTTAAACACTGACCTGACTGTGTTCAAATATGAATGAAAATTCCTGGTGGCCCGTATTCTGAAAATGGAGATTCCAAGACCAATCTTTTGGCTGCTGTTGCCAAAATCCATGCATGTTTGTGCAACGTTTTCATAGATCCTAAGGCACTTAGGTGCTTTTGAACATTTCAACCACTGATGACTGAGGTTAGAACAACTTGCAAGTGCATACAGTTTATTGTGCTAATGATTGCTTTTTGATCAAAAATGCACAGTATGTTTCTTATGGGAATGGTAGGGACCCCTCAAACACAAAGAATAAAAACAGAAAATATTCACAAAATATTAAGCTATGTAAAATGTTTCTCATGCAGGTCTTACAACCACTACATAAGAGGGTGCTTGCATTTCTTTAACAATTAGTGGGAAGAAACAACTACATAGCTATAATCGTGGTCCTGAAGTGGAGATAAAGTGCTACTTGCCATACAAGGAAATGATAAATTAACAAGAGGAGAATGGCAAAGTTCCGTAATCATTAGCTTCTATGTCACCCATCAGCCAAGCAGAGAGAACAGCCAAGAAAGTAACTGCTCTTGAGAAAGATGTTCAGAAAGATGAAGGGCTGGTGGCTAATTTTCCAGCTTCTGAACAGCTCTTACCTGAACAGACTAGGAAGCAGGAAAAGAGACAGTAATATAGGCTGATTCTGTCTATCAAGGGAAATTTTACTCAAATGGTCTGTACACAATTCCACTTCTCCAGCCCCAGCCCCAGGAAAGAGTTTCATCACTGGATGTCAAACATTGTATGCTTCCCTTAGATGCCTAGGTGTGGCACAAAGTACCATACTAGGAAATGCATATAAGCAGTCTCTCTGTAGGCCAGCATGATGACTGCTCTGATGGCAGCTGGGTCTAACCTGACACTGAATAGTTTGTTTCTTTTCTGAAAGCCAAGGAAAAAAGATGATCATCATTGTGGGGGAAGGAGAGAAAGACGGAATCTTTTTCCAAAAACTAAACGAAGAATCCCTGTCATTTTTGCTCAGCTAGAGAAAAGAGTATATCTTGGAAAAAAGAAAAGGAGTACTTGTGGCACCTTAGAGACTAACAAATTTATTTGAGCATAAGCTTTCGTGAGTTACAGCACTCACGAAAGCTTATGCTCTAATAAATTTGTTAGTCTCTAAGGTGCCACAAGTACTCCTTTTCTTTTTGCGAATACAGACTAACACAGCTGCTACTCTGAAACCTTTCCAGAATAAGGGACCTTCATCTGTCTATAGTTCTAGCACAATTTGAAGGCCACTTGAGAATAGAATGTAGCAAGTCTACTGAAAAGGATCATTCAAAATGCCATTAACGACTCCTTAGGACTTCCCACGGTTAAATTTGCTAAAATATTATTGGCTTCTAAATTTTGCCATTCCAGATCATCTAACTGGAAAACAAAGGAGTGAAATGACTTACTTGTCAACACATGGCAATTAAATAGATTGCCATTTAGCACTTTATTTACAAGCCAATGTAATGCCTTGTATTAAGTATTGTTGTTTTTGTGGAATGGTGGGGGAGTGAGGGGGAGTCTGACAAAATGCATTTAGCTTCTTCTCTTTTTGGCTTTGATCCTGCATTGAGCTCTGTGAGAATGGAGGTCTGCACCTAAACAAAGCCCTATTGACTTTTGTTTGGGGTCTTCCCTTAAGGAGTTTGTTGCAGGATCAGGGCCTTAGTTGTTATTAATTTCTCGCTTCATAAAATATCATCAGAGTTTCTTGTTCAACAATTATCCACAATTTAAGGCAAATCAGCAAACTCATCAGTGACTATTACTGTGGTCCTCTGTATTTTTAAAAGATTACGTTTAAAATAAATGAAAAAAGGTTTTTTTAAAAACATTTAATATTCACGTTACTTTTTTAGGGAAAATCCTCTTTTGGGGCTAGTTATGTGTTTGATACCTAGCAATATGTGAACTGCTGCAAAGATCACATCATATTTCAAGAATCCTGTAATGAATAGTTCTAAATTCAATGTAGAATGCTGGTTTGGGCCAGTTCCTAACCAGCATCCTTTATTCTGTAGATGTTTGTGACCAAGTAAAAACTGTAGCAGTTACTTAAACACTTGATTGTAAATTGTTATGTTGACAGTATTACAAATGCTGATATGTATGACATAAGTCTACAATCATAGCCATAACAAGGTGCCAGTTAACTAACCTTAAATAAAGAGTCCAAGTATTGGTGACATTCCCTTGTGTTCCCCTGTGTTTGCAATGGGAAATAGAACCTGCAGTATTCAGGGTGAGGTTATTATAACTGCAAATACTTATTCTGTTATCGAAAGCAACTGTTGAGTTTTGACGAGTCACCAGTGTCGCTACTGTAGTTATATCACATGAAACTCCCAGGAGGAGAGAGCATGTCTAACCAATAAAAGCTTTCAGTCCAATCTCCTTTGTGTAATTTTATATGGTTTTCATCATTGCTTGGAATGAGCATAAACAAATTTCAATTTTGCTCCACAACCAAGCAGATGAATTTATGGAAGGAGAGTTAAATACAGCAACAAAGCAAAGTGCCTCTGGGGAGTTCTCTGCTCCCAGGCACAAACATCATCTCCTTTCCTGTCCACTAAGGGAATGAGACTAACGACGAGCTCTCTGCTTTTGTGAAGGCTCCAAATGTGTACCCGGATGGCATGCGGCACACAGAGTCCATTGGCTGTAATGGTACGGGATCATCAGTATGCAGCTTCTCCTGATGAGCCTGTGTTCAAGCAACTTCAGTACAGTGGCTTTTTGTAGCATTTACAAACCCTTGTTTGCGTATGTTTGAGGCTTTCTTACATGGGAATTGTAACCTTGTCTCATTTTTTTTCCTACCCAGGGTCCTCTGCTTCTTAGACAAACCAAGAAGATCGCTCAATAAATTTATCCATGCTTCAACTTGGTGCCACCACTGAGGTCTTAAATCCTCTCTACCATCCTCGAGTGTAAGTGAGGGTAACTGAGACTCCCTTCAGAGTGCCTCAGTGCCAGTCCTTAAGGTTTCAGTGGGGGGTCACTAAGAGCAATGCAAAAAGTTCTGTTAACCCCAGCTGGGACTGAATGCTCTCTGCCAAATTCTGCTGTCAGTTACATTCATTATAGGGAGACAGTAATACACATACGTAATAGTCAGTGAGGGTTCTACCAAAGCACATAGACACTAAAACTGGTAGTAAATCTTGATTGTCCTCCATCAGAAACAGAGAAACCCATGAAAACAAACCCTGATGTTGGTATGTTACAGTTGATTTTTTTCAGACTGCTTTGAAGCAGCATAATAGGGCACCTGGACATGAAAGTAGAATTTGGTCCCCGTGTCTCTGAACCACTTGCCCCTCTGGGGTGTGAAAGGCCAGTACTAGGAACTGAACTTATGGCTTCCATGTGTCAGTAAACAGGGCTAGTATTCAAATGGTGGTTGCTACTGTTACGTGCTATTTGTACTGCAGTAGCCCTCAGGACCTCAGCCTCACTGTGTTAGCATTGTACAAATGTTTAAGAAAAATATGGGAGCTGCCCCAGGTAGTTTACAGCTGTAAAATAAAAGCTACCCCAGTGCTATGCAAAACAAAGGACATACACATTAGCGTCAGCCAGCAGAGCATACCTCAGGAAGAAGGTACGTAGAGGTCTCAGGACTCAGTCTTTCTCCCATTTAAGTCAGAGGCAAAACTCCTATTAACTTACGTGTTGCAAGCTCAGACCCTGAGACGTTGCCCTGTGCTGAGAGTCATACAGGTAACTAGGTTTCAGAGTAGCAGCCGTGTTAGTCTGTATTCGCAAAAAGAAAAGGAGTACTTGTGGCACCTTAGAGACTAACAAATTTATTAGAGCATAAGCTTTCGTGAGCTACAGCTCACTTAATCGGATGCATTTTGCTCACGAAAGCTTATGCTCTAATAAATTTGTTAGTCTCTAAGGTGCCACAAGTACTCCTTTTCTTTTTACAGGTAACTAGGTAGATGGTTGTACTAGATGAATGTAATCTGAGTTGACACTAACATAAGACAACAGATACATCAGATGTTCTGTTACATACACCTTAAAATAACTTTTAGAACTACTGTAAATAGAGTCTTAAGTTAAATTAGCTAGAGCATTCTGAGGACATTTCTCTGACTGTCCTTGTGTACCAATTAAGAATATCCATAGAGCAGGGATAATGACTTTGGTTATGTTTTTGTACTGATACAAGCACACTGTCAACACTTAAGAAACAATGAGTAATTATTATAATCATAAAATGACAGCGACGAGAATACCAGCTGTGCATTGATTTGGGAGCAAACACAGAAACAGTAATAAATACATGCAATCCTCAGTGACTTTATGAAAAACAGGGGAAAGGAGACAAATGGAAATAAATTGTGATCTCCTTCCATCAGAAACACATAAAGAGCTCCATGGGACAGGCGCAGTGGCTGGCTCATGCTCATGAAAGCAGACCACTTTGTGGGTACTCCGCAGATGATTTTTTTTCCAAAGGGCTTTGAAGAGATATAATTATTTTCAGAAGCCTTAAGGAAGCTGCACATCAAAGGAAATATGGAACAAACAATGTACTTTGATAAAGCTAACCAGACATATAGGGTTTTATGCTGGGGTCTTGCAGTGTTCTAAAACCAAGCATCGCAGCACATTCTGTGTTCCATTTCAGGATTCAAAGGGAGTAATGGACAACATGAAAGGGTGCATATTAAATAATAATGTTCTTTAAATGATAATCCCAAAAGAGAAAGTACTCTATTTGTTAATTTTGTTCAAGTAAAATCTATTTCAAAGGTTAAACTCTGGTGGAGGGAAGGGGAATCCATATTAAAATCAACCCTTCCCACCCCTCCCCCACCAAAATTACATTGAATATTTCAGATTCACATGCCTCCAACAATGACTTCTCACTTCCAAAACACTAGACGTATCCTTACAACATCTTGTAATAAAGTCAGCTCTGTGTGTCTTAACAAGCTATTTTGCATGCCCATTAGCAACAGAGATGCCTGAGAAGTCAAATCTGAAATGCAGGTACTTCCCTTTAATGATGATTACAAGTAATAGAAACATTAATTTCCACTGAGTGGGCCCTGAGCCAAGCAGGCAGACCACTGGGGATACAGTATTATTAATTTATTAGCCTGGTGCTACAAAACATTGCATCCTAATTCAATTTTTAAACCCCCCTCATTCTACTGTACATACACATTAAAATTTCATAGAAATTGATATGTTCTTATCCCAGTGTCCTCTGCTACTTCTATATGTTAAGCTTATCCTGACATAAGCATATTTTAGAGGCCTTTAAATGAACCATTTTTTTAAAAAATGCTATAAATTGAAACCTCAAGCAGGGAGTTGAATTTAATTTTGAATGTATCCTTTTTCAAAATTATTAATTTATTTTAATAATTTTAAATGTATAAGATTGCAATACAAACACAACACACACACGTTCATTCTCTTTCTCTCTCTCTCTCTCTCTCTCTCTCTCGTACTCAGAAAGCGAAATGTTCATCTCGGCTCCAATAAGATGCCTATATTATTTGTGGATGCATATATTTATATTGGCAAGTCTGAGTGTTCAGGAGTGAGCCTGTTTTAAGAGGTCTTCTGAATTTTTGCCCTCATAATGAGCAATAACTTCTTTGGGACCTGTAGGTTCCAATTCCAAGTTGGAGGTGAAGGGGAAGCGGAAAAAGCATTGTCAAATTATATGATTGAGGAGTAAGGACTGGCATCGATTTAATCTGATATTGGGCATGTCTCTTAACCTACAGGTGGTTTATATCCTCATTTGAATTGTTGATAATACTTAGCCTACTTCACAGCAGTGCTGCAAGTTTTAAATTGCTGATGTGCATACAGAGTTTTGAAACCCTTTGCGAAAAGGTGTTATAGAATTTCAAAGTATTAATTATTATATCATTTTTAGACAGCTGTTTACATCTGAATTATTGTTTGAAGTTTGGTTGTGCAGCCCTCCATGATAGTGGAAATTTTAGTATCCTAGGACTTATCCAATAGGCTAGGTGCAAAATGCATGCCCAATTGTATATCTAATTGGCACAGATGATTATGATGATTGCAAATGTAAAGCATGCACAATGTGCATGACAATGTGTGCTTTCAATCACAGAGTTTACACTGGAAATTACAAATAAAATTGCCCATGCAATTGTGTACCTAAAGTGTTTTGAAAAGTTTATTTATACTATTTCTACCAAGACACTCAGTTTTCCAAAACAATGATTGGGATTGGATTTTCAAGGGATAGTGCAGTGAATGGGTGCCCCTGCAAAAATTCCCATGCACCTGTAATACCTGGGAACCTCTGCAGTTGTAGAAATTTGGCCTTAAACTAAAGTACAAGTACAGGGTTGCCAGAGGTAAAAGGAGATGGCAAATAAAAGTATTCAAAGTATGCAGAGTATCTCTAGAGCTGAATTAAAATGGAAATTATGAATGCTGAGAAATGTCTTCCTTTATATTCCAAATGCCTGCTAATTACCAGCAACAGTAAAGGTTAATTAACCTAGGATTACAGCTGAAAAACAAAAGGCAAGCAACAACGTGCAGCTCAAATATTTCCAGATGCAAATTAATAAAAAGAAAAGAAGTCCCAGACAAAATCCTACACACACTATTGAAGTAGTAATCTGGTCAGGAACTTCCATGGAGTTTGATTGACTTTTACATGTAAAAATCTCTGGCTACAGAAGATCTCCTGTCCAGCCTAACATGTTTTCTTCCTATCATGTCTGGCTGCTAACACAACTGGCAGCATTCAGAGCACAAGTCAACACCATCCAGCACAGAAGCAGTGAGAAGGAACAAATTGCCGCTCCATCTGTGAGACTCCCTGAAGGCAACCTCAGAGGTTCACTGCCACCACTGATAGAAGCCCCACTGCTTTCATAATACCAGCTCATAAAGAGTATTTTGTTGTTCTCCCCAGCGAATGCACACAATGCATTCTTCTGTTAACGTCGTCCTGTACCTCACACTTCCCTCTGTAATATTTAACTGATCTTTTTTTCTATAGTTACACCATTCAGGGTGGACTCGCAGGAAACACAATAGTTGTATTCTATTGACTCATATTTGATTGAGTCAATTGCATTGACTGTGCAATAACATTAAATTGTCTCTTTTCTTAGATTATGGTCCGTACACATAGGTAATTTAGCAAAAAAATAAGAGCTTAGGCCTGATTCTCCTTACTCACTAGTTTTAGAAGAGTATAGCTCTACTTACTCCTGATTTACACCAATATTTGACAAAGAAAAGGATCAGACCCAAAATCCCCAGCCTATATGCTGAACTGAAGCTGAGGGGCTGTTCTGATGGAAGTCCAGTCCCCAGGACTGAGCTGGAGCAACATGGAGGTTGCTGTAATTTACACCAGCTGCCTAGTGCCCCAATGGGCCGCTCCAATGGGCTATGGATGGTATAGGAGATGCTATGGCAGCTCTGTGCCATCCAAGGATTTCCAGTTGATGGGGGAATCATCCAGTAGCGTTAAGGCAGCTTTGTGGTGGTGGTAGAGCAGTATAAAGCATTTGGGAGAATCAGGCCCTTGTTGCATTTGAAACACAATAAGTATGACACTTGTGAGGTTTTGGAATTCTCTTGCCCATTAAAATCCTGCCTTGTATATTATGGTTCATCTGGTAAGAATATGTCAGTCCCAGAGTTGTGGGCTTTAATCTATAATATGATAGTATGTAAAATTCAGGGAGCTTCAGCAATACTGAAGGTTCTATTCTATGTGTTTGCAGTTTGCTGATGACAATGGCTGTAGAAAAGGATTGAAAGATCAAAAAAAAGAACAATATGTCCTTTTGACTTTAATATTATGTTAAGAGAAGGGTTCTATTATCCTTTCTATGCATATATAACTTCCATTAACATTAATGACAGCTGTGTGTCTGTGTTAGGTGAAAAGAATTTCAAAGGTGTTAAAAAAGCAAACACTCCCCATCCAGGACAGTTGGTTTGTTAGTTCCAAATAGCTCATTGTTTTCATCCAAAAGGTCAAGTTTGGGGAAGGAAGCATCTAATAATTTTTTCTATGGCATTTCACTTTCATCAGCGGGAATATTGGGGCTTTTTCTGTTTTTTCCTTCTCTTAGGCTTTTTCTTTGACTGCAAAAGAGATGACTAGATCTCTGACAACACTTACATTTTAAGAGGCCAAAGAACACACATTGAATTTCTATCCCAATAGGAAGGTGTTTTATCAAACAGGTGTGAAGGCAAGTAGATTCTTGTCCATTTCAGTCCTACCATGACCCCATTGAGAAGTCTCTCAGTGTCTCCTCAGTAAGGGGGCTGGGTGGGGGTGGGGGCGGGAGCAGGGCAGGGAGGGAAATGGGTGTGGAATACTTTGAGCATGTCTAACCCAAAGGATGTAATTTTAAGTTCTTTAAAAAGAAGGTGAAGCAGAAAAACTGCTTCCCCCCCTTTCTCTCTTGCTCTCATTTTCCTTTTGATTGTCAGATTTTAGCTGTGCTCTTGCTCTTTGAATGAGTCATTAAAAGCTGGAAACAAAAGACCCCCACAATATCCATAATAGATGTTTTCTCATGAGGAACACTGTGAATGTTCTGTACATACAAAAAAAGCTACTAACCCTTCCCCCACCCCTCCAATGATGTGCATATAGCATAAAACAGTAAGAAGCTACTCAGTACCAGTAACCTGAAATGAGAACTAGGAGAGGGTGTGCTATTAAAATGATAATATTGGACAGGTAACAAGTGATTACTTACTAAAATAACTAAAGCTAAAATAGTCAGGAATTATACTGCCACTGTGTCCTTAGCTTCATTCCATTGCATCTAGGCATTTGTAGAGACTTCAGAACTGTATCAGAGTAGCAGCCGTGTTAGTCTGTATTTGCAAAAAGAAAAGGAGTACTTGTGGCACCTTAGAGACTAACAAATTTATTTGAGCATAATCTTTTGTGAAATGAGCAGTAGCTCACGAAAGCTTATGCTCAAATAAATTTGTTAGTCTCTAAGGTGCCACAAGTACTCCTTTTCTTTTTTCAGAACTGTAGTGATTTTACGTATAATGGCATATGTGCTTATTTGTCTTAGGCATCATTTGGGCCTGATCTTATGAGGTGCTGAGTGACCTCAAATTATGAAGCCTGTAGTGCCTTGCAAGACTGTGCCTGAGGTTAATAGATAGTATTTCAAGTTAAGGTTTAAATGCTGTCACTAATTCAACCCCAATGATTTGTTATTGCAGCATAAATGGTATGTAAAATCACCTGCTGTTTGGAGCTGCCTACAGTACAGTATGTAGGGATGGCAGGGCAGGTTCAGGGCAGAATCCCATCCTTTGTTCTCAGTGTCCCGGCTTTGTTCACTACAAACCAAGCCCCTAGCATTTCAGTTTAAGTCTAGACTGAAGAGAGTATGAATCCAGGTCAAGGGTTTCTTGCAACAATGGTAGGAATAAAAACAAGGTCAATTTAGTCAAACGTGAGATAAGCTGAGTTCACAGACAGGTCAAATAAATACATATGGCAAATATAGGAATAAAAAAATGTAGTAAGACGTAACCAAGAAGAAAAATATATCAAATATCACTCATGTTTGTCCAATGGCTACACTGTATCCACAGGCATGCATTGCTATGCCTCACATTGTTCTGTATTAATCACAGTTTAAGGAAACTAGATTTTTCTTGTCGTCTCAAGCTTACTGCCTTCTAGCATGAAGTTTACCCTAAGTGCATATAGATAAGGTCATATAGGTCTATAGTACAGCAGAAAACTGAATCCAGAGCCTCCCAAATCCAGGCTAGTGCCCTACCCATGAGTCCATCCTTCTCCTATGTAAGTATGCAGGTTTTCACTTCTATTATAAGCTTTGCTACCTCCCATACTTCACTACACTTGCAGATCTGAATATCCAACTCCTACCCACAGTCTTCTGCCTGCTCAAGACCACTTATTGAGCCTCTGGGCCTTGAAAGCTGACTTTAATCAAGACTGTGGAGGAAAGTCCTTTCTTTAAAGGAAGCATTTAGATGTTACAAGTGTTCAGAATTGGTTTATCACATTGGATAATGAAGCAAAGTTAAACATACCATATGCTGCCTTGATATTGCCCATTCATTGCAACAAATGACTGAATTGTCTGTGACCACAGAACAAAACAATGTTCTACATCTCTGCTTTTAAGTGAAGCAGCATATAAAGCTCTTTGCCACTTGGAAGATCCTCTTAGTGTTTTACATAAGAGGATAACAAAGTTTATTTGGAAAATGCAGGGATGCTTGAGGCATCCCTTTTTTTTCCTCAAGCCAGAGTGCAGTTAAATATTAGACAGATAAGATCAAAACCCAGTGGTTCAAGGGAAATGCAGTTGGTCAAATTCTACTCTGTTCTCTGTTATTGCCATATAATGAGGAGGGCTATTGGGGTTTCACCTTTGTACCTGATGTCAAAATTTGGCCCAGTGTTTCCAGTTGACTGCACTGGATAACGCAAATGGCTCCCAACCACCATCAAGCCTCCCATGTGATCTATATAAATCTGTCACAACTAAACAGAGCTTGCTCCAAAGCACAAGAGAGGAACTGACATGTATGTCCAGACTGTTTGAAAACAACATTTATTTTAGGTCATTTCATATAGTTTTGTGTATGGTACTTGCTTTTTGTATCTCACACCGAAGGGAAGAAAGAGAGAATTGTCTCTAACAATTCAATGTTACATGCAACTCTGAAGGCAGGCTCTATCCCCTTGGCAATAAAGTAATATGGAATATTCAAGGAAGACAAAAATAGATGTAATTTCTCATTCTTTTCATGTGCTGAAACCATCTTGTAATTTTATTAATAGTAGGGCCTGTCTCTGTGGAAAAGCTCCTCTTCTGCTTATCTTTTCTTCTGTTTAAAGCAGTTTACAATAGGATGGATTGAAAAAATAAAAAATATGAGCCTGATATTTGCCTATTTGAATTGCCTTTTGAATTACTATATTATTCAGTGGGACTAAAATAAATGTGTTTATTTCAGTAGCAAATGATCTCAATAAATGGATAGCCCTGAACATGCAGCAATGCCAGGTGATTCACAGCACAAGGAAGTGTGCTTCTGGCAGTGATTCTCAGCAGGAAAATGGGAAAAGATGTTGCTAAATCTTAGGTAATGCTGCAAACAAACAAGTTTATGAGGGATTCCACATTGTTCTCATTCAAGAAGGGATAAGCAGCTGAAAAATAAATAAAACATAAGGGAACCTTATAGGGCCTAAGGAAAAAAGAAATTACAGGGCTGCAAAAAGTCAACTTCAGGGCAGTTCTTTAATCACTGATGTCCTATTTAAACTGATGGGGTTTGAGAGGAGTTACTGTCTGATGAACTGTGTGATATACATTGTTTATCTTGGTCTACCAATTTCACACCTCTTAGGAACCTCTGCAGGAAGGCTGAATGGGACCATGGATATTGAATAACACTGTCACCACTAATCAGGGTCATTTTAGGTCAGGGTGAAGTACCTCTGACAAGAAGCATGGGGAAGTTTGCTCTGCTGCATTATTAGTGGAAAAAGCGGGTGTCCGTTTCTGTTTCTAAATGAACACCTTGTTTCTTCTGCCACAAATTTGTTTGTGGGAATGTATAACGCAACTTGAGTTGGAGGAAATAATAGGTTCACCCAATTTCCTCCCTCCCCTTTTTTATAGTTTCCCTTTTAAACCAACAAGTGATAATAAAAAATGCAAGATTGGCAGCATTGATAACACTCGTGTTCATTTAGCTCCAGACATGGACACCGCCTTCCTCCACTAATGATGTCGTAGTGCAAGCTTCCCCATGCTGCTTGTCACTGGTCCTTGATCCTGACCTAAAGTCCCCATGCTTAGTGGTGACAATGTTATTCAGTCTCCATGGGCCCATTCAGTGTTTGGTCTTCACGCAGAAGTTCCTAAGGGGTATGAAATTAGTAGTAGCTGTGATTATATTTTATGTGATGTGGACACTAGACTAAGATGAACAATGTCACACCGGACATCAGTTTAAATAGGACACCAGTCACCTGAGCTATCATGCCATATTCAATTGACATGGGCTGAAAGTCAATGATTGTACACGTTGACCATATGTTCCATATGCAGTTTGGCTATTTCACCTGTGTAATTCATGTGGCACATGTATTCTTGATGGAAGTTTTTTGTAGATCATGTTTTTTAAAAATGTGTAAATCACAAAAACATCTGATTCACAATAAAATCAGGTAATTCCTACGGCAACTTAGATCGGACTCTCATAGCTCAAACCCAGCTGAGTGTCATGGTCTGGTTATTTGATGCTTTGTTTTATTTACTAAGGGAAATGTCACTTGGAAGTTACAAATACAAACAAATTAGAAAGCCACAAAGGGACAGATTCTGCCTCACTCTGCGACCCCTCCATATCATTGCAGAAACCCATTGTCATAACGGGGAGGAGGGGCTTCTCTGCATAATGTACAGGATTACAGGAATGGCTGTAATTACAGCTCCTGGTCTAGAGGGCATAATGGGGCTGGAAAGGGGAGTGATGGTGTTTTGACTGTAGCTACCTTAGAGATCATCTCCCCTCCATGAGCAAGACATTCAATAACAATTACTTTCCACTGGAACATAAAGCTATTTGCCAGCTGGGAGAGGTTCAAGAACACCGGAGACAATGTTTGCAGGAGCTGAACCTAAGCTATGCAACTCCAGGCTGCAAGATGTAAGGGTGACCACAGAACAGCCCACTTTCATAACACAATGTGAAACTCATTTCTTCACATTCACATTCCTCAGTTTCTTTGCCTGTGTGCGAACACACATCAGTAAACAAATGTCTATAAATAAATCAAGCTTTTTCTCCTACAGGCTGGGAAGGAAGACAGGAAGAATTTATTTGTATTTTTATGCACTTGGGAGGTGCCCCAATGCCATGGTGATGGGCCATATAAGAAGATGGATGGATATGTGTTGGATAACACTAGTCTCATGTCTACCAGATTCCAGTGAGTGCGGCTCAGTACATCTGTTAGACTATCTCATTCCTGCCTGCTTAGTCATGCATAGCTTGCTGGTGTTCCAGAAGTCCTTCAGGTCTGTAATAAATGAGAGGGATCATCCAGGGTCAGCTGATACTCTGACAGGTTGTTTTCTTTCTATAGCTGTATTTTCAGTCTCCTAAATGTCAGTTTAGAGACATTTTAAGTAGTTATGAAAGTCACCTTGCGTGATATATTATGCCATCTCTGAGCAAGTGATATTCCTGCCCTACTCCAAAACACAGTCAACATGTGCGGTATAAGGCCATCCCTATTTATGTTTGTACATAGGGATTTAGGAACTTTGGGCACCTCAGTTTGAAAATCTTGACCTCAAACAATATTAATATGTTTTGGCTTTGTCTTTACCCTGATGCTATTCCAGAATATTTTAGAGAGAGAAACAGAGAAGTAGGTGCTATTCTGTTCTCAATTATATGTGAGTATAATTCAAGAGCAGCTTCAATTTAGTCAACAGAATTTCTCTGGATTTTTACCAGTGTTGCCAACTCTCATGATTTTATTGTGAGTATCATGATATCTAGCTTTTTTTAAAAAAATCCCCAGCTGCTGGAATCCTGTTATTACATAACTTTCATTTAAAACAAAAAGTCTGTTTTTATTATTAATTATTAATAATAATAAAAATCCTTTATTATTGTACAGAGGCCTTGAGAATGTGAAGCTTAAAGGATCAAAACCCAGAAGGCAAATAAAAAGAATTTCAGATGTATTTATTTCTAAAATCCCAAGATTTTTAAGCTAGTCTCATGATTTTGGGGGCAAGCCTCATAATTTTTAAAAACATGGGGTTGGCAATACACTATACCATTGCAACAGAGTATACACTATACCCTTGGTTTAGAATGTTCATTTAAAGGAAACATCATCTTCAGAGAATTTTCCAAAGCAATGAAAACATTAACATTACACCAGGGAGAACACATCTTCTTTACAGGGACTATGTGTGGTGAATTTAAACATTGAACAGAGACAAAAAATACATTCCCAATTATTCAGACTTTCCTCTGTCTCAGTCTCCCATTCTCAAGAACTGTCCTCTTCTACTGATTACCAGTGTATTGGTCTATTGACTCCCCCTGGCTTATTCAAGCTCCTGATTATTTAAACGTGTTAAGTGTTGGCCAAGCAGTTCAACTAATTTGGTCTCTGCCATCTATTGAAACAACCCCAAACCACTGAACTATTTGCTACAGACTTGGGGATAATGCCTATCCATAGGCAGGAATCAGAAAAACGTCCAGCCAAGCCCACCCAAGCTCCAAGTGCTAGCCCTTTAAGAACAAGCATTCTAGGATTTGTAGTTTCCTTGTGGGATCATGTGATTGTAGCTACAGCAGGGCCTCTTGGGAGTAAGGGCTTAGGCTATAAAAGAAGTGCCAGTCAGCAGTGTGGGTGTGGGTTGTTTTTTTTTTTTGGGGGGGGGGAAGAGGTTATTGGAGTCCCAAGGAAGTAGCTTGGAGGAGGCTGGTTACAGGAGCAAGTGAAAGGAAAAGGCTACTTCTACTGGCAGACCCTGTAATGGTGTGCCCCAGTGCTTACGCTGGCTTAGGAGCCTTAGCCTGTGTCTTCCAGAGAGAACTGGGGGCAGCCTGCTATCGCTCCCCTGCAAGAAGGGAGACTTGTGTGGACCTTGGGGGAAATGTTGAACTGTTGAAATGTTCAACCTGAAGAGGGCAAAGTGTCTGTCTTGTTTGGACTCCTTGTTACCCTGAAAGGAGAGGAACTTGCTTTGGCTGGAGGGTCAAATCACAGTACACAAATTGTCTGAAAACCCCAATAAACTTCATAACTGCCAGCAGAAGACTGTGGGCCATTGAGGGAAATTAAGGAATCCCTGCAACTCGGTGCTGGGATGAGATAAGCTGCCCTGTCACAAATATTCTGCCTTTCAGTCAAGGATTGCAAGGTGTGCTGCAGACTTTGCTGTGAGGTAGGTCAGTATTATTATACTTGATTTGAAGGTGTATTAACTGAGGAACAGGCTGTGTGTCAGAAGTGACATATTGAAGATCACACAGGGTGTTGGCTAGAGTGAGAGTCCTAGTCGCTTGATAAAGGGCTGCATTCTGTGAGGCAGAGGAGACTGCTGCACAGAGTTCAAGGAGGTCAGTGTATTGATCCAGTTATAAAGGTCCGCATTGTTTTTTTTTTAAATTACATGTGTTCTGTCAGTGGGCAGTGTAAAAGGCTCTCGGGGGATTTGCTTCAACCATGAGACATACATATGTCCTTATACCTTCCTCTTGCTTTTCTTTCTTTTCTCTTTCATGTAGGTTACAGGGTTGAAAGTATTTTTTTTATAACTTTCTGGGGGCAAGGTGTCTTTCTTGCAAAATTCCTATTGACTTCTATGGTACCAAGATCCTAGCTTGCGAAGGAGAGAATGCAGCTGCTTTGAAAAGTTAAGCTAGTACCCAACCAGATTCAACTGAGTTGTAGCAAAGTGTTTTCGTCTTTGGAAACTATGATAACCATTCAGAAAACATTCAACAATGTGGACAAGCTACAGTAGCTCAGGCTAAAGGGATGGGCCTATGCTTTTATGCTAGGCTCTTATTGCCTCTCAGAAACATACAAACTTATGGTTTCAAATAGTGATAATTTTTAAATGGAATTAAACATGAAACAGGTCCCTGAGCTCCCATTATTCATATGAAGACAGGAGGTCACAATTAAGCTAGTTATTTGGTTTCAGTTCAGTACTACAGGTTCTTCCTGGTTCACCCATATCCAAAACACCTGATAGACATGGGGCCACATTTTCAAATGCATGCTTCTGTGCATGCCTGTGATCCACAAAAGTACTTGGGTTCGTGAGTCCAGTTTTTAGGCACCTCTGCAATTGACAGAACTCCTGCTTGGCTGCCACCTAACCCTAGAGGTGCCTAATCTCAGCTGGTGCCTAAGATTTTTTCATCTGGGCATGCATATTGCAGCCTTACTCTGGGCACTTATCTCCTGCTTGAGTATGCAAGGTGCCCAGCTCCTGCCTAAGCCCCAGAGCAATTCGCAAACCAGGAAAGATAAGTGTTCAGCCACTCGAGTCACGTGCCGGGGCCTGATTTGGTCAGAGGTCTCTAAGCACACCTACCGGATCAGGCCCCACAGGGGAGTTCACACAAAACAGCCAGGGGCTATAGAGTATTCTGATGTGGGGTTCCCTCACACTCCTATTAAAGTTAAAGTTAACTCCTGTTTAGTTAAACAATTGAATAACTAATTAAATTAGACCAGTGAGAAAATTAGACTGACTCCATAGCCCAGGGGCTCAGGCATTCACCTGAGGTTGCTGATCCCCATTCAAATTTAAACTGGGGGCAGAGTCTACCACATCTTGGGTGAGCATCCCATCCACTAGGCTAAAGATTATAAGGGAGGGCTTTCTCTTCCTCTCCCCACCATCAATTTTGTTTCAGGACCTGTAAGCAATTTAGGTGTCAAAATGCCTATTTTCTACCCAGTTTGTGGATCCCAAGCAGAACCAAGTGCTTCTTTGCTGCCTGGATTTAAGTGCCCATTTAGGGTTGCCAGGTGTCCAGTTTTCAACTGGACGCCCAGTCAAAAAGGGACCCTGGCGGTTCTGGTCAGCACCACCGATCGGGCCGTTAAAAGTCCAGTCGGTGGTGCTGAGACTCTAAGGCAGGCTAGTCCCTACCTGTCCTGGCACTGTGCTGCGCCCCGGAAGGAGCCAGCAGGTCTGGCTCCTAGGCAGGATGGCCACCCGCCCTGAGCACCAGCTCTGCACTCCGTGGCCAATGGGAGCTGGGGGCAGTGCCTAACTCAGGCTTTGTGGCTCGGAGTGGTGTTCCTGTGATTTTTCGTGGTGCCTAACTTTTAGGCACCTAAATGCTCAGCACTGCGATGCCTAAGTCCCTTTGTGTCCCACCTGTAGTGTCCAATGACACAAGTATTTGGGTGCACACTCTGACTGTGTGTCTACAAGATACTGAAAAGTTCAGCCACACTGCTTCCTGTCCTTTATTGGATTATGGATTTAACTCATCCCACCAGTGCACATCCTGATTTTTCAAATAGTACAATCAAAGATAAAAATGAGAAATCAAATTTTGGCAACAATTAAAGCACTACTCTGTGAATATTGCTGTTCCTAACGCTCAACTGCTTAAACCCAGGGTGAAAGAGTTGTGAACGAAGTTGAACTGAAAATTCATATTTAAATAGTCTCTACATTTTTACCCACTGTTTTCCCTAGTTCTATGCAGGTTTCTCATGGAGTTGGCACAGGGGTTGTGGGAACAGGGCAATATTTTTTTTTTTGGTATTTAGTCAACTTCCTTTCCACTGAATGCGAAAACCTAACTGTAGCCTGTGTGACTCCCGGAGCCAAAGAACTGGTGAAGTCAGCTGAAAAACAAATCTTCCTGTTTCAAATGTGCAAACTTTGCTTTTTCATTGAAAGCGTTCCAGCAAGGCTGCAGGATGCACTGAGCCTGCCTAAAGGCAGCTTTAACATACGTTTCAGCCACTTAAGAAGGGAAATAATACTTAGCTGAGCCCTCTGGTATTCAGGAAAAAACAAACTTTACCAAAGAACCTATCATTGAGGTAGCTTTAAAAAAAAAAAAAAGCCAGCCAAAGTATCATGGTATAGAATCCTTGCCAATTTCTTCTGTAAACTATAATGTACACATAGTGGTGACAAGAACCCACTTCCTAACCTCACTCATGAAAATAGCTCAGTGTCTTGTATATCTTTCAGTAGCTACATTAGGCCAGACCTTAATCCTGGGAATTCTAACTACAGTAACACATCAGTGTGATAGAGTTCCTCTCTGGTGGGACAAGATGTATCATCTTGTGACAATGCATGAAGAATTCCATAGTGCAGTCTTGTTATCATGACCTGGGCCAGATGTAAGCTGTGCAAATCATATGCATATGGCAACTGTGTTTGCAGTCAGGTAGTTAGTTACAGAGAAACACATTTTCAGAGTTTAGCATGCAGCTGCACAACAAGTATATGCATAATTGTGGGTCTAATCTGCATTCACAGTTGCTGAAGCTGTATGTACGAATCTGATAACTGGCTGTACAAATTGCCAGTTCTGATCATGTGTGTATAAACATCTAATTACACAGGCAAGGGCTGGTCGGTATATGCCTTTTTCAGGTTTGTGATGTTTTACATTATGTACAAGCATAATTTCCCTGGCCTTTTTTTTTTCTAAAAGCGTTAATTTTTTTGGAGATGCAGGAGATAGTGGGGGGGTAAAGGCACAGATAGGACAGCCCCTTTAGTTATGTAATAACATCCAACCACCATCCACCTACAGATTCTGGGGAATCCATTTTGAAGCGATTTGATATTGCTATATGTCTTGAGTGGAAATATGACATATGGTCCCTGTCATCTTGCCTGCTCCCATTTAGTCACACTCTTAAGGAGCACAGACATGAAAAATTAATAGTCCCCTTTGCCATTTACAATAACGCTAATTTTCTTTATTCATTATTCCTTTCAAATAACCAGAGTTCATTTTAGACCCACTTTCAATATTTCAGTCAGACAACTGCTGTTGTAATGTTCAAGTACACTGTGGAAAGGAATGCAATTTTCTTGGGACTTTCCTCTTTAAATAAACTGGGCTTTCGTTTTCAGGGGAAAGGAGGAAGGTTGTTCCTTCGCTTTCTTATGGCCCTACTTTATTCCCAGCTAAATAGGGAGGGTTAGTAAAAATGAACATTAATTTAAGGGGAAAAATGTGAGAACAACATAGGCCAGAATGTAATCAGGTTATGGATACATTCTGTGGGTGCCGCTGTATTTATATTCAGACCTGAACCTTTACAAATCCATGTCCTGCAAGGTTTTGCTGCTCTACAAGATGAATTCCATTAAATGACAATTTTTTTAATGAGAAAATCAGTTCTCTTTTCCTGCTGAAAAGGTGGGGTTATTAAGGGAGAGATTTGCTAAAACATTTAAGGTACATCTACACAACAAGCACAAATCTGCAGCAGCAAGTCTCAGAGCCCGGATCTACAGACTTGGGCCTGCACCACTGCTTTAAAAATAGCTGTGTCCACATTCGGTCTCAGGCTCTGGAGCCTACCCTGGGTTTCAGAGCCCGAGTGCCAGCCCAAGCCCAAAATTCGACCCAGCTGTTTTTAGCACCATAGCACAAACTGGCTTTTGTAGACCCAGGCTCTGAGACTCGCTGCTGCAGGTTTCTGTGCGCCAGGTAGACATACCCTTAGTGTTTGGTAAAACTCCCATTGATTTCAATGTGAGCAGTTAGGTCAATGCAATTGGTGGCCAGAAACTAGTGGAGTTGTGTAGTGCAAACCGTGAATGTGAACAAGGAAAGCTGCCACTATATATCTGGTGAAATAGTCAAAGGTGCATAATAAATGTAATGTACTTGGTTCAGCTGTTTGTCACATAATATTCATCACATCCTCATGCAAACTGAATATATAGCAGCCATGGTTGTACTTGCTTTAGATGTTAAGGTTGTGAAATAGTCCATACATTTCTACCTATTTGGCAGGTTATGGGTATCGTCAACCCCAAGTTTCAAATCATGAGTCATCCCTCTCCCAAAAATCATGAGATTTTAAAAATAATAAATGTAGGGGGAGGGGTATTTGCTTTCTGTCATTAGTTTGCATTTTCAAGCTTTTCTCTGTAATTTATGAGGGCTAGAAACTTCAAGTGAAAGTTCAAATTCTTATGTAATCATACGATTTTAAGAGAAATGCCAGATACTGTAAGACTGATGATAAAATGAAAAGAATTGGCAGTGCTGGGTATAACCATGCAAACAAAGGTCAATGGTGTTACAATTTAAACTCAAGGCTCATTGTTACACAAAATTATCATGAGACTCTCTAAAAATGTATATATAAATCTCAGGTTCTTATTCTCTTCCCTCTGGTTATTTAAGCCTTTAGGATGCACTTGGGTCAAACTTTTTTCTCCACAACAGTGAGGGCTAGAAACTTATCCTTTACTTTTTTGGAGAAGGGGAAAAAAAATTGAAATTCTCACGTAACTGGTCCATTACACCTGTGACTCTGAGGAAAAACACCAAATATTGAGACTCATGATAAAATTGTGGGAGTTGCTAACAACAGAATAGTGAATTCTGTTTATAGAGAGTTTTTCTAGTGAAAAATTGAAAGCATTCACCAAATAATGAAATTTAAGGTAGCTTGTATTTGTTAACAAGTGTGTGGAACATCTACTATGAGGTGTCATTTGCAGTGTTGTGATATTTGGTATTTCTTGTGAAAGCTCTAACTTCTGCACTCATGTGAATGTGAGAATCTCAGCTTTCATTTAAAAAACAAAAAAAAGCCAAAATAAAGTTCTAGCCCTCAAGGCTGCTGCGAAGAGCTTGAAAACGTGAATCCCTAAAGCTGTGGTTCTCAACCTGTGGCCCAGTCAGCACAGAGCTGCGGAACACAGCAACAGAAAGGAAAAAAACAGAAAGGGGAAAAAAAAAACCAACCCATGGTTCATTTTTATAAAACTTGAGATTTTGGGGCCTGACTCATGATTTTGGAATGCTTGGGGAAGGGTGTCAGCAAGGCTGTTGTGACAAATTTAAGACTGGGGAAGAACTGGGAAAGTAAAATAAAATGGCTATTTTCTGGCAAAAACTGGGAGAATGCCAGCATCGACAGTCGAGGAGGAAAGAAACTGGGTGCCATAATTAATGTGGCGCACTCAAAAGATACTCCAGGCTGTGACTTAAACCTTGAATTGACTCTAAGTAATATTTTTTTAAAGAGAGTTTTCTACCAAATAAACAGAGAGTTGGGAATGGATTGTTACGTTAAATATATTACATGCTAGATATCACACTACACACATACATTCAGCTGGCTGAAGAACTAGGAAAGATAGTATGTGGTTGAGCATTCTCCACATTCCAAATCGAGAAACTTTCTGCCCAATGCTATACTGACACAACACTGAACTGAAAAGCCCTGCAACACTTATAGCTGAAAGAACTTGATTTCCCAAATATCAGTAAATCAGTGTTCCTTGTTGTCCTGAGGTGGTCTGCACTGTAACTTTAAATATACACTGTTTTTGCTGTCTGGCCAGTAACAATGAAGCCAAACACATGCAACAAACAGTTCCACAATGAATCTAACATGTTATATATTTGCAGTTTTGGAGAGAAACATTTTTTAACTAAAAAACCTTTCTTTACTTGTGCAGCACAAGCTGAGAAGAACAATCCTGAATTATTAGCAGGGGGATGGGCAGAATAACCAAATAGGTCTCTTCTATCTCCTATGATCTCTACTGGTAAGGAAAATATCAGAACAAGTTACACATCAAGTAAATATTCCAAATTTCTTATGGATGCTTTTTAAAAAAATCACTAAAAGCCAGCTCCACACTCCAGGTACAGTACATTGTCTGACAGTTTATATTGAACATGTAAACAAAAGTATAGACACAAGGATAAAATATCTAATCTAAAATCTTGAGCATTTCTACAATGTCCACCTCCATTAAAACTGCTGATTAACCTAGGCTAGCATATTTACAAAATAATCTATGGTATCTTTAAAAGAAATGGCACCAATAACATGGATTAAACATTTAGTGACCGTCCTTTCATTTCTTATATTCCTTGTTACTCACCCGAGTGCTGCCTCTTGCTCAGAGCACATTGAATGCAGCAGCTTGATCCAAGGAGGAAAATAATTAGTTTCCTTTCAGCCTTATTGTTATCACTTGAAATTTCTTCACCTCTTCTTTTCAAGTCACATAAAAATATAAAGGCAGACCCCTTCCAGGGTCTAGATAGATTCTGTTTACATTATGTACAAAGAATGAATGCATTTCCTATTTTAACCAGGAAAATCACATCCTTGCTGACAGCTGCCTGGATCATTTATAGTATAATGTGTGACTGTAAAATCCTATGCAATGTTCAAAATCAAGCTTGCTTTTCTAAATGGAGGACCTGATGAAAATCTGCAAGTCAACTTGTCTTCATCCTGTAGAAGAAGCTGAAAGTCACTATTTATTCCACAAAGCTTTTTAACTGGAGACGTTGAAGAATAAAAGGAGGGTATTGAAAGGCCCAGAACCATCTTAGTATTGAAACCGTACCCCCTACATATATTACAGCTCACTAAGGTGCCTCTTTCAACCCCACAGTAGCTGTTACTCAGCTCCCACGTTAAACCCATGATTCTCTTCTCCCTAGGCAATTTAGTTTTATAGCACTTTGAGCAAACTGCTGCAGCCACTGTTTGAAAGGATTCCAGCCTAAATTACAGTAGTGAAAGCCCGCTAAAGGCATTGTGCTTGTTTTTTCCCCCCAGAATACTTAAATTTGATCATACTCCCCATGCGACGTTCACCAAGCTCCCTGCAATGTACGCAAACAAAGCTTAGCTTTCCTCTTCCTCTTCTAATCTTAAATGCCTTCATTAGGGAGACTCGACATTAAAATGTTTTGGAAAGGCAGATGCTTCAGCATTAGAGCAAAGAAGCAGAAAGAAAGGAAGACGCCCTGTGAACAGCTGCACAGCTTTGTGCTTCAAGCAAGCAATATACCAGAACAGTTTTGTACATTGTTTTATCACTGGGGATGTATTACCATCTAAATTTAAAATCACTGCTTCATCCCTGCATTAGGGCAAATGCAGACTGAAAACACAGCCACTGACCCGCTCTGTTCTTTCTACTGCTCCAACACAGAAAATAAGTACAATGGGTAAACCCACAACCTTCTGGTTTGATGATGTATGTGCTTGCAAGGTGTTGATACAGAATCAGCTAAAGAGAGAGCTACAGGAATTCTTGTGCACTTTATGGGATTAATCAATATTCATGTTTCTCCGCTGACATCTAATTCTGCCAGCTGCTCCAGCTCCCTACAGAAGGTCCACAAAAGACCGTGTTCCTATTAATGAGCACCTTTCTCTTGAATGTGTTAGTGCAGAGGAAATATTGGATACTTGCTCCATGTGTTCAAGATGACATTTTTTTCACTTTCAAATCCCCTATATACAAGGTGGGACACTTGGAAGAGAATACATTATGGTGGGGAAAATGGGTTAAAAATATCTTGAGTAAATTTTGTTAATCAGATTAACAAAAACACTATCAATACAGGCTGAAAAAGCGCAAGCTAGACATTTTCATAATTCCTCCTTGCCACATCTGGACTGAGTTCCTTTACAGTCTTCTAACAGCCTTTACAATCTGTGAGCTAGATTCTTTTCAACTAAAAGATGAAATTTCCATGGAAAGCTTTGAAAACCATTTTTATTTTTTTTTTTAGTTTTTGTAGAAATTTGTCTTCGTTGGGGGGTGGGGGGATCAGGCACACTTTCTGACCAGCTCTATTCAGTATCCTCCACTACTGGCATCTGTCAAAGTGATAGAGGAAAGTATCTGTTTTCTAAACCACAATCTGTAAGTTTCTTTTATTTGATTTTTTAATTTTATATAAAGGAAGATGCCTAAATATTTTAGCATCAAGTTCAATAGACTGTGAACATATTTCACCGATTATATGCAATAATCAAAATGAAGTACTTCAAACAGTTCTGGAAAAGATCTGCAATTTAGAGCAACAAGAAATTGCAAGACAACTCAAGCAGATTAGCACCCTGGAACTATTAATATAAATGCATTTCCAAAGTCTAAGGATAAAATTTGCTAAGTGTCTTGGTTACTTGAGTGCTCTTGGAAAATTTTATCCCAGGCCTAAAATAAACCACTGTCATTATGTTCAATCTGAGATAGTGTGCTTAGGCCTTCTCTAGCTGAACATGTAAATTTTTCCAAGGTTCTTCAGAGTCCTTGGTGCCTTTCCTAAAACTTCCTCCTTTTGTTGTCCATAGTAACTTAGTGACAATGAAAACTGTCCCATTGGTCAGTGACTGTGTACAGGCTGCATGACTGTGTACAGCTGGTTGACTGTGTTGATGCTGACAAATCGCCCATTCTGATAAAACTGCAAGGATCACATTGATGATGCAAATATTGCTACATTTTTGGGGTGTGCGAGGAACATGCACACATAACAAGCCGCAGCCAAATAGCTACAGACACCTCCGATCAGTGGCAATCATGGATTCTATCCTTTTCATAACCATAAACCCCAACTACTTGAACAAATCCATTAATGAACAGCCTACTTCTTACTCGCTGGGAGTGCCACTAAGGAGCAGCATGGTACAAAGCCCTTTGAAGTCCATTGGAGAGTTTCCATTGACTTCAATGGACTTTGGACCATGCCTTAAGTGAACGTTACACAAAGGTGATGCCCAGTTGATGATTGTATTTTTCAGGTATGATCTTTGCATCTTTACACACCTAATCCCCCCCATATAGGTGTAGTTTACACTGAAATTTGGGAGTGTCATTTTTAGTATGGTCATGGGTTTTTTTGTTTGTTTTTTTGTTAATACAACTTTACTACTCTCCCATAGAAGAAATAAAGTGCCTTGAGGAATAAATGCAATGACAGATTATTATTTTCCAGGCAATTTCAAAGAAGGTTTGTGCTTTTGAATGTGATTCTTCTCCCTTATTTCACAGCTTGTTCGTGTGATGAGATAATCTTGTTGTTCAGGTTATCAATTGCCACTTCTTTCAGGCCATTGATCTAACTTGTTACTCAGTAAATACTGTACTCTGTTATAATCTCCCAAGCACATACTGCTGAGTTTAGGGCTTCCCAGTCTGTTATGGATCTCAGGGAAAGAAGGCTGGAGAGCCATTTTACAAGGCTCCTCTCTTTGCAGAGCTGGCTGCCAGATGGATAATTCCTGAATGAAGGGAGGCTGCAACTGGCCTAGTGGTTGAGCCTTAGGTCATAATAGTGGGTGATTCACTAAGGCAGGGGATATTGGAAAGACAGGTGGAAGCAAGAGTGCTGCTACTCCCGGGATGTGCAAGTTAAAAGCATGTGTTCTGTTAATAGATTTAAGATATTGGCCATCTTCCAAAATATTTTAAATGGTCTTATTAAAATGTAGTATATATCTCTGTTTGTTCCTCCTGTGTGTAATATGCTCATAGCTTTCTCTCTTGTACTGATCTGTCTTGAGAAATCATATGGAATGTGAAGGCCCAGTTTTCCGATGTAGTTGTCTGAAGTTTAAGCACCCCTATCTGTATTTGGGCAATGAAGACCCCGACACAGCAAAGTGCTTAAGCATATGCTTATTTTAATCATGTCAGTAGTCTAATTAAAATCAATAGGACTCCTCACGTATTCAAGTGCTTTGCTGATCTGAGGCCTAAATCCATATTTTTTGAGTACCTGCTGCTGATAAGCAAAACCCCAAAATGATTTGGACTAGTTTAGTGTTAGGTTTTCCATGATAGCAAATTAAATAAAAGAACTTTCCACCATTAACAGAAACCAGACTTTTTAGTTTTGGGTTTTGCTGGAGATTTAGAACTAATTTTACATGAATTAAATGGGATAAATCATTTCTAAGTTCATACCCTAAAAGATCTTAAACTGAAATTCCATGGTATGTTATGGCTTTTCTTTCTTTACAGTACTGGGGAATAAAGTTTTTGCTTAGATGTTCTGTGAAAATATATTTTGAGTGAGTTCACTAAAGTGCCAGGAAACAAATATCCTTCATGTAAACTTTTCACTTGGGGATGAGAGTAGCAGCAGTGTTAGTCTGTATTCGCAAAAAAGAAAAGGAGTACTCGTGGCACCTTAGCGACTAACAAATTTATTTGTTACAGCTCATGAAAGCTTATGCTCAAATAAATGTGTTAGTCTCTAAGGTGCCACAAGTACTCCTTCTCACTTGGGGATGGGCACCTAATCTGCTAAAGGATTTCTGGGTTGGACACCTGAGGCAAATCTTTTAGGAGATAGTGGATGTTTCTTTGGATTGTATCTAAGGTATAAGCAGTCAGAACTGTTGTTGGTGCAAATGTTTGAGCCTCCACTGAAGTCAAGCAGTGTTCCTTGCAACTACACCAAAGAACACTTATCAGGCAATAGAAAAAAGGCCCTTAAACAAAAAGGAAGGTCAGGTTGCAAAAGTTAACTACTCTAGTTAATTTGCAGTCACATACCACATTCTAGAGATATAGAATCCGCCTCAGCCTCAGATCTTACACTTTTTTGCACAAACAGCTTGTTGTGGGTATGCACCCAATTTAGATATTCAGAGGCCTGATTTGCAGGGCTGTGCTTGGATTTTGGGGTGGTTGTTCTTTGGAGAGGTTCCCAACTGCCTGATTGGCATCTGTCAGTACAGATTTTTTAGAAGCAAAATGGTGCATGTGCCATCAGATGTGTGTGTACAGTGTTTGAGTACCATCTCTTTACAATAAAACACACCTTTAGAATGCCTAAAATAGAAAGCAGGACACTTTTTTAAAAAACATATTAAGGCTGAGGAAAATTTGGCATTTGAGAAATCCCTCAAAAATGACAAAGAAATATCTATAACTTATTCAGCATTTCTTAACTACTTTACTTCTAAATGGTTTTTGGATTTAATTTTGACTTTTTTCTTCTATTGGTTCAATGAATACCTACATAAAGAGGCATATTAATGAAGACTAGAACAATTACTCCTTAAGCCCATAAAATTGGTAGTTATCTATGAGATTACTCTTAGACTGAAGAATAAAAAAAGCTTTGTTCTCCGATTGTCACCAACCTGAAGAGACATTTCTGTTTTCCAAAAGCTTTTTCATTTGGGTGCACTTATAGTGCTTGGACTGTTATGTTAGCTACTTCAGTAATGAACACTTATTCATTCCAAATTAGAAAAATGTATGTAGTAGTTAGTGGAAAAAGGGATCAGATGTAATTCTGATATTCCACCAATGTATTCCTGAAAACATCTTAAAGGACTCCACACTGTACATAAATCATATGGCTCCACCCCCTATAGCCTCACTTTTTCAGTAATGCTCGTTTCTTCTTGGATCTTTTATTTTCTGGTATGTCTTACAAATTTGCTATACTTTTAGGCAATTGCAGTGGATCACTAACATGGTCATTAGGCAACTTAATCATGAAGACTCTTCTCCAGGCTTAACAATTACCATAAGAAGGAGAGAATGAAAGTTTTCAGATATGCAAATAGTGCTAAAAAAATTGCATGAGTTTCTATAGTGGGCACTGCACAAAGTACTTACTCATAAAAAAGTCGCACCAAATATAACCTTCTGCATTCTAGCCTGTCCCTTGCTATTGCCTGTTATACAGTGTGAAAGTTCTTGGTGGACTCTGACTTAGGCCATGCCAACATCTGGCCAGATATGGCTGTGCAGAAACATGAGGAAAAAGTAGACCACTATGCAGCCTCCTCCTATCGCCACTGACAGTGTGGGGTATGTGATGCTGGCAGACGAGGTCATGCCAGAATGTATTCAGGCCAATTCACTTGTGTATTAGTATAGATCAAAAAGAAAAGGAGTACTTGTGGCACCTTAGAGACTAACAAATTTATTTGAGCATAAGCTTTCGTGAGCTACAGCTCACTTCATTGGATGCATTCAGATGAATGATGCTCAAATAAATTTGTTAGTCTCTAAGTGCCACAAGTACTCCTTTTTACGAATACAGACTAACAGGAATGCTACTCTGAAACCTGTTAGTATAGATCAAAGTTATTGTTGAACAGTGGAAGAGTGTATTTCGTGTTTAGCCTTCATAAAACTAATGGGCCACTACTTGTATTGTTTCCCTTATCAGTATCCTGTTTAATGCGGCAGCAAGCATTTACATTGTGTATACCCCATAACTAAATAACCCATCAAAGAAAACTTGTGAAATGCTAATGAAGGACTTAAGGGCTTTCATAGAAAAGTGCTAATTTCAAAGCAAATGGCCATTGAATGTGATGACCAAAGGTCAAAGACTCAAAACATTCCTCACTGGAAGTGGAAGGAAAAGCCCACATGGGCAGACATTGTGTCGGCTTGGTTTTTGTCAGAAGAAGCTATAAATATGGATTCAGGGAAAGATCCTTCATCTCGGGACTGTTTAGACTCTTACAGGGAAGAGTACCAGATGCAAAGCAGAGATCCCCAGAGACAATCTGGAGACCCTGAAATGACTTTTGGGAAGATGGCAGTTCGTTACATCACTGCCACCATTTGGAATTACATCTGTACATATAGTTTACTTGCTTTAACATCTCAGTAACTCTCTCGTTTCTTTTTCTTAGCTAATAAATCTTTAGCTTACTCTAGAATTGGCTACCAGTGTTGTCTTGATATAATATCTAAAGTAACAATTGAGCTGGGGTAAGTGAGTGGCCTCTTGAGAGTAGGAGAAAAGGAAGGGTTGTTTGGCTGATGTATCCTGTGCAGGTGGAATCTTGGCTATGCTCCAACCATGCTCACCAGCATAGCTGAGCCAGCCTGGAAGGTGTTGTAAACAGCCCATAGTCAGGGGGCAGTAACGTATTACTCCAACAACAAGAATAGAGAAGCAGGGGGTCATGCTCCTTCGTTAAGATGCCACAACTATGCAACATCCCTTACATAGGGCTGGAACCAAAGGGTCAATGAAGCCCATGCAGATGCTGTTCATAGCAAAGTAGACCAAAAGTCCCACATTAGCTTTCATGTGGATCATCCAACATGGCACTCAAAAATTGTTTATAGTATTAGCATGCTTTGTAATTCCAAACCCTGCATTCTGCACTCATGCAAAACTCCCATTAAAATCATTAAGCCCAAAAGCGGATGTGAGAACCTTTTCATTTTATCTTTGGAGGCAAGGGGAAAGAGGTTGATGCTTAAATGTCACTCCAAGCCCTCAAAGCTCCACAGTATGCTCAGATTCTAAGGCACAACATTCTTCGTCTCTCTGTCTGACATTTCTAAAGTACCTGTTTAAATAATAGCCTATTGTCCATTCCATTCACTGGCTTGTGCTTCATAATGCAACCACTCTGTCGGGCCATATTGCCATTATGGTGAGCTGTTAAGTAGAGTCGCAACCAACTCTTATCTGGTGTAAGTGAGAGACAATAAGGCCCAGTAATCTTGTCAGGAAATCAAATCTGTGACATTGTTTGCAATCACTCACTTCTGTAATCCAAAATGAATACAATGGGCAGGAACTAAGGTATTAGCAATAGCTACACACTGTGAATGCTACAGTTCAGATTGCCCCAAAATTTAGAAGGGATCTGGGTTTGGGGGGTGAGAGGCAATATGTGATCATATAATCAGACTGTCATGATGCATGCATACATACAAAGGGGCAAATTAAGGTTGCACAGGCAGCCTTAATTGTGTTATTTCTTCACTTTTGAGAAGTTGACTTTGCAACCTTAATGTTTTTCTAACACAAGTATTTTTGGAGTGGGAATGCATCCGATGAAGTGAGCTGTAGCTCACGAAAGCTTATGCTCTAATAAATTTGTTAGTCTCTAAGGTGCCACAAGTACTCCTTTTCTTTTTACTACAGCTAGTGTAACTTACAACATCCTTGAGGCTCACTTTGTTACCTGTCCAGCACAGGGCTTTATACAACTGCCTTTGACTTCAGCAGGAGGAGGGTTTTTTGTATGTAAATATGTAAAAATTGGCCCTCGTGTGTGTGCATAATTCACATGTGCATTTACTGCCTTTTTCATATGGAACTGCAGTGAGATGGCAAGAAAACAACCAGTAAGAAGTCAGTTGGTGCTTGAAATCATATTCATGCAGTTGTGAAAATCTGGGCCCCAATGTAGATCACTGTACAATTGAGCACAGGAAATTATTTTGTTTCATGGAATGTAGTCTGTGAAACATTTCAATTGCTATGAAAATAAAAAGCTGTGAGAATTATTGCAATTATGTGTGATAGACTGATTCTAAAATAAGTGTGCATCCAAGCCTGGTTGACAGAAATCGTCCAGTTTTCCCACTATCGGGCTTTTATAATTAGTTGCATAGTGGCGTTTCTTGGAGCCCTCGCACAAAAATCCCAGCGAGATGTTGGAGTGTGGAATTGAACGTATTGGGTAATAAGATTGAAATGTATCAATATAATATGACCACTAACATGGGGGTCTCCTTCAATTCATACTGAGAGGGCTTGACAGTGTTTTATGCTACCCTTTAATAAAAAAACGGCCCTATATTCAGCACCAAGGCCAGCTCAGAATCATACTGTCTTTAACAGAATCTAAATCGATTAACAAGGCAATGCTTTTCATAATTTGGAAGTGGGTAACTATTGGTGGAACAAAACAATTCTATTGTGGGTGACTTTACAGATATTAGATAATAGCCTAAATTGTGTACACAGATCATACTCCCCTTTGGAAGGGAATACACTACTTCAGTGCAATGCAATACAAAATGTACTTTCTTTGAGCTACATTCAGCTATAATGACACTAGCAGTGCCTCACTACACAACAGGAGTGTGCCTACTCAAGGTAACACTTGGCAAGAGAAAGGGTGGCAGAATTGGACCCTTAATGACTCTTTGAATTATTCCTTGGAATATGAACATATACAAACTTTAGGCTAGATTGTACCTCTAGGCGTGACGCTGAGCAAGGGCTGGAGTCTCAGCTGCACCATCCCAGAAAAGGTGTTAAACATCCCTCCAAAGCACAACTCCCTCTTTGCTCCCCCTTGCTTTGTGGGATTGGGGATAGTAATTTGTGGCTGGCCTACAATGGCAGCACATTACAACATGCCTGTGATTGCACAGGTGCACTGAACAGTGTGTTGTGGGGGGCAGAACCTTGGCTTGTTTCCACTTCCCTTTGCCTACTCCCTAGCTACCCATTCTGGGGGAGGGACTAGTAAGTGGGTGTTCATAGACTTTTTTGGCTCAAGTCAATGCATCTCAATTGGAGTGAAGTGCAATATACAAGGAAGCCAAATCTTTATGCATTTTCCATATCTGAAAAGTGACACATGAGGTCCAATATGACCTATTAAATGTCATGCCATAGTGCTGTGTTTGCACAGGAGTGGTATCTTGAGGCAAAGAGGGAACATTGATAGAATTCAAACCTTGTGTAAGGTTTTATGCTGTGGAAGCCACAGCACAGCTTTTCTGCAGACTGTAAAATAATAGCGTTGGGTTGGTAGAGGACTCCAGGAGAAGTGTGATCTCTACAGTGAGGTTAGCTTGTGCCCTGAATACCTTCTCATTTAGGTGCAGGTGGCTCTTAATGTGCAGCTTCAGATGAGAAACTCACATGACCTAAGGTTTTCTAAAAGGTTGCAAAAATAGTTTTCCATCCAGCAGTTAGAAAAGTAAAACATACTTATTCCCTAAATGATCAAACTGATACAGCGCTTCACACGGAGGAGTTTCAGCCTGGCAGTCTTTCACCGTGAGAGCGTAAGCTTGCTATTACATTGCTATTTCAAGAGCATTCTATTTTGGCTTTTAGGCATGGGGAATGCTCAAACTGTC
Source organism: Dermochelys coriacea (assembly GCF_009764565.3). Lineage (NCBI taxonomy): Eukaryota > Metazoa > Chordata > Testudines > Dermochelyidae > Dermochelys > Dermochelys coriacea. The sequence goes on from NC_050080.1 coordinate 10,632,907, forward strand.
TCTGCTCTCTTCAAAAATTCTTACTCTCAACTATATAAACAGGTTCTATAACCTTTCCTTGGAAGTTTGGGGCCAGATCCTCAGTTGGTGTAAACAGGTGCAGCTCCGATGATGTCAGATGCCAATTTGCATGAGCTGATAATCTGGCCCTTTGAATTCTTTGATGCTATATGCAAAACACTGCATGTATGTGGCTCTTCAGGGCTGTGATATGAAAAGAGGTTGTAGATTATACTGTCCCCTGAATCTTTCTATTCTAAAACGTTTTAAAAACAGAAATCTGATTCTGGGCCTGATCCTATCATTGTGGCTTAATTCTGCATGTGGCTTAATTAATACTGTCCAGCCCATATGAAATGGGCTTCCCACCATTAGAAAAGATGGAGGACTAGTGGTCAAAGGAAATGCAACCTAGATGGAGCTACTCTAAGGTAGGTGCAAAACTGGTGGGAAAACTGTTCCCAGAGAGTAGTTATCAGTGGTTCACAGTCATGCTGGAAGGACATAATGAGAGGGGTCCCACAAGGATCAGTTCTGGGTCAGGTAGATAATGACATAGAGTACACTTATAAAGTTTGTGGGCGATACCAACCTGGGAGGGGTTGCTAGTGTTTTGAATGATAGGATTAAAATTCAAAATGATCTGGACAAACTGGAGAAATGGTCTGAAGTAAATAGGATGAAATTCAGTAAGGACAAATGCAAAGTACTCCACTTAGGAAGGAACAATCAGTTGCACACGTACAAAATGGGAAATGACTGCTTAGGAAGAAGTTCTGCGGAAAGGGATTTGGGGGTCATTATTAAAGATCTAGAAAACATGACCTGTGTGGGAAGATTGAAAAAACTGGGTTTGTTTAGTCTGGAAAAGAGAAGACTGAGGGGGGACATAACAGTTTTCAAGTACATAAAAGTTTGTTAGGAGGAGGAGAAGAGAGAAAAAATATTTTTTAACCTCTGAGGATAGAACAAGAAGCAATGGGCTTAAATTGCAACAAGGGAGGTTCAGGCTGGACATTAGGAAAAAATTCCTAACTGTCAGGGTGGTTAAGCACTGGAATAAATTGACTAAGGAGGTTGTGGAATCTCCATCATTGGTGGTTTTTAAGAGCAGGTTAGACAAACACCTGTCAGGAATGGTCTAATACTTAGTCCTGCCAAGAGTGCAGGGGACTGGACTAGATGATCTCTCTCAAGGTCCCTTCCAGTCCTATGATTCTATTCTAAAAGGTGTGGTCCAGGTCCAGAAATGACTCATGCCTGCTGATGTTGGGGGAGGGGCAGAGTGAGGGCAGCCGGCTTCAGCAGTGTTACTGAGCATGCTAAGTTCATGTGAGCTTGCTCAGTATAAGCCAAGCAGCAAATCTGGGGGGGCACATGACCCTGCATGTCCCCCATGTCTGCTGCTGCATGCCCCCCCCACCCCACATGTCTCCTCTGTTCAGGACCCAGGCAGTTCCAAACATGGAGTCAGCAGAGCAACCCAATTATGACCACAAGGTGTAGGGCTCTGGTTGAACCTTCCCCACTAGTGTGTCTGTCTGTTTCTAACTCCTACACACCTGACTGTGGGGAGTATGCAGCCTTCACCAGTAATAATGTCTGACACTGCTTCAGGCGCTCCTTATGGACACTGGTGCTCTAGAAAGACCACACAAATATGTGCTGTGGTGTCATCTGGCTTCCAGAGGAGATAGGTAGCACAAGGAGTTAAGCAACTGATGTTGCTAGGTTTCCACTTCTTGGAGGTTTGAAATCTGATAAATCAAACGTGACAGTGAGTGTGATCTCTACTCTAGACCTGAGTAGACATTTGTCCACTGCACAAAACCACTCCATAACCTGGTACAACTAGTAATCTCAATTTGGAGACACCCCAGGATGTAGTTCTGATGAATGGATTAGTTGGGCTTTTGGAAGACTCTTCACTGTGCCTGGCTCTAGCCCAGGTTGTCAGTTGTTCCCTTTAACAAGCAGAAAATTAAAATGCCAAAGTAAATTATTAGAGTTTGTGTTTGATGGGGTAACTTATTTTTTTATTTAAAAAAATAGTTTGTCAAGATTTCGTGTATTCAGAGTGACGCATTCTAAATGCATATGATATTTTCTGGAACTCTCCATTAAAGACTAATTAGTTAATAACCAATGATGAGCCCGTATTAGTGATTTATTCTGAATCAAAGTCCTATTTTCATCATTCTTCAAGAGATAATTACAATTCTTCATGCAGCCTTTGATTTTTGTCAGTCCTTAACATATCCCTTTAGGCCTTAAAGTTTAGGGAGAAGCAAATGCCACTGATTAAGGTGTGCAAAGGAAGCTTTACATAATGCTTTTGAACAATCCACATTCACTTTAAATTCAAAGTAAAAATAAATGCTTTAATATGTTCCTCAGCAAAACAGCCTATAACTCAAGAAGGAAAACTGGATTTTTCTCTGGCACAACTTGTGGTTTTAGTACATCAGGTATTGTTTCTATAACACCTAAACAACTGAAGTAGTCCCACCATAAATAAGTCTTTACTTTGGGACTAATGGGCCAGATCCTTATATAGTGTGTATTGGCATCATCTATTGATGCCAACTCTGATTTACAGCAGCTGAGCATCTGGCCCAATCAATTGTAATTAGTGTTTTGTTTTCGATGTGGGCATTCCCTGCTGCCCAGGAGCTTGTACTAACAAGCACTAACTGCAGAAGACCACCTTCGTATCCCATGATGCAGCAGGAGTTGTAGCAGATAATGGTTGCACCAGCAAACCTAGGTATGAATGCAATCCTGCTTATTTTTAGAACACAATTAATGGCCCTCTGTAAAGGTAACAGGCTAGCAGCCTTCCTGCATACCACTCCATTTCTGTTTCATTTGTATTTATAAGAACATAAGAATGGCCATACTGAGTCAGACCAAAGGTCCATCAAGCCCAGTATCCTGTCCTCTGACAATAGCCAATGGCAGGTGCCCCAAAGGGAATGAACAGACAGGTTATCATCAAGTGATCCATCCCCTGTTGCCCATTCTTAGCTTCTGGCAAACAGAAGCTAGGGACACCATTCCTACCCATCCTTGCTAATAGCCATTGATGGACCTATCTTCCATGAATCTATCTAGCTCCTTTTTGAACCCAATTATAGTATTGGCCTTCACAATACCCTCTGGCAAGGAGTTCCAGAGGTTGACAGTGTGTGATTATGGTACATGATTTTCTAACTCATCTTCTTTTAGTAACAGAACCAAGATTTGATTTCTAAATATGGAGATAGATAGGCCTTTCAGCTCAGTTTAAATATAACATGAAACAATTAATTTTACAAGATGCTGACTTTTCTCCTCCTTTCTCTCTCCCCAGATGTAAGCAGCTAAAATAGATTTGAAAAAATAAATGTTCCTCATGTTCTAGCCAGATCCTCAGCCTATGTAAATCAACATAACCTCACTAACTTCAATACAGTTCCACTGATGTCCATCAGCTGAGGATCTGGACCATTAGAGTCCACAGATGGCAGACATTTAATGTTTGAATACTGGCAATGCTGTCACAACTGGACACTTTACTGTTTCAAATATAAAAATATACCACTGGACTGTTGTGATTGGTGGAAACTAGTGTAATTTGGACAGCAGAATGAATCACTGAAGGTTTGGATGCACCACTACCAATCTTCCAACCCTACCACTGAGACTAAACAACAGCTGCATACATTAAATCTGGCACTTCCTGTCATAATGGATCAGGCTGTGAATACAGGCTCTGTATTGGTTGGCTGTGAATATTGTTGGCCCATAATGTCACTGATGCAGATGTTGGCACACATTCCAAATGCTATTTTCATGTTTTGCTTTTATCTTAAAATACCCATTAGCTTTTTCCTCCCCCGACCCAGCTCAGATAATAGGTAGAGCTAAAATGATCTAACAGATAGTACCTGAGATCTGTTGCTGCGCATGACTGTCAACCTGGGATTATGAAAGGCATAAAGAGAGTGTTTTCTTTCTGGGATCTCACCTTTTGATTATCTATTTTTTGCATCTCTTTTTGAGAGAAATAGAATTTGTTCCTGTGACTGATGCTGTCTTGAAATGTTTTAATGCAGTCTTCGCTGACGGCTATACAATTCAGTGGGGCTGCTCCATGAATGTGGTCTTTGTTTGCATGGTCAGGAGGTAAATGAATATTGGCAGTGTTAATGCCAATTAGTAGTTATTAATGTGACTACTGTATTTAAAATTGATTCATTAACATTTATATATAGCAGTGCTATTCAAAGTGATGGTCCACGGACCGGTGCCGGTCCGCGAGCCATCTGCTACTGGTCTGCGCACACACTGGGGAAAAAATTGCCGGTCCCCCACATCAGATAGCTTGAGAAGCACTGATCTATAGTACATGGATTTTTAAAGCATTCATAGTTTTATGTAATGGACAAACTGCTCTTCATTACAACTGGGCAAATAATTCCTAATGAATAATTTATTTGACGGAATTTTGCCTTATTTTCTGTTTGCACGTTTTTCATGCCATGAACGGCTTAGTTTTCTTGAATTTATGTTCAAAAGCATTTTTCAGATTATTTCTGCCAGAAATGCTTGATCTGTAGATTGCGTAAGTGACTTCAATAGTTAGCCAACACAGCTTGAATGTAGCTCTGATTTAATACATGCGTTATGTGGTGTTTTGTTTTCCTCAAGGGCTGAGTACAACTCCTTTAGATCAAGTTTCCAGTGCAAGATTCATGTTTACACATTCAAATCTTGCTTTCCATGAGTATTACACTGCTGCAATCCCATAGAACCAATATTGTGAAACTAAGAGGAGAAGTTGACCCAGTAGCTGGAGTGGAAATATGGGGATACATCTTCAGCAGTGTGCTGGGATGCATTCCTAAACCAAGATGGTCATTGGTATTGATGAGACTTGCCCTGCTATATCACCATATAATGCTCTTAATTTTAACCTACCACTTTCTTAAGAAAAATAGTCTTGTGATTCAGATAATCATGGGTCAATATCAATTTTTAATACTCACTTAACTCCAGCTCAGGCTGACTCCCTATGTTCAGTTTTGAGTGCATAGTGAGAAGTGAGACAATTTGGAGGATTGATCTGGATTGGCCGGTATCAATTATTAATTTGGAATAGGATCACAGAGGACTAAAGAGTGAGCACTGTAGGAGATCGCTCATTGTCCGCTGGAGAACATTTTAATGATAGCATCAAAGCCTTAGGTGATGCTTGTAGAGGACAATCTGTTTTGGATCCTTAAAAGGACTGAATTATTACGGTGGTTTTAATCAGGAATAGATACCTTTATGGTCAGCAAAGGGAATTAGGGACACAGTAAGAATTTCTACAGAGGTTTAATTGATTGTGCCTGGGTGAATGAAGGACTTTAATAAAATGAGAGCAGAATATAATGGATTGATACTTTGTACACTACAAGGCATCTAGATCACTCTGGCCGTTGACAGTCCTTGTCTTTCCTGCAGTGAGTCATTTCTCTAACCGAAAAAGCCTAGCTGCAGTAGGAAACTGCAGAACCATGTAATCAATATAGCTATAAACTTTCTATGTTCTCCTGCTACATAAGCTGGTTCTCCAAATTTAGGAAATTTGCCCATGATTTAATACATGAACAAATAACCCTTCTGTTCCCATTTTAAGTGTAAAAGTATAATTCAGTATTGACCTTCATATGCAGTATATACTGTAGGCAGTGTCATCTGAATTTTCTAAAGGCATAATAGAAGGATTTATAATGTAATGGGAGCCATCAGCAGTGCACATAGTACCAAAAATTTACTTTTTGAGATTCTTGGCTGGAAATTAATTCTCATGGCTTTCTAGATTTATCCTACATAGTGCTAAATATTAACTGGCTAAAAATGATGCTTGGTTGTCTTTCTAACAGCATTTATTACAGATGTAGGCTAATGTGGGTATCATTTATTGCATACCTCGTGAGTGATTATATTGGGAGCCCCAATGTAATAACACAAGCAAAAAGTTGCTGTTTTCTTCTACCACTTTCAGATGAATATATCAAATATTTGCAATGTAGATACAGCAAGAAGCAAGTAGAGGACAAACTCGTATCTACAATTTGCATAGGTTTTCCTCTCCATTACAAGATTGGCCGTCTGTCTTATTTCTGTGCATAAGGGGTGGGAGTGGTAACCCACATAAATATTGCATTATGTAAAGTAATAGTATCCTTCCTGACAGGTTATCTGGGGTTCAGAACTCCCTTGCAGGATTTTCTAGCAGTTTGAGAACCAGGAAGAGGACAATCTGTTTGAGAATCTGCATCCAAGGATACAACTTCATCACCTTTCATCTGAATTATAAGAGCAATGTCACACTCTCCACCTATTGACTCAATTTCTGCTGCTGTCAATAGGAGTCGCACACCAGGGTCATTCTGTACTCTTGACCCAGGATTTGACAAATTATGAAATTTTAGAACTACTGACTGCAATATGTAACCTATCACTTAAATCAGTCTCGGTACCATGTGACTGGCAGATAGCTAATGTGATGTTGATTTTTTTTTTTTTGAAAAAGTCTCCAGCGGTGATCCTAATAATTACAGGCCAGTAAGACTAACTTCAGTACCAGGCAAACTGGTTGAAACTATAGTAAAGAACAAAATGATCAGACACATAGATGAACATGATTTGTTAGGAAAGAATCAACGTACCTTTTGCAAAGAGAAATCATGCCTCACTAATCTATTAGACTTCTTTGATGGTGTCAACAAACGTGTGGACAAGGCTGATTCAGTGGATATAGTGTATTTGGACTTTCAGACAAGGTCCTTTGACAAGGTCCCTCACCAAAGACTCTTAGACAAAATAAATAGTCATGGGATAAGAGGGAAGGTCCTCTTAGGGATTAGTAATTGGTTAAAAGATGGGAAACAAAGGGTAGTCAGTTTTCACAGTGGAGAGATGAAAATAGTAGGATCCCCTAAGGATCTGTACTGGGCCCAGTTGTATTCAACATAAATGATCTGGAAAAAGGGGTAAACAGTGAGGTGGTAAAATTTGCAGATGATGCAAAATTACTCAAGTTAGTTAAGTCCAAAGAAGACTATGAAGAGTTACAAAGGGATCTCACAAAACTGGGTGACCGAGCAACAAAATGGCAGATAAAATTCAATGTTGAAACACATTAGAAAATATAATCTCAACAATACATAATTTAGTTGTTACCACTCAAGAAAGAGATCTTGGGGTCATTCTATATAGTTCTCTGAAAACATCTGCTCAGTGTGCAGCAGCAGTCAAAAAAGCAAGCAATGTTGGAACCATTAGCAAAGGGACAGATAATAAGATCAAAAATATAATGCCACTTATTGCATAAATCCATGGTATGCCCAAACCTTAAATGCTGAACACAGTTCTGGTTGCCCCATCTCAAGAACGATATATTAGAAACAGTACAGAGAATGGGAACAAAAATGATTACGGTATGAAAGATCTTCCATTTGAGGAGAGAGTAAAAACCACTGGGACTGTTCATCTTATAAAAGAGACAACGGTGGTGGGGTGTGTGTAAATATGATAGAAGTCTATAAAACCATGAATGGTGAGGAGAAAGTGCATAAAGAATTGTTGTTTACCCTTTCACATGACAGAAGAACCAATGAAATTAATAGGCAACAGGGTTAAAACATACAAAAGGAAGTACTTCTTTACACATACAGTCAACCTATGGAACTCTTTGCCCAGGGGATGCTGTGAAGACCAAAAGTATAACTAGGTTCAAAAAAGAATTAGATCAGTTGATGGAGATGGTGGGAGAGCAGTGTTCCCTCTAATTTTTCTCTCACATGTGCAGAATGAATTTTGTTATGTGTACTAATATGGAGTTGATGGTGCACATAAAATTTATGTGGCGGGGCTGGGGCTGAGGAGTTCAGAGTGTGGGAGGGGACTCAGGGCTGGAGCAGAGGGTTGGGGTGAGGGCTCTGGCTGGGGGTGCAGGCTGGGGTGTGGGTGGGGCTGGGGATGAGGGGTTTGGGGTGCAGGCTGCCCTGGGGCTACAGCGGGGAGATAGGACATGTAAATTAGCTACCAACTTATGAATGCCTTTGAAAAATTGTGCTTTAATTTCCAGGCCATTTCACTTGCTTTATAAAAGCACTAAAGTGCACAGTATAAATTAATAAAATGCAAAGTGAATGTAATGTTCACAGAAGATTCCTAAACGACAGTCTCGGAGACTGAAGTCCTTTATCCACAGGTATTTCATCTGTAGAAGCGATTAAAGCCCATTGTTTTGTTCTGTTGATGTGCTTCATCCCTGACATAAAGGGCCTTCTCCGTGCCAAATTCTTGGGTGCTCCGAGACTGTTTGAGGGGTTTGACAGAGACGCATATCAGCATGGCATCTGAGCCCTTTCAGGCAAAATCAATAGCAGTAGCAAAGTCCTAGAAGACTTCATGGAGTCTCTGGCACTTTCCCTTTTTGGGGTCTAATTGGTGTGGGGGCTTTAGGATTTGGGGAGGGATTAGAAGCCTGGTAGGGATTTGAGACTAGAAGGGGTTTGTATTGTGAGCCTCACTTACAGTGGAAAGATTTTCTCTAAGAGGAAGAAAAGGAGTACTTGTGGCACCTTAGAGACTAACAAAGTTATTTGAGCATAAGCTTTCGGGAGCTACAGCTCACTTCATCAGATGCATTCAATGGATCAAAGTGGCAAGAAACTTGCATTAACCATGTCAACAGAGCAGTTTTTAGAAAGAAGGGTCCCTTACTATAGCTATATTGACCTTGAAGGGGGTGAGGGGGCTGATTGTTAAACAATTTTTATAATCAATTACACACACAAGCAGTTGTGGTGATTAGGTAAGTCCGGCAACTGTGTGTGTGCAAATGATTCATTACGGTAATTTGTGGGCACAGTTATGCAATGACTATGACTGCATAAGCCCATTAAATTTGCAAATGAGGCATGCAATTAATTGTTAGCGTACCTTGAATAAAAACCAGTTCAAAGAAAACATGTGCTATCCATCATGTGGCTTTCCCTTTTGCCAACACCAATGCCAATTAAATCATTATGATGGTTTCACTCCCTAACAAAACAATGGCTTTCTACCAAGACCTAATCCGGCTCTTTTACACTGTCCTCAGATTTGTAATGATGAAAAGGGAAATTAATCTTGAGGGATTAGTTGAGTTGTCATCTATTAATTACACACAAAATAGGTCCTTACATAATATAGGAACCAGAGGTGTCATCTTGTGTTACCATTTCTGGGACCATTTAAAATCATTTTTGGCATTTGCAAGGCCCTTGCCAGAGGCTGTTTCTTTATGTTCAGGATGCACATTGCATTACTTCATATTACCTCACAATATGTTGCAAGGGAACAGCTAAATTATCAAGGCTAATCCTTTAAGTCTGTCTTTCTTTACAATGTCAGATAAAATAAACCTACCCCACACTTCCGTAACTTTTCTTGAGAAAATGAGAATATTATAATCTATAAAAACAAAATCCCCAAACTGTATGCATTCCTGTCAGCCCAAATGTGCTTAGGTTTGCCTCTTTCTGTCATAAAAGTAGGTCCTGAGGCTGTTTCTTACAATTTAAAGAGATATCATCAGTCTAAAAATCACATTAATAAGAATCGAGACCAAACCACTTCTAGTAATAGTGGTAAAACAGCAAGAATGAAAAAATATACGTGGCACACCAAGACACTGAAAACTACACAGGGGTGTGTGTGTGTGTGTGTGTGTGATTTTTCTCAGCTCTACTCATAGTCCCCACCCAAACACACCCTAGACACCAAGCCAGGTTCATGTTGTATTTGGTTGTGGGTCAGATCTGATCACAGCTCTCTGGAGCTTTCTCATTGCCGCTTGAGTCTTGGTCAGGGGAGTCTTTAATGTGAGGTGGAAATAAGGCTCTAGAGTTACCAACTCTGACTAAGGTATCGTCGGTGTAGACACTGAAGCCCATACTGGCCCCGGACACCTGACAGATATAATCTTTTGGAACCTTGATGGTTGTCATGTGACTGGAGCCACGCAATAACAGCCCGTTACAATTGTTGAAGGTACTGGCCTACCTATCCCTTTTATAGACTTTGTTCTCCGCAGGTGTCAGAGTGTGATGGAGGAAAATAGAGAAGCAGAAAAGGAGCAAGTGTCATTGGCAGGGGTAAAACCGTCAGAGGAGAGGAGAGAAGGGAGATGAGGGAGTGGAGGAAGAAAAATGCAGTGGCCCAAATGCAGGGATGGCTCAGAGAATGGTGTCAAAGCTGTAGCTGCAGAGAGCTCCCGCTCATGAGGGTGCTCAACAGATATTAGTGAGATCATTGCTACTGTGCTATATGGTACTCGGTGCGAGCTGCTTCATGCTTGCTGACCGCTCTATAGGGACAGTGACTTGAGCCCCTGTGGAAATCCCACAGACATGGGGAGTCACATCAGAGACTCCCCACTGTTTAACAGGAAATTTCCTTCTGCTACTCCGTTGATTCTCTCCACAAACACATGCACCAATTCTGGACATGTCATTGTTTCATTCTCCTCTCCTCTCAGCCCCTCAAGGGCACAGCCCGCTGAAGGTTGCATGGCAGAGGAGTTTGGGGCAGGTGGAGGCAGGTCACATTGAATATGGGCCCATAACTCTACAAGGAACCTTACATTATTTGACCCAGCCCTGCCCAAGTATGGGAGCCTTACGTTCTAATGGTGTTAAAGTGCCTCTAGACTCCTTGCCAGCTGCCAGGTGCAAAGATCTCCTTTAAGCTCTTTACTTCATAGACTCATAGGACTGGAAGGGGCCCCAAGAGGTCATCTAGTCCAGTCCCCTGCACTCATTGCAGGACTAAGTATTATCTAGACCTTTCAGAGAAATACACGCCATCAAACTTTCCAGCACCTGCCTCACTAGCCCATCCCAAAGCCATGATCCCATTCAGTTATGGGCATCGCTGTTGTTAGGGAACCGAACATGCTTCCAAGAACCATCTTTTCTCAGACTTTTCTCTCTGCCTTTACTCACAGCAGGGATAGCCACAATGGCTGCTGCTACAAAGTGGGGCTGAGGATGGCTTCCCAGTACATGCTACGTGCTCGGTTTACACACCGGCACTGTGAACCAACCCCTGCCTGAGATTTTTTTCCTCCCTGTATCCATGATTTTCCACATCATAAAACTAGATGTTTTTGCCCCTCTTCAGTTCTTCATCTGAGGGTCTTCAAGCTCTCCTTTATCAATGTATCCATCTTATCAACACCCAGGCAAGGCTTTTGTCCTAATTTACAGATGAAAAAACCTGGAGAGTGGAGGTTAGTGGCTTGCCTAAGGACACACGGTTAGTGGCTGAGAAGGAACAGAGCCCAGGAGTTGTGATTCCCTGGGTCTTTCCAACCGTCTGGATTAGGGCTCAAATTTGCCCTCTGCCACACCTCTATCAGCAGTATGGTAAAAGGGGTATACCTGAGTGTAGCATTTGGCCCTCTGACTCTGAAGAGTGTCTTGCCTTTTGCCTAGTACAGATAGCACCTCAGAGATACCAAGAAATCTCAATGTCCACAGCCATGCACACTATATATAACCCCTTCTTTCAGCTGTGTTTGCCAGCAGGCTAAGTGCTGACTTGATATCTTGTTCAAGGGACATATTTAAAGCCTATATACTGACCTGCCATGACAGCTGCACACCTCCCTCGGTCATGAGTCCAGCAATGTGTTTTGTTTTCGAAATAGTAATATTTGCTGCAGCCTAGATCTGATCTACCATGTGACTCGATGTACGGAAATGGGAGCAGGCTATGATCCTGCATGGGCACAAGCTCTTCCCATCTGGCTAACAGCAAGCCTGGTGCTTGCCTTCATTTTTAGGCTTTCATATTCTGCACTACTGGACCCTATGGTTGTAGCTTACTACCTGATTTCTAACCTGTGAGGTGACACTCTTTGGAGCAGTGCCAAACTCTCCAATAGGGTTGTGTTGCCCACGTCCCTGGTCATGGGGAGCAGCTGCGCTGCTACCACCAGCCTCTCATCCGTTCCACAGCTCCCTGCTGATATTGTCTGCTGTCCTTTATAGCAGAAGTCAGCCTACAGGGAACAGTGCTGTGGGAGAGTGAGTGGAATGCAAAGCCAGTAGCAAAAAGAGGAGAAAAACTAAGGAGGTAGAGAGTGGGGGAGAAAAGATGGGAGGGAAAATGGCAAGAAAATGGACTGAAAATAGGTGAAAATGTGCAGCCACGCTAGGCTACTGCACAAGAGAATGGGAAGAGTGGATGTAGCCACTGGTCCACCTCAAGGGGACTAGAGATGGACACCACTGGGTTATCACAGTACAGCTACTGGAGTATAGGCAGCCTCCATTGCTGAATGAATACTGCAGCAATATTTGTATGGATTATTCTTAACAGTAGGTTACGTCAAATATTGATATTTAAGTAGATACCTTCCTGGGATCCGGAAGGTAAAACTGGGCTAGATTTCAGTGAATGGCATTTTTTTTTTAAAACAAACCCATTGAGGGACAGTATTTAGGATTTCTAAGGCCTCCTTTGCTCAATGCATTGGCTTGCTGGCATGTATTCTTTCACTGGGCTTCATTGCAGCTGATGCTTCTGGTTGGAACATGATAGGAGACGTGTACCACGGCACCAATGAAGAATGTACATGTTTGTTATGAGTCCTGACAGCTGCAGCTCACGTACCCTGTGTTTGCCTTAAGAAAATAAGCATGTCTTACATTTCAACATCTGTTACATTAACAGCTAGTTTGAGGGTTCAAGCAAACTAGCCTTAGGCAGGTTTCAGAGTAGCAGCCGTGTTAGTCTGTATTCACAAAAAGAAAAGGAGTACTTGTGGCACCTTAGAGACTAACAAATTTATTAGAGCATAAGCTTTCATGAGCTATAGCTCACTTCATCGAATGCATTTGGTGGAAAAAACAGAGGGGAGATTGATATACACACACAGAGAACATGAAACAATGGGTTTATCATACACACTGTAAGGAGAGTGATCACTTAAGATAAGCCATCACCAGCAGCAGGCGGGGGAAAGGAGGAAAACCTTTCATGGTGACAAGCAAGGTAGGCTATTTCCAGCAGTTAACAAGAATATCTGAGGAACAGTGGGGGGTGGGGTGAGGGGGAGAAATAACATGGGGAAATAGTTTTACTTTGTGTAATGACTCATCCATTCCCAGTCTCTATTCAAGCCTAAGTTAATTGTATCCAGTTTGCAAATTAATTCCAATTCAGCAGTCTCTCGTTGGAGTCTGTTTTTGAAGCTTTTTTGTTGAAGGATAGCCACTCTTAGGTCTGTAATCGAGTGACCAGAGAGATTGACGTGTTCTCCAACTGGTTTTTGAATGTTATAATTCTTGACGTCTGATTTGTGTCCATTCATTCTTTTACGTAGAGACTGTCCAGTTTGACCAATGTAGATGACAGCAGGATTGTCTGGCTATGTAGACTCCCTCCTCAGGCCCTACGTTACCCGCACTCCCAGCTATCTTCGAGACACCACTGACTTCCTGAGGAAACTACAGTGTATTGGTGATCTTCCTAAAAACACCATCCTAGCCACTATGGATGTAGAAGCCCTCTACACCAACATTCCACACAAAGATGGACTACAAGCCGTCAGGAACACTATCCCCGATAATGTCACGGCTAACCTGGTGGCTGAATTTTGTGACTTTGTCCTCACCCATAACTATTTCACATTTGGGGACAATGTATACCTTCAAATCAGCTGCACTGCGATGGGTACCCGCATGGCCCCACAGTATGCCAACATTTTTATGGCTGACTTAGAACAACGCTTCCTCAGCTCTTGTCCCCTAATGCCCCTACTCTACTTGCACTACACTGATGACATCTTCTCCATCTGGACCCATGGAAAAGAAGCCCTTGAGGAATTCCACCATGATTTCAACAATTTCCATCCCACCATCAACCTCAGCCTGGACCAGTCCACACAAGAGATACACTTCCTGGACACTACGGTGCTAATAAGCGATGGTCACATAAACACCACCCTATATCGGAAACCTACTGACCGCTATTCCTACCTACATGCCTCTAGCTTTCATCCAGATCATACCACACGATCCATTGTCTACAGCCAAGCGCTACGATATAACCGCATTTGCTCCAACCCCTCAGACAGAGACAAACACCTACAAGATCTCTATCATGCATTCCTACAACTACAATACCCACCTGCTGAAGTGAAGAAACAGCTTGACAGAGCCAGAAGAGTACCCAGAAGTCACCTATTACAGGACAGGCCCAACAAAGAAAATAACAGAACGCCACTAGCCATCACCTTCAGCCCCCAACTAAAACCTCTCCAACGCATCCTCAAGGATCTACAACCTATCCTGAAGGATGACCCATCACTCTCACAGATCTTGGGAGATAGGCTAGTCCTTGGTTACAGACAGCCCCCCAATCTGAAGCAAATACTCACCAGCAACCACACAACAGAACCACTAACCCAGAACCTATCCTTGCAACAAAGCCCGTTGCCAACTCTGTCCACATATCTATTCAGGGGACACCATCATAGGGTCTAATCACATCAGCCACACTATCAGAGGCTTATTCACTTGCGCATCTACCAATGTGATATATGCCATCATGTGCCAGCAATGCCCCTCTGCCATGTACATTGGTCAAACTGGACAGTCTCTACGTAAAAGAATGAATGGACACAAATCAGACGTCAAGAATTATAACATTCAAAAACCAGTTGGAGAACACTTCAATCTCTCTGGTCACTCGATCACAGACCTAAGAGTGGCTATCCTTCAACAAAAAAGCTTCAAAAACAGACTCCAACGAGAGACTGCTGAATTGGAATTAATTTGCAAACTGGATACAATTAACTTAGGCTTGAATAGAGACTGGGAATGGATGAGTCATTACACAAAGTAAAACTATTTCCCCATGTTATTTCTCCCCCCCACCCCACCCCCCACTGTTCCTCAGATATTCTTGTTAACTGCTGGAAATAGCCTACCTTGCTTGTCACCATGAAAGGTTTTCCTCCTTTTCCCCCGCCTGCTGCTGGTGATGGCTTATCTTAAGTGATCACTCTCCTTACAGTGTGTATGATAAACCCATTGTTTCATGTTCTCTGTGTGTGTATATCAATCTCCCCTCTGTTTTTTCCACCAAATGCATCCGATGAAGTGAGCTGTAGCTCACGAAAGCTTATGCTCTAATAAATTTGTTAGTCTCTAAGGTGCCACAAGTACTCCTTTTCTTTTAGCCTTAGGCAGTGGTTGATTTTTGTATGCTGTTATAGATATAGCAGTGTCACTATTTTCAGTTGAGATTTAAATTTTTGTGTATCCTGCAAGAGCTTAGCCCATTTAGCTTTGGACTATTCTCAGTCATTCACAGTAAAATAGCTCATTCTCCAGGACCAGTGTAGCATGTGTTAATGCGAGGGGAATCCCAGATAGTGATATTCTTGTTTTCATTCACTACTTGCAGGTGCACTAGCAACAAGATGCTAGATTCCCTACAGCTATACTTTTCACTTGAGTCCAGTGGTTTTAGCCATCCAGAGAGGTGACTTTGGTTCTTACTCTCCATTCCTTTGCACTGCTGTAAATCACAAGTAACTCCAGTGAAGACCATTCTAAGTGAATGGAGAATTGGTATGAATGAAGAATCAGGCCACCTTGCCTCTTGCCTGGGGGATTCTCTGCAGAGCAGAAACTCTAGTATTGGTCAGTGCTGGAAATTAAGTTCCCAGTGTTCAGGCATGGCTGAATAGTCACAGGAATCCTTGGAAGCTAGTACCCCAAATCTGCATAGCTGTTATACCAAAATCAAATTGAAGTCAAGTGAATGTGTCTTCCACCATTATAAATGCAAACTTCATACAGGTCAAAAAGGACAATCTGAAAAATATAAACTTCAGAGAAATCCAATTAAGCTAAAACAGCTGTTATCAAGCCTGGATTTTACATTAATAGGGAGAGTCAGCAATACAGAGAAACAGTGGCATTCAGCAGGGAGAGCTATTGCTAGCCATGCTGGTAGAATTTCTCTCAACTCTGCTAGCTACAGGGTATAATGCTAGACCTGGTAACTTTGAATATGGAGCAGAGGATAGGAAAGAAATTATTATCTAAGCTTCCAGAGGCCCCAGTCAAGATCCTATTATGTTAGACACTGAACACATACACACACAAAGACCCAGGTCCTGGTATTAGACTCTTTCAGGCCCGATACTGCAATGGACTTCATGTATGCAGAGTTCTATACCACATGGAGACTCACTGTCTTCAATGGATTCTGCTCAGGGGCAGGTGTCAGCCCACACTGAATCTCCCGCAGGTTTAGGCTGTGAAGAAAAGACCCCTATTGACCTCAGTGATTGCTGGATCGGATCCTAAGAAAATAACTGGAAAATACCCAGAAAATGACAGAAAAATATAACCCCCCAACTAGAAATATGCTACAAGTCCTAGAGCATCCTGGGTGTGTGTGTGGTGGTATCTCAGTTCTACAGCTCCATGTCATGTCAGGAAGCTCTCAAAAGCAGAGCTGTATTGCACTTTGACACTCATGTAAATAACTGTCTTATGACACAAAGTGCACACTTTATATGTTGGGCTAAAGGATAGTCCTTGTCAAAAAGCCTAGAAGTGCAGCATACAGAATGAGACTCTACATTCACTGTTTAGGAGTGTGTGCAGTTGTTACACCCCCTCCTATGGAACACTAACCTCCTCAGTATGTCACTTGCCAAGCGTACACGTGTATGTTTGCTCTGACACCTGTGAAAATTGGGCCACTTAATTGAGGTGGGATTTTCAAAAGGATCTAAGGGTGGTGTTCCATTTGATTTTTCAATGGATACTGAGTGCCTAACTCCCATGGGTTTCTCTGGAAATCCCACAAGTGATGCCTCACTCTTGGCACCTAGGTTTGATAAATTTTGGCCAAAGCCAGCGTGTTTGCTGATGAGTGGAATTTCCAAGTGCCACTGAAAGTTGCCTAGGCACATCTGAAGATCCCACTGAGTGTCTGAACTACCTTCTCACCCTGGGAGGTGGCTGACGCACAGTGCTGGGGCGATGAGTCCTTTGCACTGCGTGGTGGACAAACTGGGGCTGTCCGACTCGGGGACTGTCCACCTAGCAGTTTTGCAACCACTCAGTTCACTGAGTGTTAAAACACAAAAGCTGTAGTTACAAGATGTAGAATAATACGGCAGCCCCTTGAGTGGATGACAGGGACTGCGATCCAGCTGCCCATAATATGCAGTAGAACTACTTGAAGGGAAACTATAAACCCTGTTCTAGGTCCCTCCCCATGCATGTTCCTAACAGGCCAGCTCTTCAAGTCCAGCCAGACTGTACCCAGCAGGACCCTGGGGATTGGAATGGGAAGGTGCCTCTTTGCTACCTTTCCGCTCCTCCAATCCTGGGGCCAGTTGACAGCCAGTTCCCCCAGCATAACTCAAAACATCCTAGCGACTGTTCTGGTAGTTGAGGCTTGCTAAAGCATAAAGTATTCTGGCTGTTGCAACTGCTGCTGTGGACCAACCCCAGCACAGCCCCAATGCTACAAGCAGGGCTGGCCCTAGACCAAATGGCATCCCAGGCAAAGAGCATCTTTGGTGCCCCTCTCCATTTGTTAAACTTTTTTGAATACCTTATTTTTTATTGCATTTGTAGCCCATTTCACAACTTTGATGCACAATTTACATGTACGATTTATCCCTGTCTATAAGGCTACGTTTTTCATGCTAGGATATGTAAATCTGTATGTATTCATGCCATATATAAGCAAATAAAAAAATTATTTTCCTCTAAGAGACTTTTGAATTTTAAGAGTAACTGCAATGTACTAACATCAAGAAATTGAACTGTGCACCAACATTGGGTAGACCAGTACTAAATAGTGTTACAGTAGGTGACTGTCTTAGAATGTTAACCCTGTCCTATACTTCAAATTTGCCCCTTTTGCTGCAAACTAGATTGCAATTGAGCTTTTCGTTTCCTATAATGAGCTCCAGAAGGCTTCTTCAGGTACATCTTTTATTTTCTAGAAGGTGAGGGGGCGTGGCAGTATTAGGGAGAGCAAAAGTCTATGTTCCGCAGTTTTAGAAAGTCATCAAACATTACGTGTTAAGCAAGCCAAAGAAGTAGCAATATTTTTATATTGTTGCGTAGATAGGGTTTCGATAGATATCTCTGGCATCTCACTAAATATGTCCTTTATTAGTTGCTACTTACACTCTTCAAGTCTTAAAACACAAGTAAACTTTCAGAATTGAACAATAACGCAAGGTTCACAATATCGCAGCTGGGCACTCACTTCATTTCAATTTGTTCTTATATCTCACTGACTGACTGGCGATGTCCTGCCCCTTATGTACCCATGAGGTCATGGCTGACAATATTCCAGGAGATTCAAGGAAAATGTACTTCTCAAAGTCTGGAAGTTTCCATGAGTTTCTACAAAGGTCCAGAACGTTCTAGGAGGTTAGTGAAAAATGAATTCACATATGAAATACCTGAAACTTTTTACTTCAAACATTCTATTTTCCCTTTGTTGGCTAACAATAAAAAGAGCACCCCAAGCCCAGCATCCTAGGTGGTCACCTACCCCTAAATCCGGCCCTGACTGCAGGTTTTGGTTGAAGGAAAGATTGAGTGACAGAGCTAGCCAGGCTGGCTTTATGCCCCGTAGGAATTCCCCTACATCAGGAGATTACCGAGCTGCCCTCGTTAGGGCAGTTTTTTTCTGCCTGAACTGTCCCTTTCTGATTGAGAGTCTGGCCCAAAGTTCTTAACTATCCTATAAAGGTTCTCTTCATTTGACTAAAACTAAATAACTTGCAAGAGCCAGGAAACTTTCTCGAAGCACTGGTTTCACCTGACATTGGTCTGCATGCCTCTGAGTTAGCAGGGCTGGTCCTGTGGGTGAATGAACTTGTACAGGGAGGGGAGTGTTGAGATGTGAGATTGAGTGTTTGCTTTCAGTGATTGTACCTCAGGGCTGCCTTTGCTCTGCTTCCAAGTTGTGTCACAGCAACAAGGACAAGGTTCAGTGCAGGCTGAAAGTAGGAGGCCTGGTCACAGTGGGAAGCAGGATGAAACCAGACACGTTCACAATAAATAAATGGGGGCAAGGCAGAGGTGGAGCCCAGATGACCAGAGGGATCTGATGTCAGGGGTGGGGAGGGAAGAGAGAAATGGAGGGACAAGACTGGCCCAGGGCACTGCACCACTGCAAGCTAGTCCAGTTGCTGGTTATACAGCAGCAGAAATGGATTGAGGGTGCTCAAATGAATAGAACAGGGGAAGGGTTATCTAATCCGCCTTTGTAGACCAACCTAGCTATGTAGCATATCTTCTTTAAATGTAATCACCATGCAGCCCTTTCTGCATGGGGACCTGTATTGCTTATATATGTTTCTATGGTTACATGTTTGAGCTACATCTGTTAAAGTAATAACAGTGCACTCCAAAAAGCAAGATCAGATACTCTTTGATTAAGATGATCTCATTGAAATATTTATGTAGACTCAAGCATCAAACTATTGACCTGCTTCCTGTGGTTAGTCTATGTGCTCCCTAGGGCATGTGTAAATTGTGTATACGTTACAGACAATAAATCAACGTGGATTTCAGAGACCAAGTCTCTGGATTTAATGGGCACAGAGGATCCACTGCATTATTATTTAACCTCTAGCTAGATAAGAAGCAATATGAGGCCCTCACATTTTGCTTTACTTACTTCTTGGTATTTATAAGGCGGACGTGATTAGAGAAGGCAGGGGAATTAATTCTAGATATTACCTTGCACTTTGAAACACCACAATCTAGCAAGGAACAACAGACTGAATGCTCTAAATAAATAAATCGTGTAACCCATTAACTGCAGCATTAATAGACCAATCTGGAACAAACTCTCAAAGCTAAAGGTTGTGGAAAATTATTATAGTCACTTAACTAATGACGAAAGTAAACAGTTACTACTAACTCCTAGAAAAAAATCTCTTTTATAACTCATTACATGCTCAAAGTACTGCACAAATAATAATTGACCCACTAATCCTAAAACATCTTCATTTATATCTGGAGCCTGATTTTTAAATATTAGGCATGTGATGAATCTAATTTGTATATGAAATCAAATGACTGTGCATTTGCAATTTAGGTGTGGGTTTCTGCACCATTTGTGCAACAAGCTTTGTGCCTAACTTGTTTAAAAGCCAGGCTCCTGATGTTTAATTTTTCTATAACTTGTTCCTATATAAAGGTTTCAAATAGTAAAATTCCAGAGAAGACAAAAGAATCCTCAAGCTCTCTACAGTCTAACCCAGTTAATATCAGTATGTGAGATCAATGCTGATCACTCAGTCTCCTTTGCTATTAAAGTCAAGTTAAGCAGCATCCTACACTCCAACAGGTGTTTCACTTTAATTACATGTTTTGTAATGCTTTCCATATAGGTTGAAGTATGCTATATATATGTCTGCATCCTAAATGATTCATGGCAATTTTTTACCGCCATTAGGTGGCCTGTGATTGAAAACTGGAGCTGGATTGTTGTGCAGAAGAGGCTCTGTTAAAATGAGTTTCTAATTGCAAAAGTGTTAGAATTAATCAACTGGTGTTTGTACATAGTTTTATTAAACCACTGTTGGATCAGATCTCTGAAACTGAAATACAAAATCTTGTCATATATTTAAATCTAATGAGTGATGCCAAACCCAAGATGTAGGGCCAGATTCTGGCCGTGTCTCGTTAATGAGTCATGTATCTACCTTAATCAATGATTGAACCTCACATGGATTATGCCCAATATATGGTCATAAGAACACAATTGCTAATTATATTGAGAGGAATTTAAATTTCTCAGCAGAACTCCCCTTTACAGCAATAAAATGCATCCTTGTTTAAGTTAGCAGGTGTTTAACAGAATATGTATATGAGGATGAAAAAATGCTTAAATTTCAGGCACCATGTCCCAGCAAATGGTCAGCTCTGCCCTTCTTACCCTCCAGGTGTAAGAAATGCGCAAGTAGTTTACAAAATGAAATTTGCAAAGGTGGTTCTGAGAGGGGAAAACAAAAACATCAGCAACAACATTAGATGGAGTCCCCTGGGGAAAACTTGGTCCTGTATATAATATATTATTGTATTGCAGTAGTGTGTAGTAGCCCCAGTTATGGATCAGGATCCCATTGTGCAAGGTGCTGTACAAACATATAGACATGCACATTTAAAGAAACATGGTACTTGGAATTTCAGACACTTATTAAAGCTATTTTCCCCCATTGGCTATTTAAAATTCCTGTTTCTAATCATCTGCCCTTCAAAACTCAATTTATTCTAACTTTTATTTTTGACTTATATGCCCTATATATGTCATCAAATGAAAATCGGGATTAAAATGTATAACTTCAAAAAAAAATCTATTTAAAATATCATGGAGTCAGGTATTTTAAGGGGTTAAAAATACAATGTAAAGAGCAGCTTTAGGGAACATTGTTGTGTTTTGTTTTGTTTTTAATACAAACACATTTCACAAACTGATACAGCTCCCTTGCAGCTCAGGGTGAAACTTCCATTCTGTTATGTTCTCTCTCACATGGGATCTGATCCTGAGATACTTTGCATGGGACTGATCCAATGCCCTTTGAATTGCAGCTCTTACTATGTTATCAATAGTGCTTGCTGGTTCCTTATTTTCAAGCAGATGCAACACTATTGAGCAGAGACTGAATCTGTAGATCAAGAGTTTTAACAAATAGAAAAGTTTTCAGTTGGCTTTTTCCAGCTTTAACTTTACTTGTGGTGTGGGATCAGTGACTTGTTCACAAATATACCTGCCCATGAATATTGATGGACTTCTCTGATGCTGAATCAGACTCTTGGGAGCAGAATGCCATAAATTCTTCTTTCCTAACTAATCAAAACTTATAGACCTTTTATCAATCATGCAGGAAATCACAGAACCAGAAAATGCAGAGTGCGTGTGCGTGTGCGTGTGTGCAATAATATATATTTATTTCAATCTTGGGTGTTTTTCTTTTCTCCTCCTCACTCCTCCTCCTTGGCACCGTTTCTCTCTTACAAGTTATGTATTTCTGAGTTACAAACATAGACCAGTCATCAGACACCTAAGCAAGTCATTAACTTTCCTCGTGTGAGTAGTCCCATTCAGTGTGAGGATGATCTTGGGGTTCAGGCACTACTAAGACTTGGGAAACCAGGCTTCCTTTCCCAGTTCTACTACGGACTGCCTGTGAGACCTTGGACAAATGGCTTAATCTCTCTGGAACTCAGTTCCCCATCTTTAAAATGGGACAATGGCTTTCTTTATTCTACCCTTTGGGCTGACTTTAGATTGCAAACTACTTACGGCAGGGACTCTCTCTTATTATGTGTGTGTACAGTGCCTGGCGCAATTAGTCTTCTCTCAGTTGAGGCACTAGTGTAATATAATTAACACCACCAATGAGAGTAGTTGTGTCTGTGGGATGTGACCCCAAATCATCTGATTTTTTGCAGCTCTGTCCATTCCCTGTTATGAAGCATGGAAACCTTTTGAAGTGTTCAAGTAGGGGAACAGACAGAAATGCTCTTTGTAGAGGACTACACAGCAGAGGCCAGTAATTCCTTGTGTAGTGTATGTGATTATTGCAGCTTTGAAAGAAAAGGGGCTTTATTTGATATTCATTTTGAAGCTTGTCTGTTAAGATTTGTGTTAAGAACTTATTTTCATTGAAACATGTAAATGTAGTAGCTAGACATCCTCTGTTTCTCTTTGTCATCGCTGACTGCCTTTGAAAACACCATGCATTGTTTTCACAGTGTGTAATGCCATCCATGCTGCCTTTGGCATCAATGCCATAATATTGAAGCTGCAGCTGAGAGGTAAAGGAAAAGAAAGCCACTTGTATGCCCATGACTGAGTTCATTCTTATGGTGCAAGGAGAAGGCAGCAATTGGAACAAGAAGAGATGAAATATTCAAAAGGCACTCGCACTAGTTATTTGCCAAATCAAATCTGAACCAACAAAGGAAACAAATGATGTTAGAGCTCAAAGTGCTAGCCCAGTTGCCTAGAAACAATGTTTTTTCACCCCTATGTGATAGGCCTGGATTGAGCTATCTAGTCTAACCTCAGACACCCGCATTTGGACCCAATCCTATGCTCCACATGCTTTGCTTGCAAGAGGATGGTCAAAGTGGAGGTAACTGAGCCAAGAAACAGCATGCTCAGCGCTTGTGCGGCGGGAGAGGGGGGAGGGAATGCATGCTTTCAGCAGCACCCTGTGTCAATTTAAGAGAAACACTGCCAGGCTCCAAGAGGAATTCTGTCCAGTCTTCCTTCTGTTATGAAAAATGTGGTGGTGATATAAAGGAAAGGGGGGGAGGGTGTGAGTGAAAATAGAGGGTCCTCGTGGGTCACTACGGATGCAGAAGGCTCCACAGAAGCAAACAAATCCTAAAACAATATTACAACTATTTTCATGAGGCTATTGTGTGTGCTGAGATAACATGTGAAACTCTGATTACCAGCAATGATATGATACAGTATTTCCACATCTTGGATATCCAGTTTTAGATGTATTAAATAGCTACTCTGTAACATTCAAACTACTGGCAAATTTGGGATTAGAATAAAAGAGAAATGTAAAACACATTTCTTACATGCAGTTCTATATTTCACTTACAGAACACTAGACTTATCTAATATCTAGCTAGCTGCCTAATGTCCCAACTCCGGAAACCGTCTCGGCATAAGAAGTTTTAAAATAACAAACCCCATGAATAATATATATATTCATGAATCTCATTCAACTGCTGTAAAAGCAGCATTAAGACTTCAAAGTCTACAGCTTCTACCACGTTCTGATTTGACTTCTTAAGTATGGGTTAGGTGAGGATGATAAAAACTGGATAGTGGGAAGAAAGCAGAGGTCTTGAGTTAAGGGCATCTATTCATGCAAACCAGCAAGGAGGAGCTCTTCAGGGTTCTCTAGTGGGAGCTGGATTTTAAAACTGTTGTATTAATGCACTAGATGCAGAGGGAATATGTGATTATTAAATATGCAGATAAATTACTATCATGCATATTTTTACTCATGTGTAAACCCCTATGAAGGTTTGTACTTCTGGACATAGTTCCACTAGCTTCAAATGCAGAAATAAGAGAGGTGCAGTAAAAAAATCTTTGTAGGTGTGGTCCCTAAACTCAGTGGTATGGTTAAAACATACGGGCCTGTGGGTGAGTTCCAGAAGAACATTCATAGTCTAGGTGAAAGGACTCTGAGTTGAATCATGACATTTCACGCATCTAAGAATTAATTGTGTTCAAATAAACTGAAGTAAAGATGCTGCCCAAGCAGTTTAATTTAGATGGGAATGAATTACTTAGTAACTGGAGGGAAAGGAT
This sequence comes from Dermochelys coriacea, assembly GCF_009764565.3. NCBI lineage: Eukaryota > Metazoa > Chordata > Testudines > Dermochelyidae > Dermochelys > Dermochelys coriacea. The sequence goes on from NC_050080.1 coordinate 10,657,348, forward strand.
CTACATCTATTGACGGGGGCATTTTCAGTTCAGTGGACAGTGACAATGAAGAAGGCTAAAATGCTGGCCTATATTGAAGGGCATGTTGCTTTCCAAAGAAACTATCTTTACAGACCTCTGGTTTGTCCACATTTGGAGTAAAGGGCCCAGTTTGTGCCAACTTAATTGATGAAAAATATAGATAAGGTGAAAGGAGTACAACACAGAGCAAAGAAACAGAATGCACTGGTTCATGGAGACCTGATGAAACAGGGATCATTCAGCTTGGGGAGAAGGCAATTGAAGTATTTAAACTCTAAATTAGCTGTGATTTATGACCATTTTAATCTATTTGAAAATCTACTTGACGTATTGGACAGATCAGAATTAGACCTAAATGGTCCCTGGTCTAAGGGACTGCCGTGCCAGCCACAGATCTGGCACAGCACCATGCACTAATTTCCCATCCCTGACACACTCACCCTCCCATAGATTTTGATAGGTCTTCAGCACATGTTTAATGTTTACAATGTTTTCCAATGCTACCAGACTCATCAAAATGAATATGGAGGAACAAATCAGAACAGCAATGAATGTTAACCTAAAACCTGAGCACTCTACATCAACCCAGAAGAGGCCAGAGGAACCCACAGTAGGGTTGTAAAAGGAAGTGCAACGGCATATCTAGTGTATGTAATGCCTACAAAAACAGACAGACAGATGAAGAGTATTTCTGTACTGGCTGTTCAATTTCCTCATGACTTTCCCTAAAGAGTTTGGTTGAGTTATAACTGGTGTCCTAATGTTTTTTCTATTGTGCTGTACTAAGCAATAATAAATGCCTCCCTCAACATAAAAGAGACAACATAAAATGAGGAAAAAATCTAGTTTCTCTCACCTTTTGAGCAGTCTGGCAAAGAGACTGCCTAACTTCACTAAGGTCTCTTGACACAGCATCTTCTGAATGATGACAGGTGATAAAGGAAAAACGAGGGGTACAAGAGGTTGTATTGTAGACTTTCTAATGGCTCTCCCTCCAATCCCAGCCTTAATGTTCATCACATTAGTTGCTTTTATTTATGTGGCTGGACCAACTTTTGGCATGCACACAGCTGTGTGTATCTGGAACACAGATGTTCCATATATAGTGAGATTTTGGGCACATCAGCATGAGTTATTGTGCAACTGAAAGAATTCACCATGTGTATTGACTAAGAGTCTTCAACAGGCTCAGTGCTTGAGCTTACGGCACTGTTTTATGTTGACATGTATGAGGCATATCTGTCTTCTACTCCTAGAACTTAGGAATCTGATGCTCTCAGCTGATACAGAAGCTGAGAGATCCAACACTACTGTTAGTTCCACAATAGCTCCTTGGTTTTCCACTGGACAAAGGGTAAGGTACAATGGACCATTAGTAGGGTGGATCAAGAGTATCTGTTACTGAAGAAGAACATTGTGTCAATTCTGAAAAAGAATTCTTTAGCTTGATAGTTTTGTAAGTGGCGCCTGGCATAATAGTGCCCTTCTACAAATTAGGTTTCTTTCATTCTGTAGGACCCATAGTCCCAGCATCTAAATTGTTGGGTGGGTAGACTCTCATTTTATTATAGTTGTCTTCTTTCTTCCCCAGTTAAGCTTTGTCATTAATTTGCTCTCTTTTTTTTGTGAAGTTCCATTTTTTAATGATCTAAGACCCAAATGAGGCTACCAGTCTCTCCGATTCCCTTTGATTGCTGGAAATGTACAATGAAGGAGCTATTTCAGCTTCACAATCTGTTTGAGAGACAGTTGCAGGATCTTAAGATCTGGTTTGTCTCTTAAATTCCAGATGTTTTCTTCTATGGCCTCTTTCTCCCAAACATTTTTTTTCGGGGGTGGTGGGAGATGGGTGTAAGCCACATAAAATGACTTATAGGATTGCTTCAGTCTTTGTTGTCACCATCTTTCCCTGTGTGATTCTATCTTCTGTGACTTGAATCAGATTTCCCTCACCATTTATCTTCTCTTGAGCCAGGGTGCTTAACCATAGTGTTCTTGCCAGCTTTCAACTTAATTTATAATTAAATGCTGTCTACTTAAATGCCCCTGAAGTTGCAATAGGATATGTAGTTTTTGCTTGATGTCCTAAACACTTTTGTAGAATTGTGCCCTGTTTAAACATCTACTGGTCCTATTTTTGAAAACACCTGTCAGATCCTCACCTAATGGGTAAAGTTGGTGGGGGTGGTCCTCCTCTATCTGATGCAGTGCTCCAGCACTGAGCATGCTGCACTAACAAACAAAATTCTCTTTCTGAATGAGATCATGGTGTAGATGTGTTCTGTACATAAGATTAATGGGCTGGACTGGATTCCAAGCATCTTCGTGCAAGGAAGCTCCATGTGTAGTTAGAGGAATTTCTATGGGCCTTTCAAGTTTAGAATGTGCTCTTAATCACCTGGGCCCTTTCACTTCTTACTCAGCAAAAAAGTCCCACCGATCTTAATGGGACAACATAGACTCATAACCATGGTGGTCCCTTCTGGCTTTAAAGTCTATCAGTCTGACCGCCTGCATGTTGCAGGCCACAGAACCCCACCCACCCACACATGCAATAGGCCCATAAGGTCTGGCTGAAATCCTCCAATCTTGACCGAAAGACTTCAAGTTGAAAAGAATCCACCAGTTACTCTAGTACAAACCAGCAAGTGACCCGTGCCCCAGACATGGCTGAGTGAAGATTGACAGATCAGGCCCTACATTTGCAATATTTTAGTCATTCTCACCAGGGCATAAAATTCACCAGCTTTCAAGAACCTAGTCACTTGAGCTCACTGGTGGTACAAGAGTTCACAGCATCTCAACCCAAAATGCACGTATTTTATCATGAAAAAGGAAATTCAAATACAGATGGCTCCACTTAAAAAAAAAAAACCCAACCCATCACTTTACCAACACTACTTGCAGCACTCCTTACATTTAAACTTGTTAAACGTACTACTGCAGCTAGGAAATGTCCACTTGGTAATGATGCCCACTGCAGACAAAACCTACATTTCATTCTCAGACCACGGCTGTCATATGCTAAAAGATCACTGCAAGGAGTTGTTATTAATTAAAGGCATGTGAAGGGTTTAATTATCAGCAGATTTGTAGGCCTGTTATTTAGTAACACATGTTACTGTTAAACCTGTTGTCTACATGTACTGAACATCATGTATTTTATTTGCTGTATGAACATTTTATAATATGCTGTTAACATATCATTTTAAAAACAATTTTACAAAGCAGATTTTGGAATCGAATTTAGCACTGGCCTGTGCATTTGCTGTAATTGTGTAGTAAATCAAGGTAATAACTTTTCATTAGTACAGAGAATACTGTATTTAAAAAAAATGCACGCTATAAATATGGGCCTGATTTTTGTCAGAGATAATAACCAATTGCAGCTCCAAATGGCATCAGCCAGAATTGTGGGTGCTCAGCACTTCTGAAAATCAAGCCCTGAAACTATTTGCACAAGCAAGTTCTCCTAGTATCTGCATTGAGTCTGGCCAGTTAGGACTTTAGACGTCCCTTCCTCACACAGGAAGAAGGAGCTTGTTTTTTAATCACATAAAGAAAAAAAGGATAAGTTATCCCAGACCTGGGGAAATCTTTCAGAGGATTTGGCTCCAAGTAGTATCCCAGCCCAAAAAGACAGACTTCAGTTCCAACTAGATGGTTTCCTAACATAGGGCAAAAGACTTTCAGCACAATCTGTTCATAGGAAAGTCCCTGAATCTGCTATTTGACTTGTCCAAATCAGCCAGAAGGAGATATAGTCTAGTGATTATCTGAAGCATTCTGGGCTCTCGTCCCAGCTGAGTCACTGATTCGCTATATGACTTGGGCAAGTATATAGTCTTGCTGTGCCTCATTCAACTTGGCTGTAAAATTCCGTAAAAAGCAGGAGCTCACTGAAAATCTGATAGTGCCCCAGAACTGAGCTCTCCTGGATGGATGGATGGAAAATTAGAGTATTGCCTCTGCATCTTCTGATGTCAGTGTCACTGCACATACTCATGGCTAATGATGGGGCAAAAAAACACTCATACTGGGACTTCATAGATCAAGAGGAGGGATATGCAACTTGTTTAAACAAAGGCCATGGCTACACGGGGGAAATGAAACTCTAGAAAACATGTTAACTAATATCTGTTGCCACATTTTCTATCATGATACATTTTCCCAGATAGGCACAGCCAAGTAAATGTTGGAGCAGAAGGCCGCTCAGTCCTCCAGTTGTTCAATTAAATCCAAGTCTTCATGGCCAAAAATAAATAAATAAATAAATTTTAAATACTCACTGTGTCCCCCCACCAAGGGAAAAACTGGAACACTAGCACAAGGTCAGGGTGACAGTGTTTCAGTACTGACCTCAGTCAGGGTTTGATCCAAGAACAAATTTATATGCCAGGTGCTGACGGAAAGCCTGTTTGTGCCTAACTTATTGGATTTTTTTTCCCCACAATTCATCCTTGAATAAATATTACCCTTGTGCTATTGCCAAGGTCAGTGATGTGATAGAGGTTATCTTCCTTTATAAAAGCCATTTGGTTAGGTGAACTGCCCAATTACATGGATAACTGCTCTTTTTAAGCATCATCCTCTAACTCTTATTAGATCACAAACCCCCTAATTCATTCAAAGAGTACTTCACACCCATGCTTATTACTTTTTGTGTACATGATTTATGTTGTGATGCTAAAGTTTTCCATGCATATCTTTAAAAATCATATTTATGTAAACATTGTAAATCATTTTGTAGAATTTTACTTTGCTATTGGCACATTTGTCTGTATAACTTGAAGTATAAATAATCTCTCTTTTGGCCTTAGTTTTTAACTAGGCCACTACTTTTAAACTAGGAAACTACTTTTAAATACAGTTCAGAAACCTAAAAGTTGAAATGTCTAAAGCAAGGCTTAAATGGAAGCAGGATTGGGATGTATATGTGAGCATTATACTGTAGAATGATGAGCTCTAAACGTTATTTTGACTGTGTCCATAGATGTGTGTTTGATTTTAGAACTAAACATAAAATCAAATTATTATTCTTTCTGTTAGTAAGGAAGTAAGATGAAAATGTAACTATGTAGGATGACAGCTAATTCATAACCTGGCATAAATTATGCTTAAATCTTTGAAACACCAAGACAAAAACAATTTGTCCACATATTAGATGGCAAAAAAATGTAATTTTGCAGATAAGGTAATACTAATACTGAAAACATCAGATGTTTACCAAACAATGTAACTGTTTGTAACAAAATCCATACCTGTAAATTACATGGAAAAGTAAAACAAATTTATGTAGGGTTTCCTTAATCTACATGATACAACACTATACACAGGCTATAGGTATTGTTGCCTTTTGTTTGCTTTTGTAATACTGTTGCAGTATTTTTTTGGAGGGGGTAGGTTTTTTGCATACTTTGTGCACCAGCTGCCATGCCACTGGGATGTTTGGTCTTAAATTATGGAATTTTCATTGAAGAAAATGTGCTCTAACAGTACCTCTTTTCAAAAAAGTGTGTTTATTTTCCCTTATATCAAATAGATTTTAAAAATTAGATTGTCTGTAGCATTTGCTGTTTCCCATATTGATTGATTGATTTTTCTTTTGAAATATACAAGAAAGGGCTGAAATTAGATAGTATGCATATAATTTTTCCTTCAGAAATCAAATAGCAGAAGCATACATTCCTCTCTTTCAGTGAGTACTGTCCCTTTAACATGAAGTGCTAGACCTTCTGCTTGAGGCATCCTTTGTTCCCTTTATGTGGGGTACAACCACAATTGGGCATCCGAGAAATCCTCTATCATGTCCATTAATTTCATTGTTTTATCTAGTTGAGAGCTACAAAGCTATTCAGAATTGTTTGATAAGGAAAGCTAATCAGACTTAAAATTGTCATAATTAACAACTATCAGAGGAGTAGCCGTGTTTGTCTGGATCTGTAAAAGCGGCAAAGAGTCCTGTGGCACCTTATAGACTAACAGATGTATTGGAGCATAAGCTTTCGTGGGTGAATATCCACTTTGTCAGATGCATGTATGGTGGTATTCACCCACAAAAGCTTATGCTCCAATACATCTGTTAGTCTATAAGGTGCCACAGGACTCTGCCATAATTATTAACGTATATTCTGCTTCTCTGGGAATGATTTTTGGCAAGCAGACCAATCAAAGAAGGCTAGGAGTGTTTAATCGCAATCTGCAAAAAAGGAACTAAGACCTGATCTAAAACCCATTTAATTCAAGAGGCACCTCTCCACTGGCTTCCTTTAGCTTTGAGTTCTATGTTTAGAATTCAATATATTGGGCTGCTAGGATTTACACATCTTTCATTGTCTCATGGTGGTAGAAACCACACAGCTTACCCTGTTTTGTTTAATCATTCCCTGTGTCAATAACCCTCACAAAGAAACCTTACAGCTCATAAATGAGTTGCTTGGCGTTAGGCCTTTCCTTGCAGTCACATCACATTCAAGCTATGTGGAGTTTTTGAGCTGACTAGAAGAAATCTTCCCCCAACAAAGCCAACCTTTTCTTTATCCCAAAGGATCATCATCATTTTATATTGGCAATTTGAAATTATACAGTCACCACTAAAGACATCCGTATTTAATGGAAGAATTCTTCAAAGTGAAGCTAAGCTGAAAAAAATGCATCCGATGAGGTGAGCTGTAGCTCACGAAAGCTTATGCTCAAATAAATTTGTTAGTCTCTAAGGTGCCACAACTACTCCTTTTCTTTTTGCGAATACAGACTAACACAGCTGCTACTCTGTAAGCTGAAAATGTTTGTTAGTGGTGCTGGTGAAATAATTCACTTTCATTTTTAAATAGAATAGGGCGATTGGATAGGAGTGCCTCAGTCCCCTCTGCCACTACCCTTCATTAAGAAGATTATACTTCTCTTTATGAAGTGAAAATTACTTGGGGGGGGGGATTTTAATTATTACTCTGCTTCTTCCTGTCTCTAGGGTGATCCCCCCTAAACAGCCTGTTCCCTTCTGTTGTATTGGACCTCCCAGTAATAAATCAGCTCTGCATAAGCCTGAATCACAGAATTAATCACTGGCCTAGGTAGGAGTAGTGCCCACAGCAGTTAGTACTGTAGCTTCTAAATCCAGCCACTCTGCCTTCCTCCCTCCAGGGCCTCTCCCTGGGTGCAAGAACTTCAGTCTCGGCTGGATCCCTGCCCTGCTCGCCCCATAGCGAGGACTGGCTGGGGGAGGGGGGAGACTGTCCAGCCCCCCTGTGCTAAAGCACCTCCCCACAAGGCTGCCACCTGCGCTGGTCCCCACCAGGGCCGTTACTGGGCTGAGAAACGCCTGCCCGCCCGCAGCCGAGGCTGGGCTCCAGGGGGAGGCTCTGATCTCAGCCCCGCTCCTCCCCTCCCCGGTGCGCGCTGAGTTCGCAGGCAGTCGCGGTCTCGCCAAGCACCAGCGAGGCTCTCGGAGGCAATCGTGTTTGCAGCTATAAAGCCCCTGTCAGGATTTACGGCGGGGATTATGCCCCTAATTTCCTGCCGGGCCTGGGCGGGCAGGGTTGCAGCAGATGGCAGAGGGGACCCCTGTGCGCCGCCCCCCCCCCCAGTCTCTTTCCGCTCCCCTCTTCCCCCGGCTCTGTTGTAGGGGGTGGGGGGCGTTACCTGGGATCTCTCCGGCTTCAGGGGCAGCGCAGTCCGTGAGGATGCTGGGGTCACTCTGAGACCTGCCTCTGGGGAGAAAACAGCCAGTCCCTTCTTCCGCTGCAGCCATGGGGGGGCTCAGAGGCGAGGGGAGGACGAGGCGCTCATGGAAGGGGAGGCAGCCAAGGTCACAATGGGGAAGCGGGGGCTGGAGTCCCGAGCGCCAGCAGCTTCAGCCAGGCAGCCCCAGCCGGGGCAGCATCTTCCCCGGCCTCCTTCCGCCAGCTCCCGTCAATGCTCCCCACCTGCACCATCCAGCAGCCGCAGAGATGCCCCTAATGCCCTGGGCTCCTATGGCCACTCATTGGCGAACTTTCTCTCGGTGCAGCTCAGGGGGGGCTGCTTTCGTGCTGCTCCGTGGGGGGCTGGCAGGAACTGGGCTCTCCCCTCCCCCTTACCCCCCTCCCTGCCACCCAATAACAAAATCTTCGCTCCTGCAATTGCTTTAATCTGCTGCTCTTCTTAGAGCATCTGTTGGAAAACATTGGGATTCTCCCATCATGCCTCGCGAGAGGGAGTGTGATGTCACAGTGGGGTGGGGGCCCGGGAGAGGGGACACCTGCACTGCACAAAGAGGGGGCAGCAGCAGCAGGTGCGCGTGGCTAGGGGGACCCTCTGGGGGGGAGGTGAAGGAAGCTGGGGGTCCTACTGTTAATCTGCCGCTGTTTGCATTTCAACCCCCCCATCTCCCCTCCCCTCCCCCGACACAGCTCCCCCCACCCCTCGGCTGCGAGTCAGGAGCAGCCCCTGGCTGGAGGGGGGGGGGGGGTTGGGCGGCTGTCATGTGACCAATCAGCTCCGCCCAGCAGGGTCTCTCCGGCTGCGTGTCGGGGAGGGGGGGATCCCAGCGAGACTGGCCCCTTCTTCCCCCATGCCCGTGTCGGGAGCAGCAGCTGGACTCAGCTCAGTGTCCGCAAAGCGCGCCGCGTGGGTGCACCGGCTCTGTGTGGGCACTAGGCTAGTGTGCCAGCCTGCACGTGGAGAGTGTGTGCAGTGTGTCAGCGTGTGCATTGTTGTGCGTAGAGCGCGTGTCACGCGTGTTGCATTGTACGTGGGCGCAGCGGGCGTGTCAGCGGGTGCAGGGGGGCTCCCTTTCATTGGCCTTATCCCCTTTGCCTGTGTCGCGGAGCCCCCGCTTTGCTTCCCGGCCCAGCCTCTCCTGACTCCATTCCCCGAGAAGGGAGAAAGAACAAGTGACGGGACAAACCCAGCGAGCTGCTGCTGCTGCTGCCCGTGTCAGCTGCGATCTGCCTAAAACTCAGCCCTCAAAAAGCTGTGGGCAGCTTCCAGTTTGCCAGGCGCTAGCTGCCCTGACCCTGGTGGGGTGTGAGTGTGTGTGTGAATCCGTGGCGCTATTCATGCTTTCCTTAACAGCCTGCTTTCAGGGCCCAGGTGGCTTCACCTTGGACTGGAACCATCAGAGCAGGCTGCTTTTCTATGGCTGTTGGGTAGAGCTGGTCAGGAATTTTCCAAAGGATTTTTTTATTTTATTTTTGGATTTTGTTTTCTATTATACATTAAAACAAAAGAATAATAAAAAGTCAAAACTGGTACAAAACATTTAAATTGACCCCAAATGATGGTTTTCTTTGGAATTTCACTTTAGAGGAAATTTCAAAAAAAAAAATTGTTTTCATTCTTTTTTGAATGGATTTCCCCCCCCCCAAATATGTGGCATTTCCCATGAATAAAAAAAAATCCAGTTTCTGCTCAGAACTATGACCAGGGTGGATTGCTTGGCAGCATATGCGCCAATGCTCTGTGTGATTTCTTCCCTGTTAAAACTTTAACCAATGGATGTCCCAGTTAGAGAAGCAGGGACCCTTTGTGGGCACCACTCTGCTAGTGGAGTAGCATTGAATTCGTCCATGCAGGCCTTGCACAGAGTACACAATGGTCTCAGTCCCACACGTTTATCTGTACAGAGCACTCCCCAGTGGTGCAGCTGCTGTTGGGATTGTGTGTAATACACCCTTGACACAAAAGTAAGGTTTAAGGGCTGGGGGTTTGCACACATACGTGTGCATGTTACAGGCATAGCTGGTAGCAACACCTATACTTAAGGTTGCTGGACATGTTGTCTTATAAGACTGTGTTCAGTTGCTTATAGCTTTGTGAAACAAACCATGTGAGCTTAAATTGTCCATCATAGGTGTCTGCTCCAGGAAGTGTTTTTTTTTAATTTCAGCAAATATGTTGTTTAAAGGCCAGAAAAGGGGGTTCGGGAAATATTTCTTTGAGGCTGTGGTCCTCATCAAGTATGGGTTGTAATTGTTTAATGATACCCCTCATGAGTTCCAGCATGGGGTGGTAGGTGACTACAAGGGGCATGCAGTCAGTGGGGTTTTTTTCTGTATGGAAGCAGATTTGGGGGAGGGTGGGATTTGGGTGGGCTGTTCCATGATGTGATCTACTTCTCTGGTGGAGTGTCCTTGTTTGGCGAAGGTGGTTTTAAGTGGGTTAAAGTGTGTATCCCAGACTTTCTCCTTGGAGCATATTCTCTGATATCTGAATGCCTGGCTGTAGATAATAGTTTTCTTAGTGTATCTAGGTTGGTTACTGGACCTGTTGAAGTAAGTATGGTGATCCATGAATTTCTTGTACATAGTTGTCATAGGGTTCCATTGTTGAAGCTGATCATGGCATTCAGGAAGTTGATGCTGGTGTGGGAGTGTTCTAGAGACAGTATGATGCATGGGTGACAGTTTCTGAAGTTGTGGTGGACATCTGTGAGGAAGTTTGTCATCTGTCCACAGGATGAAAAGATCATTGAAGTATCTCAGGTTTATCATTGGTTTCATGGTGCGTTTGTCCAGAAATTCTTTCTTAAAATGGTTCATGAAGAGATTAGCATACTGGGGAGCCATCCCCATACCCATGACTGTTCCCATGGTTTGAACAAAGTGCTTGATGAATGTAAAGTTACTTTCGGTGAGGATGAAACGACTGCGTTTGGCAGTGTGTTTGGTGTGGATATCTGAGTGTTTTATTGCCTTGTAGATATTTGAGGCAGGCAGTGATGCTATGTTGGTGTATAGGGAGGTGTCATGCACAGTGACAAGGATGGAATCCTGAGAGAGGTTGTTAATGTAGAGTTTCTGGAGGAAGTTGGTTCTGTTCTGGAGGAAACTGGCCCTTTGTGTGGTCGGTGGTTTGAGGATGGTTTCAGAGTTCTGATGTTCCTTCCGTAAGAGTGCAATGGCTAGATATGATGTGTTCTTTGTTTGTGTATCGTGAGAAGCATGTACAAGGTCCCTAGGGTGGGTTTGTGGGAGTTGAAGTTGTAGAGTTTCTTTTGGAATTGTTTGAGGAAAGCAGTGCTTGGATCCCTTCCTTTCTTATGGCTGAGACAATTGCCTCTATATTTACTTTGGTCCCTGCCAATCCAAGCAGCAAGAAACAGGCTGGGAATCAGTCAAAGGTATTTTGTGCCAGAGCTGCCGTTAGGCTACTTTGTTATTTTTCAGTGCACTGGCATCATCTGTGGTGGGGAGGCTAGGAATAATAATTGTGTTCAATTATTTAAACATTGACCATGTAGCACAACACATTTCATATTTTGCAAAAGATGCAGGTTTGCATGAAACATCTATCAGGTATCTTTATAACAATAATTAATAGTGAATCCAATTGCACCTTTCATGAGATTATTTTATGAGGGTTCTGCAGTCTTTATGGTGGGTTTAAACCCATAATGACTGGTGTGTGGGGATCTCCAAGATTTCTTCCCCCCAAGGGAAACACATATAACACTTTGAGGATCAGACCCAATATTATTTGTTAGCATATTTCCTGAGCATAATTCCAATCCTTTTAGCTTCCTATTTATATTTCTCTCTTCATTGCAACATCTCCCAATTTAGTACAAGGAATTGACACTTACAATTACAACCTATGGATTACAACCTATATCTCATCGATCAGAGGACAAATTTCATGGGTCATTGTGACAGGCTGTACCCTATGTTCACCCATTTTTCAAGACTATGATACGTTTAGTACAAACTATACTTTTATTTGAGATTTGTTAGTCTCTAAGGTGCCACAAGTACTCCTTTTCTTTTTGCAAATACAGACTAACACGGCTGCTACTCTGAAACTATACCTTGTAAGGTATCGTCTGAAAACTCATGATTTGCTGATTGAAAAGGAGTACTTGTGGCACCTTAGAGACTAACAAATTTATTAGAGCATAAGCTTTCGTGAGCTACAGCTCACTTCATCGGATGCATCCGATGAAGTGAGCTGTAGCTCACGAAAGCTTATGCTCTAATAAATTTGTTAGTCTCTAAGGTGCCACAAGTACTCCTTTTCTTTTTGCGAATACAGACTAACACGGCTGCTACTCTGAAACCTGTCGATTTGCTGATTATTATTGTCCTGGTAAAATACATGTGGCAACATTGTAGGTAAAGTTATAAGATTCCATCGTATGATGTTACTAATGCATATTCTAAATCTGGGGAAACTGCCACAAATCAGAGATAAAAGGCAAACTGATGCCTTAGCCAGTTGTCAATGAAATCGAATGGACCATCACTGAATTCAGTGGCCATTCTTTGACAGGAAAAGGCATGTGAATGAGAAATTTACATCTTGGCAAAGAGAAACAGCTGGAAGTTCCCATACCCAGAGACTTACTCTCTGCTGAACCCCAGATGGAAGTGATTCTCAAGGAAGAGGAAAAGATATAAAAATGGGGAACAAATGCCCCAAATGATCTCTCCCCTCACCTCTACTCACGACATCAACAACACTAGAAGAACAAAAGAAATAGCTTTGGAGTGGGTGGAGAGATCCTGATTGAAAGGCGTTCAGCCATTCAGACGGAGAGACGTGGTGAAGAGACTTTGTGCCTTGAATTCACTTAGCTTGTTAAGTTAGGTATTAGTTGCATTTTACCTTTTATTTATAACCAACTCTGACTTTTATGTCACTTAAAATCTATCTTTCTGTAGTTAATAAACTTGTTTTATTGTTTTATCTAAATCAGCTTGTTTGGATTGAAGGGCTTGAGAAACTCCATTTGAGATAACAACAAGATTTGTGCATATTTTCTATTAATGAAATGACGGAATTTATATGAGTTTGTGTTGTCCGGCAAGGTGCTGGGCTGTACAAGACGCATATTCCTGAGGGAAAGTCTGGGACTGGGATCTTGATGGTGTTTCCCTGCAGTGTAATTTGTGGGTGGCTGGCTATAGCACTCATACAGCGTACCTGGGAGCAGGAGTGGTTGCTCTCACAGTGTAAAAGGCACCCCAGGTTGGAAACTTGAAGGGACACAGCTGTCCAGATTGTACCCTTGGTAGTATCATAATCACTTCCATTTGAATTGTGTTCACTTTAAAGAAAATGGCATTGTATTTTTCTCCAGAATTTAAAAATTGGTGAAACTTATTTTTTAAAAATGAAATATCCATTCAATAAATACTAAAACAAGCAATACTTATTTAGATTTATGCACAGCACAAACACTAAAAAAGAATCCCCTGTCCATCCACTTTAGACTTCATTGACATAACTTAATACAGAAAATTAACACCCAAACATAATACAAGTGCAGTAGTACAATTCTATTAATTTTCTTTCCATGCAATAGAAGACAGGTGAACAGATACTTTTTTGTTTTATGTTCCATTTAAACAAAAAACCAACAACCCTAGATGTCAATATATGAATTCTAAAAATGTTTCTTTGAGAGGAAGAAACAAGAGATGAGTCTGGTTGACCCAATTTTTCTTGAGTCAGCAGAATAGTAAACAGCCACAGTTCCATTACTCAACAGCCCATATGTGATTTCTGATCATACCTCTAATCTTTCTCGTTATTCCTTCCTTTGGAAAAAATGACTCAGGACAAATTTAGAATTATAATGATGTCAGCTTTAAAGCTACAATTGTTTTGATGACAATGGGAGACGATATTTTTTTAGAGCAATGTTTTTCAGATCTAGCAACAAAAAACATATTTCTGGCTCATGTGGTTCTTACCAGGCTTTTTAGATTTGAGGCTAGCATGCTGTAACTCATTATGCTCACATTAGTGATGCTGATATTACGCCTTCTAATGCTCAAAAGGCTCCTGTGTCCACATACTGTGCTGTTTTTGCTCAGACAATGTATTGATAAGTAGGACATGGGGAACGTTGTGGGAACTTGTGTGTCAAGAAGTGGTAAATAAACCTATGCAATTAAGAACAGATCAATAATTATCACCGCTGGGTGATCCATATAGCACCGAAGAATTGGAAGAAGTCTTCTCCAAAACAAGATCCTGTCCCACTTGCTACTATAAAATAGGGATAAGGGACCCAAATAGTAAGAGGCAGGTATTGTCTCACTCTCTGCATTGGTCTCATACGTATTCACAACTATTATGTTTCCTGATTTTGGCTCCAATCTCTGGTGGTTCTGACTATTTCCAGGAATTGCCCACTGCTGTACACCTGAGTTTGGGGGCTGATTTTTCCCATTTGCTTTCTCTTCTAGCTGCACTGCTCTGCCTCAGTTTGTCATGTTATGAAGAATGAGAGACCAATGCTGGGAAGACCCAGGGGACAGTTCAAAGGAACAGTCAGCTCAGCTACCTGCCTGTCCTACCTGCAGCTCCAGTTCAGAAAAGCCCCCTGCCCCAGTCATCAGTGCCATAACAAACAGAAGCCCCCTGCCCCTTATACTACAGTAATGATCCCAAACCACACAGCTTACAATAGCAATATCAGTATAGAAAATCAAGCAGGGGGAACTAGGGGCTGTAGCATGTGGATGCTGAGGGGGAATTTCAGGGACCTGGCAGCCTTGCAGTAATTATACGCAGGGAGTGGGGAGTAAGATTTACTAACAACTTTAGGAAATCTTTTTCTTTTCCACATTCTTAGATGTTTGAAAGAAACAAATAGGTAGAAAGAAGAGACACCTATGGGTGATGGCAAGGGACAGCATTTATGTGTGTAATACAGTGGAGAAATTGTTCAAGCGCAGATTATCCATGTGAAAATATGACTTCTGCAATGTTGTAAAATCAGATCTGAGGTGACATGCCAAGTAAATATTGATTTGTGCAAGTTGAAGGTCCTGGAGGTAAGTCTTGTCTGGCTTCCACACCCAATTTATTCCAAGCTTTTAAAATATTTGGGAAGAAAGGAGCACTTGCTGTTTTGGGGCTGGGTCTTCTTTCTCGTCCCATTCTCTTTTGAGCATAGGCATCCCTTACATGGCCCAGTCATATTATTTGCCAAAGCATATACTCTAGAAGAACAATCAATTTTAAATAACTGGATTGAAAGACACCTATTGTGTCCACTTTTAGCTCCAAAATATGTCATAATCTGAGATAGATTGGGGTACATCAGTGATGATTTAGGGACCTGAAAGCCATATAGCCAAAAGAGGACTCACAGTGACATCAAACCATATAGTTCAACCCTCTCTGTAACAGAATAATAATTAATGCTGCAAAAGATGGTGAAATGCTTGCACGTTACAATTATAGTATAGGAGATAGGGATTCTAGACTCAAGGAGAAAGTAACGAGGGGAAAAGCAAATAGTAATACATAGTACTTTTCCTCAACAGATATCAAAGCACTTCACAATCTTTAATGTACTTATCCTCACAATATGCAAGTAAGGTAGGCAAATACTATTATCCCCACTTTACAGATGGGGAACTGAGGCACAGAGAGGCTAAGGGACTTAGGCATGGCAACACCTAACTTTCAGGTGCCTAGAAAATCACTGAAACTACAACGGGATCTGCAAAGCCTGAGTTACGTGCCTAGACTTCCTATACAATGAATGGGGAGAGAGCGG
The DNA here is from genome assembly GCF_009764565.3 of Dermochelys coriacea. Lineage (NCBI taxonomy): Eukaryota > Metazoa > Chordata > Testudines > Dermochelyidae > Dermochelys > Dermochelys coriacea. Next base: position 10,672,862 of record NC_050080.1, read on the forward strand.
ATCCACAAAAGCCAACATGTTTGGCAAGAGCTGCGTAGGCTACCCAATGGGAGATGCTAATGAAAGGGGTGTGTCCTAAACCCTGCCCCTCTCTCACAGGTAGGCACTGTAAACTGGGCTGCAAGGAGGCACCTATCTCTGCTTGTGCAGCCGGCAGCCTACGCTGGGAGTCAGCATCTTCCATGTCTAAATTATTCCTGTGTGAATTAATTAGGTACCTGCCACACTCCATGCAAAGCAGCTGAAAGGTGCTGCCACCGCTCATCTTATAACTTTTATCCCAATGGTTACAGCAGCCACCAGGAGACCTACGTTCAGTTCTCTGCCTGAGACTGAATGGCACAGAGTGGAACAGCTTCAATAGGAGAGACTGAGGGAGCCCTGCATCAGTATATCCCAGAACTCAGTGGTTAGGGCCCTCTTGTGGGAGATGTGAATTCATTTTTTTTCTCTCTCAGGCAGAGGAAGAAATTTAACCTGAGACTCCTACATCACAGATGAGTGCTCTAACCACAAAGCTAAAATGTATAGTGTGTGCATCTCTAACACTGGCTGGATTTTTGAACGGGGCCTGACATGTTATTTGTGCTCAGAGCACATCTACTAGATTGGGCCCCTCATCGGTGGGCAAACACTTATTTTTGCTGGGATTGCACTCGGGAATAGGCAGGAAATAAGTGTCTGGGTGCCTAGAATGAGGCAGCAGCATGTATCCCCAGAGGCAAAAACTTAGACACCTAAGGGACTTTTACAGCAGCAAGTGAGGTGCCAAGTAAGTTTAGGTGCCTACAGTATTAGGCAGCAGCCAAGCAGGAGTTTTGTAGATCACAGTGGTATCTGGGTTCCTGCAAGGATCTGGGCCAAAGTGACTTACCCAAGGTCACATAGAAAGTCTATAGCAGACCTGGGAATTGAACCTGCATCTTCTAGGCTAGTTCCCTAACCGCTGGACCATCCTTCCACAAAGAAAGCACCAGTCTATTATAAATATCAAACATAAGGGACTTTTAGTTTAAGATCCCATTAAAAATACATGGACTTCATGTTCCAACATCGATGTGAAATAATCAGCCCTTCATGAAACCCATTTTTCAGGATAAGACAAAGTTTTTAGCTGAAAGCCCTAAACTGAGGTCTAACCAGCCCTAAGCTCCTAGAGCTAGACACCAGGGATGAAATTCTGGCTCCACTGAAACCAACGGGAGCTACCATTAACTTCAGGGTCAGGATTCCACTCCAGATCTCTAATCCCTTGGCTCCATCCAGTATGTGTTTTAGCCAATCAGTCCTGTTTGTTCTGTTCCCCTGCCCCAATTTTGTTCCTTTTTCTATGTATGTATATTTTCCCCTCACCCCATTAAAACAATTTGATCAACATTTTTATAGAAATATTTTCAGGTTTAAGCTCTGAGGTTTAAAGTTTTCTGAAAAAATTCCCTCCCCTCCCCAAAAAAAGTCCATTTCATTTGAAATTAAAGTTAAACAATTCTTAACCAGCCCAACCAGTCCAGTGTGTGTAGTGTCCTGGAAACCTGGCGGCGGGCCAACAAAATATTTTGAAGTCCTGGTGTCTGCTGCAGATGATACAGCTCAAAGGTTCAGATCCGAGGCATGATTCAGGCTTCAAAGGAAAGCTGACTTCAAGCAGGAAGCAAGTTCAGACATTCAGAGAGAACTTTGGCTTCAGGGCTCAGGCAAAAACAGCTTCAGCCCCAGGGCAAGAACATACCCAGAAATTATTCCGAGCCCTATAGCCATTACTGCAATACAACATTCCTTCTTCATAAGCTTTATCTTGATCAGGCTACTGCAGTGTAATTCATCATTCTGCTGAAGCAATAATAATAGGATTTAAATCGCACATTTCATCTTCAAAACACTGTGGGAACATTAACTAATTAATTAGGTTATTATAAACTCTGTAGGTCAAACTCCCTCCGATACATGCACACAGCTCCTATTACAATCAGTAGGAATTCTGTGTATGTATCCAAGGTGTCTCCTTCATTGTAACAAACTCTGTGTTCTACTGCACCGAATGCATGACTTTTGAGAACAGACCATAGATAAAAAGAATTAGGCTTATCTGTAGATATACAGCATGGAATTGCACAAAGAAAAATCTTTTAATGGAACAAATATTTTACATTAAACACTGTAAATAACTTTTTTTGTTACTATAGGGAAGACACATGGATGTGCAGAGATTAACTGCATAAATAATAATAAAATCCCACCACAAATATTTACACAGTACTCAAGGATTAGGGCCTGATCTAAACCCATTGAAAACAACAGAAAGATTCCTACTGATTTCAGTGGGCTCTGTATCAGGCCACCAGTGATTTTCAATTCCCATAGCACCATTGAGATATAAGAACCTGGAAAAAGTAAAATAATTTCTAATATTAGCTACATCAAGCAAATATGAGCAGGCTCTATCAGTAATTAAAATTAATTCATTGTCCTTTTGTTGCATGTGGACTAAATCCCGCAGTTTTTAGTCAGGAAAACTCCCACTGAACTTGAGGCTACTTGCACTGGGAGGTCAGCAATGCGAAGTCCCAGGGCCACTTGACGACATTGGTATGTTAGTGAATTTGCACAAAGTACAAAAAGCACCAACATTTAACAGGAGCACCATGTGAAGGTTGTCATCTTGCTCCCATTGAATTCAATGAGAGTTAAGAGGAAGGTGCAGGATTGATGCCACTGGAAGTTTTAAGTGAGTAAAGGTTGCCAGATTTGGCCCATGTGTATATTCCTGCCACTCTCTCTTTATCTCGTCCTCCTTTAGTCACATTCTCTTTTCTTACCTTCTGTAATGAAGTGGCCTTTGGCGGGACACTAATGAGAGTATCAATTCAGGATAAATTGCTTAGAGCAGGGAAGTCACAGCCCAAGGCTGGGGGTCCTTTGCACACCAAACCAGCCAAACAGAGAGGACTTCGGTTTTACTCCACTGGCTAACCAGAAGTCATACAAGCAATTCCCTCAGACACTTCAGTTTCCCAATATCACCACTAGCACCACTCCTTATGGGGATGAGTGGTTATGAAAACCAATACCCCAGTAAAAGAAAAAAAGGTTCTCCTTATCCCAAAGGACCAAGCCCCAGACCCAGGTCAATATACAAGTCAGATCTTACCCATAAATCACGCTGTTGCCAATCCTTTAGAATAAAAAATATAAAGTTTTATTCATAAAGAGAAAGAAATATCAATGAGAATTAAAATTGGTTAAATGGAATCAATTGCACATAGTAATGGCAAAGTTCTTGGTTCAGGCTTATAGCAGTGATGGAATAAACTGCTGGCTTAAGTTACGTCTCTGAAGTACATCCACAGCTTGGATGGGTCATTCAGTCCTTTGTTCAGAGCTTCAGTGTAGCAAAGTTCCTCCAGAGGTAAGAAGCAGAATTGAAGACAAAATGGAGATGATGCAGCTGCCTTTTATAGTCCTTTTGCCATGTAGCTTGTGCTTCTTTTGTTCCTTTGTTCCAAACACAAGCTATCCAACACCTGGCATGGAAAAATCATAAAGTTCTGTTCATAGGCATGCTAATAGTGTAGCCTGTAGGCACTTAGTTCTCCGCATGCACAGAAAGGTAGCTGTTTTCCCTGTCCTGCAAGGACTGATGTCTGGATAAAACACTGGGATAGTTAAAGAGCCTTACAGTGCAGTAAACAGAACCTTCTCCCAGTCAGTGGGGAGCTTTTAGGAGCTCAAAAACAGCCAAGTAGCCATGGGCAACATAACATTACAGCCTTCTCTGCTGAGTGGAGCTCCCAGGGGGAACATTTCTCAAGGTTTCCTGTGAACCACCTCCCTAGTCTTCCATTTTTTTTACAGTTCCCTTACCTGCACTGCATCCCTGTGAAGCAGAGAGCATATAATTCAAGTCCCATGGGAGTTTTTGACTACAGTAGCTAATTATGTTGGAATTAGAAAAAGAGGGTCTATATGAACCTTGCTAGTAACAAGAAGATAGGTTCAGTTTAAGGCTTTCAATTTGTCATGCACTTGAGTGCTCCACTAAACAAATGAGTAGGCTATTAAAGAGTGCGGGCCAGATTGATAGATACAGGCCTGGGGAGCGAGGATAGGTTGTGGCCCTGCATCTTAGGGGACATTCATCCCAGATACTACATTAGCCTTTACATAAATGCTTCTTTTCCACATGATATTGGCTCAGATTTTCCAAGGTGCGATTTTGTATGTGTCCAATTCTCACATGTGCAAGGTATGTACAAAATGTTACTCTTGATAATCTGAACCACCGTCATTTATGTGATGCTCACTTCTCAAATGTTCAAGTAGTTAACTGCAAACAGGTCTGTTTCTGCTCCTCTTGAGGTTGTTGGCAAGAGTCCCATTAGCTTCAATGGGAACAAGATAGTGCTGTGAATAACTAGTAATAAATGTTTTGGGAGGGGGGCTTACTTTAAATTTTTCATGGTAAAATGGAGGTACAGAGTCATTCCAATGTCACAGGGCCAAAGATGCTGGAATAGTCATCACAGGGTATCAATAATGCCAATGACTATTGGTTTTAAACTACCACCTGCTCTTAATTTCGTAGGTTCTTGAAGCCCCTTGTACTTATCTTCTTCTAAGCATCAACTCGTGGTGTCATTGCCTTTACGCTTTTGTTACCATCACTCAGGTACTTTCCATCTAGGAAATGGAAATCAACCAAGTACAACAAGTTGGTAAGTAAGCAATCTTAAGAAAACTGAAAGCAGTTGATTTTCCCCCCTCCCAAAGTCATTTGACTGATGCTTATATTGGGTTCCTTATTAGGCCTTTGTTTTTTATAACTCTTGGCAATCTTCTGAGTTGTTGCAACTCAGCAAACATTTTCATGTAGGCAGCTGAAATGACATTGGTGATAGTTAGTAAATCAATTTAAAATATCAATAGACTTCTGCACTAAGAGCTGCAGAAAGAAGATCAAGTTTTGTATAATATTTAAGGATGAACTTTCTCCTGCTTTTATCTGCCGATAAATGTGGCTGTTTTGGTCAAAATCTTATATTGCTTTACATGGAAATTTGATTTAAAAAATACTTGACATTTTCAAATATATCCTATTTATGTGCAGATGAAAATCTAGAGTCTGGAACTTATCAGGCAGGCATACTGAATACCTTGCAAAGGATTCATCTCTCTACTATTCTTACAAAAGCTACTATGATAATATATGCCTACATTCTTTGTTATGATTAAGGAATACTGACATGATGTAGTCTTGTTGTTTACGAGTTATATATATTGCTTGATGTATCAAAGAAATATATTAGTCTGTCCAGTTTTAATAATCATCCTTGGAATTTAAGCACAAATTTCATCTGACAATTTTTGAATGTAACCCTGTTCGTTATTGCTGATTTTTTTTCATCATAAAATGATTCTATCCTACCAGGATAAACCAGAGAGTTAATTCCTACCCATTGCAATTTGGTCTGTTAAACGTTCCAATCAAGGAGAAATTAAAGTGATTTGTTGAATGTCTGCAATGTGGAATGATCAGATATCCTCACTGGTTAAAGAGAAATATGAGTCTTATATCACTGAAATAAATCTTGTTTAGTTTGTTACTTATTTCGCACTAGATTAAGGGTTGGTGTGTGAATGTTCTATCCCAGGATACACTGATGTGTGAATGCTCTGTACTGGAAAACATTTGTGACTTGGAAAAGAGGAGGAGGAGAGATCCTTTCTAGGCTACAATATGACCAGCTAAACATGATTGTGAATGTGTTACTATATTACGTGGGTGTTAAGGAGCTTTTCAGTCATATTAAGATAATTCTGCTGAGCTAGCTGAAATGGAAAACATACTTTTTCATCATCTAGAATACTCATGGACGTGATCTAATCCTTTATTATTTTGATTACTTTCCGTTTTACTTGTCTACTGTGGAACAAAGAGGGTATCTTATGATGCAGAATGGTGACTAGCTCAGGAAATCAGATACATACAAATACATTTTAATTAGTGATAACCAATCAAACACTCCTGCTGGTATGTAGAGCTGGTTGACTTTTTGTTTCTGAAAATTTGAAATGTTAACATTATCACAAGAGATTTTTACCATAGTTCAAACAGCTATATTTGTGCAGTAATATTAGTTTGTCGTATGCAAGCTGCTGTCACTAGATGGTGACACGTCCTCTCTCTCTCTCTCACACACATGTATGATAGCAGGTCTGACATTTGGTCTGCTATGTGCACCTGGTGTAAGACAGACACACAGAAACATATTGTAATTATGGCAGGAATGTTTGATTTCTGGTTGCAAGTGGTAAGTTGACTTATAACAGAGACGTTCCAGTTTTTTGAGTAACTATTTTTGAGCATGTAACTTTGATTTGGAAATACAACATACACACAAAAGGACTAAAATGAACTTTGTTTTGCTGATGCTTTATGTTAGAAATGTTCATATTTTTGCAGAAATAACATATCTCACATTTTCGTAGGACACAGTTTTGATAAATGGGCATTTATTCCCTGATAAGATTTGTCCTTTTTTTGCTCTCTTTTTATTATTTTTAATGGTTATACAATGCTTGCTGATTGACATCTCATTGCCATCAAGTCTGGTTTAATTCTAACCTGTATCTCTTTCAGATTAAATCGAGAAAAGTTCCGTCGGTTGTCATCACATGTGGGGAGGAAAAACTTGGTGCTCTGTGCTACTTAGAGGGATGCTGTAGAATTTCCGATACAACGTTCATAGATTCATAGGATGAAATCCTGGCACCATTGAAGTTAGTAGGAGTTTTGCTCCCCACTTCAGTGGGGTCAGTCAGGATTTCACCCATATATTTTAACAAGAGACCACAGAACTCCACGTAGCTTTTCCTGCATTGAGCCCAGTAACTTAGAAGTTCTTAGAGTCAAACCTCCCTGGGAACCTGATCTAGTGCCTAGGGAACTCAATGGCAACATTTCCTTTGATCTCAGTGGAAGCAGGATCAGATGTTGGGGCTTCTGGGACCCTGATCCTGCAAGATGCTAAGCAGACTTGCATCCCATTTAGACCATGGGAGTGGGAGTTTTTCAGCACCTCACAGGAAAGAGGCACTCAGTACCTTACAGGACTGGGTTCTTAGTGAGGTCTAAATTCATGGAAGCGAAGGTGGGAAATCTGTACAGCTCACTGGTGACCAAAAGTATAGGAGCAGAGCAGAATTCTTAACAAGGATTAAACCAGCAGCCTGTCTGCCATCAATTTACTAGTATGTTTTTAAAATGACTTCCTAGAAGGACCTGATCTGATTCTCCACTCAGTTGAATGGTAACACAGTGGAGTTAATGGAGATAATCTTGTGCAAATCTGTTGTAAGAGAAGAATGATGGCTACTGTGTCTGTTATCACAGGGAGGGTCTTTAACACTAAATCTCAGCGCTAGCATTGCCACTCCTGCCTCTTCTCTGTCTGGTGGTTTCTGCTCCTGATCTACCTTTGCAGACCTGTGGAGTGGGGACAGACCTCAAACTGGTTCCCACTATTTAACCAGCTCCAGCTGCCACTCCCCATCCCTCGTGCAACAGCTGATGGTGGAAGGAGAATAAAAAGAAAAGGAGTACTTGTGGCACCTTAGAGACTAACAAATTTATTAGTTAGTCTCTAAGGTGCCACAAGTACTCCTTTTCTTTTTGCGAATACAGATTAACACAGCTGCTACTCCGAAACCTGGAAGGAGAGTAGTTAACAATAACTTTTAAACATTCCCAGTTTAGTTTTAAAGCAGGTAGGGACTGAATTCCGCACCTACTAATAGCCACTACTCTCCAGAGTTATAAAGCTGGTAAAGTCTCCCTTAGTGGAACATAACCACATAAGGAGCATGCACAGGAGGATTGGGACAGTGAGTAAAAGTAAGTATTGCTGGCCCTTTACAATTCATAGTTACTTCTCATTTGGAAACAAGCATGTTTTTGGACTTAGTAGAAACCCGCTTAACTCAATTATTTTTTAAAGGTACCATTTTTGCTAATAGTGTAAGGACAGTTGATGTGTATGTTGCCACGACAACATACTTCCTTTAAAAAGAGAATTCTGCTAGTCTAGTGTGTTTCAGTTAAATGTGCTTGGTTTTTTGGTGGTGCTGAGGCCATATGGCCATGTTACTTGGAAAGCTGGGCTTCATCTGCAGGTTAAAGGAAACATGTTTGTGGAACAGCTTTTCCTCCAAGAGTAAATTTCAAACCTACAAAGGTTTGGGTTGGTTCAAAATGGAATCAGCAGAGTCCCCCAGCCAACAGCTCTAAAGCTGGGGACTGTAGCATGACTGAAAGGGGAGTCATAATAGTTCAATCATCTTGAAATCATCCATACAGCAGTTCCGCTGTTAGACACACCCCTGTGTCAGAGAAGGCTTTGTGACAACAGACCTGACTCTAATCAGTTAGGCAAACACTTTCAGGTTACATTGTTGTATTTCTAGATGCTGTGATCTCATGCATAATACATACAGGTCTCTTGACACCATCAGCAGCAAGGACAAGAGGCATTTCTTGCCTGACAGACCCCTATTGTTTTGGGAACTGTGAGTTAAACTCATGTGGTCAATACAAAGCCCCTTCCTGCACTGAAGATAACCATGTCAGAATAAAGATGCAAGTTGTTATACTGGGAGTTTGATTTCCAATCTGCTTGTCAAATATCCAATTCCCAATCACGATTACATGAGAGAGAGAGAGACACGCATGCATGCACACGCGCATACACACACACAGCCAAAATGTCTTAATCCCGTCAGCAAATGCATAAGTTTCCCAAAGCCCCATGTGGCTAGTAAACCAATAAAGGTGCTGGCTTCTGTTTTTTAATAGAGCTATGATAATCATAATTTGTATTGGATATAGGTAACACACTGCGCCAGTCTATTTGTGCCTATGCTATGGGAGATAAACACCCCCAAGCTTCTGTTTTCTGACTCCTCTCTTTTGTTCTCCTTCTTAGGGAAGTCTAGAATGCTATAATAATTATAATTAATACAAATATAATATTATGTAACTTCCTTCTGCAGAGGGACAGGAAGAAATTAAATGAAATGTGACACACAACTGGCCTGGTAGGTATGTTTTTTTAAAGCCATTTCAATACTTTGACATATTGGGGTGCCCTTTAAGTGGCTGCAGGGGAAATGCATACAGTAATCCTTTCATGCTGTCTTGCATGGTACGTAATGTACTCAGAAAAAGAATAGCCTTAGAGATGGAACAAGCTGCAGACAAGGAAGATTCAGGGAAGTCACGCAGCACAGAATATGCTAAGCATTCCAATTGGCAGCATTTTATGGGTGATTTCCCCCACCCCCAAAGCATAAATCATGATGATGATTGTCTGAAATTCCATTCTGGTATGTGTGAAGCCTTTTGAATCTCTAGTAATTCCCACTTCTAAATCTCTTCCCCTTGTGTGTTGACATATCTCTCCCTTTAGCTCAGGATGACTGGATGCAGCTCTCTAGTGACCTTGTCAATGCAGCTATTGGGGCTATTCAAGGGGCTATTTGTCCCCAGTGAAAGTGGTAGGAGCTGCCTCTGGTGAGGTCTGCAAGATGCCATGGTACAAAAACCTTTCAGGGAAAGACTTCCATTGCTTCAGAAAAAGAGGTAAAATTTTGATTCTCGTGTGCTGAAAAGTAGCAGAAACACAGTGTTCTTCAAGATTTGGTTTTGTAGCTAAAAACACAATAGACTCAAGTTCTGCTCTTAGCTTTGCCAATGTTTCCTTTGGCAAGTAACTTCATCTCTTTTTGTGTCTCAATTTCACTGCTGTTAAATGAGGATGATATACAGTGCTGCTGTTGTAGCTGTGTTGGTCCAGGGTATTGGAGAGACAAGGTGGGTGAGGCAATATCTTTTATTGGACCAAGTTCTGTTGGTAAGAGAGACACATTGCTCATGGGGTGAGGTTGTGGTCCTTAGTTCATTAATGTCTGTAAAGTGCTTTGGTGTAGGGTGCTGGAGAAGTGATGTTTCTAGATGCTGTGATCTAATGCTGCTGATGGTGTCAAGAGACCTGTATGTATTATGCAAGGAGAAGAAGCATTTCTTGCCTGACAGACCCCTATTGTTTTGGGAACTGTGAGCTAAGCTCATGTGGTCAATACAAAGCCCCTTCCTGCACTAAAGATAACCATGTCTGAATAAAGATTCAAGTTATGATATTGGGAGTTTGATTTCCAACCTGCTTGTCAAATATCCAATTCCCAATCGTGATTACATGTCCCCACTCCAGCTCCTATGCGGAGGTGTGGCCAGGTGGCTCTGCGCACTGCCCCATCCGCAGGCGCTGTCCACACAGCTCCAGTTGCCCATGGTTCCCAGCCAATGGGAGCTGTGGAACCAGTGCTTTGGGCAGGGGCAGCATACAGAGCCCCCTAGCTGCCCCATGCATAGGAGCCAGAGGGGGAACAAGCCACTGTTCCCAGGAGCCACGCGGAGCCACGGCAGGCAGGGAGCCTGCCTTAGCCCCGCTGTGCAGACCAGACTTCTAATGGCCTGGTCAGCGGTGCTGACCGGAGCCGCCAAGGTCCCTTTTTCACTGGGCATTCTGGTCGAAAACCAGACACTTGGCAACCCTAAAGACAAGGCAGTTCTAGTTTTAACCCATGTTAGCTGGTCGAGGTAAACCTTAATCTCCCTGCTCGGGTGTACCTTGTCTAGCTAACGTGGGTAAAAACTGCAAAAGCCTTTTCTTCACTACGTTTGCAACATGAGAATAAACAGCTTTACCTATTTCAGAAGTGCTATAATTCCCTGGAAATAAACTAGCGAGGAACATATTTATGAAAATAAATGTAGACGTAAAAATAAGAGGATCCATAAACAGCTGTCTGCAGGTCATTGCATGTGTCTTGGAGCTCTCAGCCTACCATGCAGAAAGCTCCAGTTGTGACCAGCATTCTATGGCCATTGCATAATCTCATGCAAAGCCTCCATAAGAAGGGACATGGGGTATAGTTCCCAACTTGTCCCAGTGGAGTGTGTCAGGTAAAAACATGCATTGTAAAGTCTTAGTATTTCAGTCGTACCCAACTCATTTATTGTGTGAATGACACTGTACAAAATTAAGGCTGTCAGAGTAGCAACCATGTTAGTCTGTATTCGCAAAAAAGAAAAGGAGTACTTGTGGCACCTTAGAGACTAACAAATTTATTTGAGCATAAGCTTTCATGAGCTACAGCTCACTTCATCGGATGCATTCGGTGGAAAATACAGTGGGGAGATTTATATAGACACACAGAGAACATGAGACCCATTGTTTGGGAATGCTGTGGAATTCTTTTTCTAATGGGACACAGTCGAGTTAAAAATCATATTCCAAAAATAAAGCCTTATTTCTGTTACTAAAAGCACCTTCTTTATTAAAATGAAAAGAGTATTTTTAAAATGGTTCCCCCCCCCCCGATATATCCTGTTTGTTCACTTTTTATTTCACTCACCTGGAACAATGAAATTAGTTTGATTGGTTTCAGATGGGGGGGGTTTTCCTAGTCAGTTTCACATTGTGGGAATCATGCTCTAAACAGGATGCTCTGGAGTTTGGACTTCCACTACTGGAGAGGTTTGGGGCGCAAACAAATACCAGTTTTCACTGAAATTTAATAATATTTTGAAGGAAATCTCTTCATATTAGGTGTTCCAAAGCATTTGTTTATTTTACAAAGCCTGAAGACTAGGCTGGGGAGTAGAAACAAAGGGAGGAAAAATAATGAAGGGCAAACTGTAGGAAAAGAGAGATTATTTTCAAGCTTTTAAAAAGATAAAACAATGTAAAAAAGTCAATATAAAAAAGCATGCACTTCACTGTTCCTTTACTTTTATTGTCACAGGCTTAAACGCAGTGTAGCGTTGATGGCTGCAGAAGCCCTGTTTCTTTATGTTGTAGTGTTGCATTCTAAAAATAATGGAGGGAGTTTTTTTCAGAGAGTACATTTCCCTAAACTCTTATTCTGGCTTGGCAGCGTAATGGAATGTGGGCTAGTCAGTGAAAATGAAGAATCGTTGTGGAACACTCTTAGAAACATGGTTGTCTTGGATTTACCCAGAATTTGTCTTTTCCTTGTCTTGGCTGTCTGTGTTGGTGGAGCGGGATGTACTGTGAAATACTGACAGGGAGACAAATATCTTTGAGCTGAATTTAGTTTAGCTTTGAAAATACAGCCAAGTAGATCACTGCATACAAAAGTTTTTACAAAATCACCCTTTTAAATAAACAAAAGGACTTAGCTGAACTTTTAACATTGCTATTTTTAGACCCCAATATATTCAGCCTTTAAAGTGAGCGGGGGAGGGGGTGCAGGTCCCTGTCAGCTGCATGTGCTGTCTGAACTTTCCTTGAGAGTCCCCCATATCCCAAATAGTCCCCCATGGATACCCGACATAGAGGTATAGAGAGGTTGTCCCAGACATAGCAGAAGTGAGGAGGTTCATCAGTAGCATTTGGATGTTAACATGATACGACTGTCTATGTATTGAATGCACTAGAATGTAACTGGAGCTTTAGTGTCTAAGGATTTCCAGGCACATGGGCCATTCTGCTCTCTTAATCTTCAGGCCAGACTGGAAGACTGTTAAGGACCTTCCATGAGCCAGGAGCCTGCTGTATTAATGCATAAGGGACACACTGACCATGGTCTGTGCAATTCCCAGCCTCGTTCACATTAGCCCCCTGACTGGGTCCCTAGGAATGAGTCCGGTGTCCACGGCTGCATAAGGTTGAAATGGGCATTAGACAAATGCCCTCAAAGGGGCAGGGTTCTCTTGAGCAGTCACTTCACCCTCCATAAACTGGCAGCCGGAGAGGCAAATTTAGGCTGCGGTATAGCCTTGTCAGCAGTTTGGATTAGATCTGGACCCCGGGGATGTGTGTCTCACAGCTCCGGAGGCGGCTGCTGGGGAGAGCTCTAAGTCAGAGGCAAGGTAGCTGCCTGAGCTGCCTCATTTGGGAGGAAGACCAGCTGAGAGGGAAAAAGGGCCTGGATCTGATCAGAGAACCAGTAGTCTGCTGGGGGTGTCTCTCAGCAGAGCACCTCAGATTTGAGAGTGAGGTGGAGTGATGTTTTAGAGGGTCTGGAGAGCCTTTAGTGACAATCCATGTTTGTTTTTCAAAAAAAGCGTTTGGGTTCGTAGAACAGTGAAGCTCTGATTCTCTTAGGGACTCTCTGATTCCCCTCTCACACCAGGTTTATGCCAGTGTAAGTGAGAGGGATACACACAGTGGTGAGCTGGAGCCGGTTCTCACCTGTTCGCGCGAGCTGGTTGTTAAATTTGGAACCAGTTTTAGAACCGGTTGTTAACCTGCTTCCCTGCAGGGGGCGCTGAGGCTTTGATGGGCTCCGGCCGGGAAGTGATGTCGTTCCCGCTCCGGCCGCCGGGGGCGCTGCGCTGCGGGAGCCACGTGGGCTGCCACCGGGCCCTGGCCAAGAGCCCTGGTGCTGCTGCTGCTCCCCCGACCCCTGGACCTGGGGCTCCCGCTGCTGCCTGGTGGGTCCCCGACTGCTCTCCTGGGCCGGGGCTGCGTCCTGCTGCTCTGCCCGTGAGCACCCACCACCCTGCCTGCAGCCACCCCTTGAACCCCCTGCCCACAGCCAGCCCCCATCTCCAGCCACCCCCTGCCCTGCCTCCAGCCAGCCCCTGCTACACCCCCTGCCCGCAGCCAGCCCCTGCCTCCAGCCCTGCCGCACCCCCTGCCTCCAGCCACCACCACACCCCCTGCCCGCAGCCAGCCCCTGCTTCCAGCCCCTGCCGCACCCCCTGCCCTGCCCGCAGCCAGCTCCTGTCTCCAGCCACCCCCGTACCCCCTGCCCTCAGCCAGCCCCTGTCTCCAGCCACCCCCGTACCCCCTGCCCACAGCCAACCCCCATCTCCAGCCACCCCCATGCCCCCTGCCTGCAGCCAGCCCCTGCTGCACCCTCTGCCCGCAGCCAGCCCCTCACCCCCTGCCCTGCCTCCAGCCACCCCCATGCCCCCTGCCCGCAGCCAGCCCCTGCCTCCAGCCCCTGCTGCACCCCCTGCCCTGCCCGCAGCCAGCCCCTGTCTCCAGCCACCCCCGTACCCCCTGCCCACAGCCAACCCCCATCTCCAGCCACCCCCATGCCCCCTGCCTGCAGCCAGCCCCTGCTGCACCCTCTGCCCGCAGCCAGCCCCTCACCCCCTGCCCTGCCTCCAGCCACCCCCACACCCCCTGCCCGCAGCCAGCCCCTGCCTCCAGCCCCTGCTGCACCCCCTGCCCTGCCCGCAGCCAGCTCCTGTCTCCAACCACCCCCATACCCCCAGCCCACAGCCAGCCCCCGTCTCCAGCCACCCCCACGCCCCCTGCCTGCAGCCAGCCCCCGTCTCCAGCCACCCCCACGCCCCCTGCCTGCAGCCAGCCCCGGCCGCACCCCCTGCCCTGCCCGCACCCAGCCCCGGCCGCACCCCCTGCCCTGCCCGCACCCAGCCCCTGTCTCCAGCCACCCCCGTACCCACTGTCTGCAGCCAGCCCATCTCCAGCCACCCCCTGTCCTGCCTGCAGCCAGCCCCTGTCACACCCCCAGCACCTGCTGCTCACACCAGCCCCTGTCTCCAGCCAGACCCGCACCCCCTTGCCTCCAGCCAACCCCGCACCCTCCTGTCTCCAGCCAGCTCTGCACCCCCTGCCCTGCCCGCAGCCAGCCCTGCACCCCCTGCCTCCAGTTAGCCCTGCCCCATGCCCCTGTCTGCAGCTGGCCCCACGTCCACTGGTGCCCTGCAGTTCCCAGGGCAGTAACCCTGCACACCTGCTTCAATGAGGGGGCAGGGAGCAGCTAGGACCCACACATGTGCACACCCTAGGGTGACCAGACAGCAAGTGTGAAAAATCAGGACAGGGGTTGGGGGGTAATAGGAGCCTATATAAGAAAAAGACCCCAAAATCGGGACTGTCCCTATAAAATCAGGACATCTGGTCACCCTAGCACACCCCCAGGGAGTGACGGGGACCCACACATGTGAAACGGAGCTCATCTCTAGTTCAGGCCCATCTTTTTAAAAAAGAACTTTAGGCAGGGTTAACATACATCCGTATTTTCCCGGACAGGTCAGGCTTTTTGGTTCTTAAATCGCAGTCCGGGAGAAATTTTTAAATTTTAAAATTTCCTCCTGGGAAAATATGGACATATGGTAACCCTGTTGGTACAAAAAATACATACTGGGGCACATCCCTTAAATCAGAACTTTTTATAGGGAACCGGTTGTTAAGATTTTGGCAGCTCATCACTGGATACACAGACTCCAAGTTCTCCAGTCTGTACACTCTGTCTGTATAGACTGTGTACTGTGGGCCTGATCCAAAGTTCTGAAGTCAGTGGAAAGGCTGCCCTTGACCGGTGCTTAATTTGTCATGAAAGAGGTGCTGGGGCTTAAGTAATTTTTTTTTTTGCTTTCATAACTGATGTGGCAAGCCCAGAGGTGCCAGGGCTATGAACTGCCCAGCCCAGAGGTGCCAGGGCTGAGCCCTGGCAAGCTCTGGTGCAAATTAAGCCCTGCCCTTGACTCCAGTGGTCTTTGGGTCATGTGATTAAGGATTCAGACTGGGACTCTAGAAACCTACGTTCAGTTCCCTGCTCTTCCAATGACATCCCGTGTGACCATTGGGCAAGTCACTTACTTTACGTCTACGCTGCAATAAAAAACACACTTTGCCAAGTCTCAGAACCCAGGTCAGCTGACTCGGGCTCAGGCTGCAGGGCTAAAAATATAAGTGTAGATGTTCAGGCATGGACTGGAGCCCAGAGTTTGACACCCTCCTGTCTCAATGGATCTCACAGCCCAGACTCCAGCCCAAGCATCTACACTGCAATCTGATATCCTCGCAGCTCGAGTGCAAGTCAGCTGACCCAGGCCAGCTGGGGCTGTGCCACAGGGCTTTTATTGTAGCGTAGACGTGCCCTTGTCTCTCTGTGCCTCGATTCCCCACCTGCAAAATGGGGATGATAGCACTTCCCTACCTCACAGAAGTGTTGTGAGGTTCAATACATTAATAATTGTGATGCACTCAGATACTATGGGCATAAGGGCATAAAAGCACCTTAGTTCAGGTCCTAAACTGCAATGGCCTGAGCTAATGAGCATTTCTCATTAAGATGGCACAGTTGCCATTCACCTAAAGAACTCTGTAGAAAGCCGTAAGACTGCATCTATTAAAGGTTCTTCATTTTTCTGTTCCTTTCCAAAAAGTTCAGCGTAGCTGTTGAGGGTTCAGTCGCGATCTTTGTTTTTCTTGCATTCAAAGAGAGTGTAAACCCTTTCTGTTTTGATGACCATCCTGTTCATGGTTATGAAAGCTGTAGGGTCAACAAGCCAGGAGACTGGAGCCCTGTATTTGGTTCATGTGCACAGAGCAGATATTCAAAAGCCAGAACTCCTTGCTGTGCCTTGGCAACGAGCCTCAACTCTGAGCTGGTGGGACTATCTTGAAGAGTGAGTTGATATTCAGACGCTTTTAACTGGAATTGCCAGTTGTGGTCGTGGTTTTGCATTTTTGAGCCAACAAGTGTTTCAGTCACTTATGGTTCAATGTTTTGATCTGCTTGTGTTGGTTTTTTTAGCCACTCTTCTACAGCTTGGGAAACTCTTTAGAGTAATACTACTGTAAACCACTAGAGGGCACTATTTGATTGTATCTTTCCCAAACAGGGGCGTGTTAAACGATACAGGCTTGAAATTAAATAAGGAAGATCTCTTCACATCATTTTGAAAGAATCATTTTGTCCAAGATGTAGTAAATTAACCAAAACGATTAAGGTATTTTATTATGAATACCAAAATGTGTTACCCTTGAAGACTTTGCATATCAAACTTTTTGTCCTTACTGATTCTAAGGGTTTCACAAGAAACTGTATCATAGCCAGAAAAAGAGCTCATTGTAATGACGAATGTTTTCTTTACTGCTCTTTTGTAAGTGTACACAGGCTTTTTCCACAAAAAGACTGAGCGATGGGAAATATTCTTTGGGCTGCACTTCACAGGAAGAGGTCATGAAACCCACAATGTTTTCTCATTTGGAGGTGAAATTTTGTGTAAACTCAGTGGATTCCAACTTGCTGCCCATCCTACGTAACGTAATTCATGGAAATCCGAGTCCTTCTGATATTGGAGTCAATGGCAAACCATCTGAAGGATTCAGCAAGAGCAGGGACAGATTCACAGTGGATGTGTTTAAATGACATGAGATAGCTCTGAGGTGGTAAAGGAAAAAAGAAAATACTATCTGAATAGATCCAGACCTTCCTACACTCCATGGTCTAAGCACTGTGGGGCGCTCCCCACTTGTTTCCATTGTGGTTTTGGGGAGCTCTTGGAGAATCCTAGTTTGGGACCATCTCTTTTTTCACTGTCACCCAAAAGTGTCTTTTTCCCCCCTCTCGTTGGGGGTAGAGGAATCTGTGGCTTTTTATTTTGTCTTTCCCTGGCAGACTTCTGAAATGGAGCTGTCAGACAGTGAGAGCTTGATACCTTTATGTCCTATCCCTTTAAAATTGTTCCCTGCTCGTCAGGGGGCAAAAATCATTCCCTGCTGTGAGAATGATCAGGAGGACTTGCTGACTATGTGTAGTAGAGTCTCCCAGCACTGTTCCATATGCCAAATCATCACCTAGTGTGATCAAGGATAGGCTATAGCACTCAGTGTGCTATCCTGCAATGGTTAGCATAAGGGGCCTATCTCCTAAGGATAAGGAGCAGCTACAGAGTTCAAACTTTTCAGCATCAGACCTGCAGTTAAAACATGTCACTGCCACAGCAGACTTTCAGTGTGGGTACTGTCAGAAAAGTGCCTATGGCAGAATGGTACCTGCTTACTTAACTCCACCCCCAGTGTGTAGTCAGAGCCACTATACTCAACTAATGACAGGTTTCAGAGTAGCAGCCGTCTTATGAAGTGAGCTGTAGCTCACGAAAGCTTATGCTCTAATAAATTTGTTAGTCTCTAAGGTGCCACAAGTACTCCTTTTCTTTTTGCGTATACTCAACTAAGGTTTTGCTAGTTCTGTCAGTACTGCAACCATAGGAGGATACGCTGGATTCTATTCTAGCTTAGAATTCTTAACCGAGGTCCAGTTGTAAAAATGTCACTATTCATAGAATCATAGAACTGGAAGGGACCTCAGGAGGTCATCTAGTGCAGTCCCCTGCACTCATGGCAGGATTAAATATTATCTAGACCAGAGGTGGGCAAACTACAGCCCACAGGCCACATCTGGCCCACGGGACCGTCCTGCCCGGCCCCTGAGCTCCTGGCTGAGGAGGCTCGCTTCTGGTCCCTCCCCCACTGTCCCCCCTCTCCCACAGCCATGCCGCTGCATGGGCAGCGCTCTGGGCAGCAGGGCTGCGTGCTTCTGCAGGGCAGCGCAGCAGCGTGTCTGGCTCCGGCTGGGTGGTGCAGCTGCCAGACATGCTGCTCTGAGTGGCATGATAAGGGGGCTGGGCTGGGGGGTTGGATAAGGGGCAGGGAGTCCCGGGGAGGGCAGTCATGGGACAGGGAGCAGGGGGCGGTTGGATGGGATGGAGGTTCGGGGGGGGGGTTGGTCAGGGGACGGGAAATGGGGGTGGTGGTGGATAAGCATGGGAGTCCCGGGGGCCTGTCAGGGGTCAGGGATGTGGATAGGGGTCGGGGAAGGCAGGGAGCAGGGGGTGGTTGGATGGGGCAGAGGTTCTGGGGGGGGCGGTCAGGGGACAGGGAGTATGGGGGGGTTGGATGGGTCGGGGACTCTGAGGGAGGCAGTCAGGGGTGGGAAATGTGAGGGGTCGGATAGGGGTCAGGGGTCAGGCTGTTTGCGGAGGCACAGCCTTCCCTACCTGGCCCTCCATACAGTTTTGCAGCCCCAATGTGGCCCTCGGGCCAAAAAGTTTGCTCACCCCTGATCTAGACCATCCCTGACTGGTGTTTGCCTAACCTGCTCTTAAAAATCTCCAATGACAGATACTCCACAACCTACTATTCTGATCCTACCTAATTTTCACTGGCATTCACTATGTTAGGCATGCAATCACCACCAACCTTCTTGGTAAAAACCAAAACAAAGACTCATTAAGTACCTCTGTCATTTCAATTTTCTGTTGTTATTTTTCCCCCTCATTGAGTAATGGGCCTACCCTGTCCTTGATCTTCCTCTTACTTCTAAGGTATTTGTAGAATATTTTCTTGTTACCCTTTATGTCTCTAGCTAGTCTCATCTCATTTTGTGCCTTGGCCTTTCTAATTTTGTCGCTACATACTTGTGTTATTTGTTTATATTCATCCTTTGTAATTTGACCTAGTTTCCACTTTTTGTAGGACTCTTTTTTGATTTTTAGATCATTGAAGATCTGGTTAAGCCAGGGTGGTCTCTTGCCATACTGCTTATCTTTCCTACGCAGTGGGATAGTTTGCTCTTGTGCCCTTAATAATGTCTCTGAAAAACTGCCAACTGTCTTCTACTGTTTTTCCCCTTAGACTTGCTTCCCATGGGATCTTACCTTCCAGCTCCCTGAGTTTGCGAACATCTGCCTTCTTGAAATCCATTGTCTTTATTTTGCTGTTCTCTCTCCTACCATTTCTTAGAATCATGAACTCTATCATTTCGTGATCACTTTCACCCAAGCTGCCTTCCACTTTCAAATTCTCAGCCAGTTCCTCCCTATTTGTCAAAATCAAATCTAGAACAATCTCTCCCCTAGTCTCCACCTTCTGAAATAAAAAGTGGTCTCCAATACGTTCCAGTAATTTATTGGATAATCTATGCCCTACTGTGTTATTTTCCCAACAGATGTATGGGTAGTTGAAGTCCCCCCATCACCATCAAGTTCTGTGCTTGGGATGATTTTATTAGCTGTTTAAAAAAATGCTGGTGTTGTTGGAAGCAGAACCCCTGGTGGCGTGCATGGCATAAGAACCATAAAGAACAGAATAAAAAGAACCTAGCTTGACTTCTAGGTCCCAAACTGAGGTTGCAAATCTGGAAGTTAGATAAACCATGCAAACTCAGCAAATTTGACCTGGAATTGCTGAGAGGGAAGCATCGAACCCCACAGTGCTGCTTTTGTAGTCGCCTCTCAGAATAGACCCACACTGTGGTGCATTATACAAACCCCATGCTGGGCCTGAAGGGATTACAAAGCAATACTGGGTCCAGGTAGCCTCCCCCACCCCCGGTGCCTGCTGAGCATGCTCTGACTGGAGCAGTGGGTTAGAAGGAGTTCAGAACCCCAGGCAAAGAGTGGTGGAGGGGGCAGTAGGAGAAATGAATCCTTTTCTGGGAACCCAGACAGAAGGTTGAGCCTGAGAAGGGGATCCACAGTGCAGGTAAGGCCTGTAACCATCACCACCACCACCCCCACCTTTGAGAACCAGCAGGTCCTGCAGGCCCTGCTCACTTGGACTCTTGTTGAGCGATTGACTGTTTGGACTATAGGGGCCACATCCTAAACGAAGGGATATATAGGTTGGAACTAGTATCCCAGGGGAGTGGACTTACATTGTTACAGTGTGGCTTCCCATAGTGAGGGCCTGGGTCCCCCAATCATATCTCCTTGAGCGCCGAAGCCCAGATGCAAGTGGAGGTCAGAAGATCCCTGGCTTAGAGTCAGGAAGCGGGCACCTCTACTTCCCTGACAGAAAGGCAACGGATCGGGAGGGGCAGAAGGTAAGGTGCACTAACCACTAGGCTGCCCAGCCCTCCAAGCACCCTATCTCTCACACTTTAAAGAAGCTGGCTATTTATTTATGGCCTTTTAATAAACTCAGAGCATCAAGAATATAATAGGGCAAAGTGACAGTTGAAACTGCATTACAGCACATGTTCTGACGGGAGTTTACAGTTAAATTTGCTTTTCCAGTGCCAAAAGGCCAAAGTCAGAAAGTCATTTACCATGTGGAAAGTGTTACTTGTGTTTAAACCAAGTGACAAAAAGTTAAAAAAAAAATTAAGGCCCAGAACAATTTGTTTAAGCTACTTAAAATAAACACCATTCAGGTTAGGGGCTAATGATTGACAAAGCCTGGGCAGTTGAATAAAGTCCATGTCATCCCACAGTAGCTAAGAAATGCAAAAGCATTGAGGCCAAGTCTTCAAAAGGCACTTTTGCACATGCCTGGCTCACATGCAGCCCTGGCTGTGAGGCGTTGCGTGGGTGCATTAATTGGCATGCAGGCTAGCAAAGCATGAATTGAGGCCAGATCCTACTTCTACTGAAGCCAGTGGCACAACTCTCATTATCATTAGTGCGACCGGATCAGCCCTTTAAAGACCTTGCATTGAAATGTCAGTATCTTAAACAGAACAAAGGACAGAAATGTCAAAAAGTACTACAAGTGGAGTTTATATCAGTATTTGTGATTCCTGAGTCTTATGAATCTTAAGACACACTAGAGCCCCGAGACTGAAATCCAATAAGCTATACTTGCTTTCCTTTATAAATGAGGTTCATATATAGATTAATAGATTTTAAGGCCAGAAGAGACTATTCTGACCACCTAGTCTGACCTCCTGTGTTAACCCAGACCATAGACCGTCCCCATGTATATAAATACATTCTATTCATATGTTCACCGAGGAAAGTAAAATGGTCTGACCTTGATTTTCCAGAAACGTAGCCACACACAGCCACTGTGGAACTGTGACAAGTTTGCACACTTGGGCAGTGATTTCGAAAGGTACCTGCCCATGGGCCTAACTTTGAGCATGAGAGCATGGAACTTGCAAAATATTCCCAAAGGGGGTGAGGTTCCTGTGACCATGCAATGCAGAGACAGCACTTGTCGCAATTCTTCAACCAAAAAACTTCAAAACCAGACTCCAACAAGAAACTGTTGAATTGGAATTAATTTGCAAACTGGACACCATTAAATTAGGCTTGAATAGAGACTGGGAGTGGATGGGTCATTACACAAAGTAAAAGTATTTCCCCATGTTTATTTTTTCCCCCTACTGTTACTCACGTCTTCTTGTCAACTGTTGGAAATGGGCCATCCTGATTATCACGACAAAAGGGTTTTTTTTCTCCTGCTGATAATAGCTCACCTTAACTGATCACTTTTGTTATAGTGGGTATGGCAACACCCATATTTTCATGTTCTCTGTGTGTGTGTGTATATATATATAAAATCTTCCTACTGTATTTTCTACTGCATGCATCCGAGGAAGTAAGTTTTAGCCCATGAAAGCTTATGCTCAAATAAATTTGTTAGTCTCTAAGGTGCCACAAGTACTCCTTTTCTTTTTGCAGACTATATAGTAAAACTTGAGCTCTGCTTAGCTATACCTTAACCAATCATTTTACTGAAATTTACCTAACCAATCCTAACATATTGTAACATGATTATTTAACCAGTTATATCCCACCACCTTAATTAGTTTACACCCTGGAAAATTAATTATACAGCAGACAGAAACAATCACAGAACCAGACAGAGATTATACAGACAAACAATAGGGAACTGGGGACTACAAGTGATAGAACAACAAAGAAATGAGGATTTCACATCCCAGCTATTGATAAGTGAGTTCTTGACAGACAGGATGCTTTCAAACTAAGTTTCCTTTTACATCTTCTAGGCTCTTCCCTTTACTGTATTCCTAACAGCCCAATAGCACCTTATTTCAATGTGAAAAGAAAAGGAGTACCCGTGGCACCTTAGAGACTAACAAATTTATTAGAGCATAAGCTTTCGTGAGCTACAGCTCACTTCATCGGATGCATTTGGTGGAAAAAGCAGAGGAGTGAGCTGTAGCTCACGAAAGCTTATGCTCTAATAAATTTGTTAGTCTCTAAGGTGCCACGGGTACTCCTTTTCTTTTTGCGAATACAGACTAACACGGCTGCTACTCTGAAACCTGTCATTATTTCAATGTGATTAGTTTGGAATGTGAGGAGGTGACCGGTCGCTTCGGCTGCTACTCTGAAACTTCCCAGTTTATGGCTACTTCTGCTGCTTAGCCCAAGGCCTTAGCTTAAGAACAGGGCCTCAGACTGTCACAGTGAGAGAAGGCCCTTACACAAGCACACAGTGATTTTGATTCTTTCTTTTATACCTCTATAACCAGCTAAATGATAAACATATACCTACATTCTTAAAGTATAGAGTTTACAGACAGGCCTGAATATCTATATCCTAACAGCTACCACTCTGAAATATAAAAGTCGTACATTCTTTTTATCATCTTTCTCTTACAGGAAGATGTGTAACTGAGCTTCCTTGCAACACTGGGGATCAGCATTAACTTCACCACTAGAGTCCCATGGGTTTGGGAGGAGATGAGGCTCTGTCCTTGGCCAACCTAAATTCAGTAGAGCACCCACAGAGAAGCTCCACAGGGCCTGGGGCAAGAGGGCATGTTGCTGTGGAATTCTACCCTCCTCATCCATGTCATGAGAATAATCATTCCCTCCATCCCCTGAGGTAGAGAGGACAATAAGGTCCTAGTAGGAATGAGGATTAGAGCGTTGGCTTTGATTTCAGAGTAGAGACTTGCTGCTACAGCATTTCAGACATTACTGTGCCACAGTTCCCAGTTACTCTCTCAAAAACTATTTGAGATATTTCTGAGAACATAAACTTCCGGGGTTTGTTGGTTGGGTTTTTTGTGGGGTTTTTTTTTGTTTTTTGTTTTTTTGCTTTTTGGTTTGGCTTTTTTACAAACTCTCTATCGCACATTTAGGGGAAGATGGCTATTTTGTATAACAGCAAAAACGTGTGGAGTGTGTAGTACAGGGAGAAGCTTGGGGGGAATATGGGTGGGAAGCTCAATTAACTCTACAAAGTTAAAACAGCAAAAATGGAACACCTGCCCCTGACAACTTTATTTCCTTCAGAAACTGCAGCCAGGTTTTTTTTTTTTCTTTTTGCTTGCTTTTCTTGTTACTCACTCAGAAAATTTCTATTGCCTGGGAATATTAATTTTTCACATTGTAAGGAATGCAGAGCCTGTTTGTTATCGAAAAAGAATCTACCTCAGATGGTTGCTATCCAAAATGGGGAAGCAGAACTTCCAGCCCCAAACCTTCAACAATAAGGAGCCAGACCCCCAAAATCATATTTTAAAAAAAATACAATTTGGCTTCTTTTTTAAATTTGTCTTCTGGTTTTGGGGGCGTTGGAGGTTTTTCTCCACAACACTGAGGTCTAGAAACTTCCTTTAAAAAAGAAAATAAAGAAAAAGAAAGCTGTGATTCTCACATAATCACCTGACTCCAGGATTGGGGACTTTGAGAAAAACACCAAATATCATAGAATTGTCGGACTGGAAGAGACCTCGAGAGCTCTCTAGTTCAGTCCCCTGCACTCAAGGCAGAACTAAGTCTTACCTAGACTATCCCTGACAGGTGTTTGTCCAACCTGCTCTTAAAAATCTCCAATGACAGAGATTCCACGACCTCCGTAGGCAATTTATTCCAGTGCTTAACCATCCTCACAGTAAGCAAGTTTTTCCTAATGTCCAACCTAAACCTCCCTTGCTGCTATTTAAGCCCATTGCTGCTTGTTCTGTCCTCAGAGATTAAGAAAAACAATGTTTCTTCCTCCTCCTTGTAACAACCTTTTACATACTTGAAAATTGTTATCATATCCCCTCTCAGTCTTCTCTTTTCCAGGCTACATAAAACCAATTTTTCATAGGTCATGTTTTCTAGACCTTTAATTATTTTTGTTGCTCTTCTCTGGACTCTCTCCAATTTGTCCAGCTCCTTCCTGAAATGTGGTGCCCAGAACTGGACACAGTGCCCCAGTTGAGGCCTAATCAGTGCAGAGTAGAGCAGAAGAACTACTTCTTGTGTCTTGCTTACAACACTCCTGCTAATACATCTCAGAACGATGTTCGCTTTTTTTGCAACAGCATTACGCTGTTTACTCATATTTAGCTTGTGATCCACTATGACCCCCAGATCCCTTTTTGCAGTACTCCTTCCTAGGCAGCAATTTCCCATTATGTATGTGTGCAACTGATTAGTCCTTC
Organism: Dermochelys coriacea; assembly: GCF_009764565.3. NCBI lineage: Eukaryota > Metazoa > Chordata > Testudines > Dermochelyidae > Dermochelys > Dermochelys coriacea. Next base: position 10,697,840 of record NC_050080.1, read on the forward strand.
CTAAGTGGAGTACTTTGCATTTGTCCTTATTGAATTTCATCCTATTTACTTCAGATCATTTCTCCAGTTTGTCCAGATCATTTTGAATTATAATCCTATCCTCCAAAGAATTTGCAACCCCTCCCAGGATGGTATTGTCCATAAACTTTATAAGTGTACTTTCTATGCCATTATCTAAATCATTGATGAAGATATTGAAAAGAACCAAACCCAGACCTTGTCCCTGCAGGACTTCACTTGCTATGCTCTTCCAGCTTGACTGTGAACCACTGATAAATGCTCTCTGTGAACTGTTTTGAAAACACTTATGCACCCACTTTATAGTAGCTCCATCTAGGTTGTACAGTAGAACTTCAGAGTTACGAACACCTCAGGAATGGAGGTTGTTCGTAACTCTGAACAAAATGTTATGCATGTTCTTTCAAAAGGTTACAACTTAATACAGCAGAGATCGGCAAACTACAGACCGTTCTGCCCGGCCCCTGAGCTCCTGACCCAGGAGGCTAGCCTCCCGGTCCTCTCTCCCCCACAGCCTCAGCTCACTGTGCCACGGGCACAATGCTCTGGGCGGCGGGGCTGCGAGCTCCTGGAGCACCGCAGCTGCAGAGCCTGGCCTGACCCAGTGCTCTGTACTGCACGGTGCTAGGCTGGCTCCAGTCGGGCGGTGCGGCTGCCTGTACTGGTGCAGCTGCGCCTTCAGCCACTGTTGCTCCAGGCAGCGCTGTAAGGGGGCAGGGAGGGGGGTTGGATAGAGGGCCGGGGGTGTGGGTAGGGGTCAGGGTGGTCAGAGGGCGGGGAACAGGGGGGTTGAATGGGGGCAGGGGTTCTGGCGGCAATATGGGAGAAGGGGTGGTTGGATGAGGCAGGGGTCCTGGCGGGGGGGAAAGGGGGAGGTCAGTCAGGAATGAGAGGAGGGGTTGGATGGGGCGGCAGGGGGCAGTCAGGGGTGGGGGTTCTGGGGGAGGTTAGGAGACTGGGAGAAGGGGTAGTTGGATGGGGCAGAGGTCCCAAGGGGGCAGTCAGGAAGGAGAGGGGGAGTTGGATGGGACAGGGGGAAGCAGTTAGGGGCAGGGGATCCGGGAGCGGTCAGGGAAAAGGGGTGGTTGGATGGGGCAGGGGTCCCGGGGGGGCAGTCAGGAAGGAGAGGGGGGGTTGGATGGGGGGGTTTAGGGGCAGGCAGGGGACAGAGAGCGGGGGGGTTGATGGGGCAGAGGTCCCAGGGAACGGGGGAGGGGGTTGGATGGGGCAGGAGTCCCGGGGGCGAGAAGCAGGGGGAGTTGGATAGGGGTGAGGGCCGGGCCATGCCTGGCAGCTTCTCCCCTAACCGGCCCTCCGTACAATTTCTGAAATCCGCTGCGGCCCTCAGGCCAAAAAGTTTGCCTGCCCCTGTAATACAGCTTTGAAATTTTACTGTGCAGAAGAAAAATGCTGCTTTTAACTATCTTAATTTAAATGAAACACGCACAGAAACCGTTTCCTTACCTTGTCAAATCTTTTTTGAACTATCGCTTTATTTTTTTTGGGTAGTTTACATTTAACACAGTATTGTACTGTATTTGCTTTTCTCTCTCTCTCTCTCTCTCTCTCTCTCTCTCTGCTTCTGCCTGATTGCATATTTCTGGTTCCAAATGAGGTGTTTGGTTGACTGGACAGTTCGTAATTCTGGTGTTCATAACTCTGAGGTTCTATTGTATTTTCCTAGTTTATCACAAGACTTGGAGCAAAATTGTGAGAGATGGTTTCCAGTGTCGCACTTAGATGAGCTTTTCTGAAGTCTGTGTGTGTGTGTGTGTGTGTGCACATACATGCATAAATACAGTGTGCTAAATGTTTCAGTTTCTTTTAGAATAAAGGGGAATGCAGCTGTTCTCACTTGCTGTGTTTTGTGTGCAAACTGAAGAATTGTCTAGATATATGGCCAAAACTGGTCTTGTGTACGTGCATACTACCTGCATTATTGCAAGAGGGAATGTTGGCTAGGCAATTGCAGAGTTATTCCCTACTTTTTTTGAAAAGTCCACGGGAGCTTTAACTCTCACTTGAGCAGTGGGTAGAGGTGGCATCCTTTGAATAGGCTGTTCAAAGTGAGATCCTTTCTAACAGTAAGTATATGATCACCTTGCTGTGCATTACCTGTGAGCCCAGTTCTGGTGTGTGGCTGGATCCTAAGGATAATGGGCTGGGTACTGCGGGGAAGGGAAGTGTGATATCAGCAGAGCTAAATCCTAACCGCTGAGAAGTATTTTTGTGATTTTTGTGCAGCAATTCAGAATACTGGCGTTAGTGTTGGAAATTGCTTGCAAAGAGTCAGAATGCAAACTCAGCTGAGAGGAACTGACTCTCATGAACTTAAAGAGTTAATGTAATTCTGTTTACAAACTCCAGAATATAATATAATGCATGCTCTGGCAAGTCATAAAATATTTTCTGTTTTCCCTCTGCTAATCCTATGGAGCCAGAATCTTAATTGGACTTGATAAATAGTTTTTACACATTTCCCTTTAGAGCACTAAAGCTGTCTTGAAGCTTGTGTGACCCTCAAGTCTATTCTTCTTCATACTTAATTAGTTCTTGGGGTCTGTTGATTGAGAAAGATTCACAGCCAGGGTACAGGACCTGTGAGTTTGTGCTGAGGCTTTGCTGTGGGCTCTCTGACCATTCTGTGGCAGAAGTAGCCATGATTTGACATGAAGGAAAAACAGTGTGCCCAAGAGCAGCAAGATTAGGAAATAGGAGTTTGCGCTGCAGTGTTAAGATCTCCAAGGGAAGTCTTGCCCTGAAATGAAGTGCCTTGGCAAGACATGCTCCAGGAGCCTGTAAAAGCTGAAGGGGGTGATAAATCCTGGACAGCACAGCAGATTCTCACCTGGAAAGACTATATAAGAGCAAAACAAATCAGTTTTAGGGGCTAAATTTAATTCAGTTTTCTAAACTTTAACAAAGTAAACAAAATAAACCCTAATTGATTCCCACTGTGTTCGCACAGCTACCAGAGAGCTGAAAAATTTAAGGGCAACCTCAGATAGAAAGTTTTCTTTTAATTATTATCATCATCATCATCTATTATTTATTTTTATGTCCTGCTAGGACCACACAGGTACAAGTACAGACAAGTTCCCTGCCTCCCAGCCATTGATTTGACACAAGAAGTGAGGCCCTAATTGTATGGGAAAGGGGGACATAGGCACAGTGATAATGAATCACGTTTATGGCTCAATACAGAAGATGCTAGTCACGGTGGCCCATCAGAGCATATAAACACATGCTTGGACTGAAGCACATACATAGGCCCATGGGCTTGGCCAGTGTTCTGAGCATCTTGCGGAACTGAGCTCTTATCCAGGTCAGTGATGGTTGTGATATGTCTCCTCCTTGCAATTGTAACATTTCCTCCCACCACCATTGCTTTTCCCAGGTAAGCCCACAAAAATGAGGGTTTTTAGGAGTGAGTTGATGGAGGAGGGAGAGGTACTCGATGATCAGGTTTGGGGAGGGCATTGCAAGTTCAAGGGCAACATGGGGTGGCCTGTCATAAGAGCAGCACGCAGAGCATAAGGATGGCATGGGATTGCCTGGTGCATGGGCTATGTACAGAGCTGGTTGAATGTTTATAATCTAAACTGCCTTGTGATTTTTAAAAAAAATGGAAAATTGTTATGAACATTTTTGCAAAATGTTTCAATTTTTTTGAGCCACTCAGATGTGTAACTCAGGGCCAAGGCGGGGGCACAGAGCTTCTCCAGTCTCAGGGCCATGGGGTGAGGGGGAGAGGAGCAGAAAGGAGCCAGCGTGTGGGGGGCCGCAGGTGAAGAGGTGGAATAGGGCAGGGCCGAGGGCAGAATGGGGGTGGGGCTGTGGGAGAAAGGGCAGAACAGGTTGGGACCTTAAGTGGAATGGGGGTAGAGCTGCATGGGAAGAGGCAAAGTGGGGGCAGGGTTGCAGGCTGAAGCAGTGGGGCAGGTCCATAATTTCGGCACTGGGGTCCCCCAACTTGCTCTGGCCCAGGGCCCCAGGAGACTTTAATCTGCCCCTGACTGGTCAGTGTGTGTTATGTGATGTACAGGGGTTATGGGTTTGTTACAGTTTGGTTACAGAGCCTGGCAATTTAATTCAAGCTGTAGACACTCATGCTTTTAGCATAGGTGATCTCCAGGTCAGTCACCAGAGTTATCCAAGTTTGTGGCTGTCACATGTACATAACATGGCCCTGATGGTGCCTAGCTCCCTTGCAAGATTGGGTCCTATGTTTTTATCATGATGCTTAACAAATATGGTTGATGTCCTTACTGACTCTGAATTTATCAATCTACGGGCAGATCATCTGTTGAGACAAGCTGCCTTTTCTTCCACTAGACAGAGCAGTTTAGTATTAAACCATCAGCTTGTTTCACTTCTCAGTCTTCAGAGGAAACATGGGTAGGTCATAGGGCGTCTTGCTGAGCAGGATACCAATAACTCCTGTCGCTAGCACCATCATGGTACAGATTCATACAGACAAGTTTACCGGGATTGGGATTATATAGTAAACAGATGTTCCAAAACCAACTAGTTGTTTTCAACATATCCAAATAAATCTTTCCAGGGTGCACATACCCCATTGTTAAAATGAATATCAGGAAGAAAATTCCTGACATATTAGGCTAAAGAATCATCTTGCAAGGAAGGGATAGAAGTTCTTTCATTAGGGTCAATTAAAAATGGCCTAGGCAAAGCACTAGAAAAAATACAGTGAGGAGCTATCCCACATCAGGAGAGGATGGTCTGTTGGAGCTCTGATCTGTAGGATTTCAGGGCAAGTGTAATCCGGGTTACATAAGCGCTGCAGGGTTCCACTCTCTTCATTAACTCTCTCCCTACACAGTTTTCAGAGGACTGAACTTTAAAACATTTGTTGGTGGGAGCAGTCTTTATACTTCGGTAGACAGAGCTTCATGCTGTCATGATTTTAGGGTAAGACCAACTTTTTGCCTTTCTGGATTTGCATCTTTTTGGTCGGATCTTTTTATCGGTGCCGAGTTTCCTCGCTTCCAACTAAGTGTGGCTCATTCTTCTCATTGACCCCTAGAAGCTCTCTTCAGCAGGTGAATCAGTCACTGAAGCACTGTGCAATGAGTACACCCACCTTCCACTAAACACTATTGGCAACAACTGAAAGCTTCTTCTCTCTGATGTAGCTTGCACCATTCACGTCAGTATTTAATGTCAGCAGTCATCAATCGCCATTGCAAAGAAGAACTTGAATTTCCACAACTGACACAACAGATCAGAGGGAAAAGCAGATCTTTGGCACTTCTTGCTATAATGTTACATTAGTATGTACTATGTCAAGGAAATGGCCACAGTTAGAAGTGACAAATTAAAGGACATAGCTTTGTCATGCTGTGTAGCCTTCTTAACATCCTCATAAATGTTTCAACTCAGACTCTGGCTACCTTCATTAATAAGAGCTGTGGTTCATTTGGTCAGATGATCAGCTAGGTTTTTTTACTTGATTTCTTTGGAGCCTCGTCCAATTATAATCTTAAAATAGCATCTTTACTGGAAGAAAAGCAACCCTTGAGACAAGACATGAGGAAGTAATATATTTTCTCAGCCTCAGAAATTTTATTTATATAGGGCTTGTCTACACTACCGCTTAATTCGATGCAAGTTACCATCACTGAGGGGTGTGAAAAAGTCACCCCCTGAGTGATGTACGTTACAATGACTTAAAGTGGTGTCCACACCATCCTACCAACATGGCTTCTGCCTCTCATTGAGATGAAGTAATTATGTCGATGAGAGAGCACCCTCCCATTGGCATAGCATGTCTTCACCAGATGCGCTACAGTGGCACAGCTGGACTGATGTAGCACAGTAGTGTAAACTAGCGGTTCTCAAACTGTGGGTTGGGACGCCATTTTAATGGGTTGCCAGGCCACCATTAGACTTGTTGGGACCCAGGGCTGAAGCTGAAGCCTGAGCTCCACCTCCACTTGAGGCAGTGGGGCTCAGGCTACAGCCCCCTTTCCCCCTATTTGGGGTGGCTGGGCTTGACCTGTGGCCCCCTTTCCCCCCACCCAGAGAGGCAGGGCTCGGGCTCTGACACTCCGCCCTCTGCCCACCGAGGTCATGTAGTAACTTTATTGTCAGAAGGGGGGGTCGCAGTGCAATTAAGTTTGAAAATCTCTGGTGTAGATAATAGTGTAGACTAGACACATTTTTATCAGACAAACACCCATGGCTACTGAATCCCACATTTCAAATCGGCAGCAGATACTTCATCTCACCAAACCTTCTGGAGATGTTTGAGTAGATGAAGCTTAATACAGTTACTTTATAAAATGTTTAAGTTCTTGTTCTTGTTTTTATTATCTGATCTTTTCTCTTGTAATTACTGTAGTCATAGAACACCTTGTAAAGAACTAGAAATGAAGTTTTTAGATAAAGCATTTGCCACTATGCATGAACTCTTTGGTCATGACCTTCAAGATGTCTAAAAATCTGCAGGCTAAGCTAAAGTGTTCAGGAAGGGGTGTTCAGTTGTAAGAGAAGGGTTGGAGAAGGCTTACCAGTATGTTTTCAGGAAAGAATCAAAGCGGAGATTGGATATTCCTCTAGCCAATTTTGGTATGGAATATTTAAATATTTAAAGGTGTAGTGCAAAACACGTAAAATAGTTTACTTCCACATATTAATTCTTACAATTTTGGCAATATTTTCTTCCCTACTGGCTTTGTTCTTCTTGTGTTAGTTTATCTAGTTGATGGTGATAATCTGACTCCTGTCTTATCAAAGGAAAAACCAACATGGCATAGATTATTTGAGAGAAACTCTCTGTATAAATTTCTTAACGGTGTAGCGGAGTTGTGAGAGCTGAGTTCATTTCTTCACTCGTGTTCTCTCTTCTGGCCAAGTACATAGCAGAACAAATATCTCTCAGGTCCTGCATTCAGCAAGACATTTAAAGATCTCTAACTTTAAGCACACAAATAGTCCCACAATAGGGGACACTAAAATCATAGAAATGTAGAGCTCTAAGGAACTTTAAGAAGTCATCAAGTCCACCCCCTGCACTGCGGCAGGACCAAGTGAACCTAGACCATCCCTGACAGGTTTTTGTCCAACCTGTTTTTTTAAAAACCTCCAATGACAGGGATTCCACACGTTCCTTTGGAGCCCTGTTCCAGAGTTTAGCTCCATGTATAGTTAAAAGATTTTCCTAATATCTAACCTAAATCTCCCCCCTGCTGCAGATTAAGCCTGCTTCCATTACTTCCTGCTATGGACATGGAGAATAATTGACCACCGTCCTCTTTTTAACAGCCCTTAACATATTTGAAGACTGTTATCAGGTCCCCCTTTTCTCAAGACTAAAGATGCCCCGTTTTTTTAACCTTTCCTCACAGTCCAGGTTTTCTAAACTTTTTATCTTTTTTGTTTTGTTTTTTTGTTTGTTGCTCTCCTCTGGACTCTCTTGAGTGTGTCTGCCTAGAATTGAACACAGTACTCCAACTGAGGCCTCACCAGAGCCAAGTAGACCAGGACTATTACCTCCCATGTCTTATGTATGACACCCCTGTTAATACACCCCAGAATATTAGCCTTTTTTGCAGGTGCATCACATTGTTGACTCATATTCAATTTGCAATCCACTATAACCCTCAGATCCTTTTCAGCAGTCCTGCTACCTAGCCAGTGATTGCCCACTTCATGGTTGTGTATTTGATTTTTCTGTCCAAAGTGAAGTACTTTGCACTTCTCTGTATTAAATGTCATCTTGTTGGATTCAGGCCAATTCTCCAATTTGTCAAGGTCATTTTGAATTCTAATCCTGTCCTCCAAAGTGCTTGCAACCCATCTTTGGCAAATTTCATAAGCATACTCCCCACTCCCATTGTCCATGTCGTTAATGAAAACAGGAAAAACTGGGGGGCGGAATGCAACCAATTACAGAAAGCTTTTTTGAATTTCAGTTTTTCAGTGACATTTTTTATCAGAAGGTCCATTTTCTTCCTATCACTGGAATATACTAGGTTTAAGAGATGTTACACCTCAACTACAAGCATGTTCTAACAAACTCACATACTATATAAGACAATAGTCAGTTGAATCATTTTCCTTTTATTACTTTAACAATTCACCTACTCTGTTCAGGTTTTTATACTGTACTTGTCATCATCATTGCAGTATCTGTTGTTACAACGTTGCTCACCCAGTAAAAATATCTAGCACTTTTCATTTTCGAAGTGTTGTACTGACATTGAGTAGCTTTCACAAAGCTTCTCCACGGCAGGTCTTTGGGGCAGGGGCTGTCATTTTGGTCTGTGTGTGTACAACACCTAGCGCCATGGGTCCTAATCCAAGACTGGGACTCTTAGGTGCAACTGCATTAACAATAACAAATAATAATAGGAATAGGTTGTTATCCTGTTGTTTAGTTAAGAAAACAAAGGCAGAGAGGCTGATTGGTATGGGTAAGAACACAGAAGTCAGTGGCATAGCTAGAATTAGAACTCAAGATTTCATGGCTCTCAGAGCTGTATTCAGACCACTAGGAGCTCCCAGCTGTAACCAAAGAATGAATTCTTAGTTTCATGGAGAGCATCTGTCCCTGACTGCAATATTCTCTCCTGGAAAGAGACAGTGGAAGCATGTTAATAAAAATCTCAACATTCCAGTTTTTTGGCTCTTCATAGTCTTTTGCTGGCAGATCAAAGTGTACAGATGTTTTACTAGGTGAAACAAGTGACTGCTCTGGCAGCCTTTTCTTTTATGATTAACAATGCAGGGCTTTATTCAGAAATGAAATAAGCTTTAGGTCAGGTTAACAATTCAAATGAAAAACACAGCTTCAGCTGTAAGCAGTAAATTTCAAGAGCTAGAAGCAAATTATATCCAGTCAATCTAGCAATAAATAGAATTAAAACATCTTGTTGAGGGATCCCTAGTTTATATTTGCATGATAGCCAAACACAGCACTCATTATGTATGAGAAATTTCTGAATATACGTTTGATTCATATGGCATGCCACGCTGTTGCTGCATTTTAGGAAATCATTCCAAAGCCAACCTCTTGGCATGCCACAGTTGTGATATTTGAGAAGATTTCTGCTTTCATGGGAAATAAGCAGGGCTGGTGCAACCATTAGGCGAACTAGGCGATCGCCTAGGGCACCAAGATTTGGGGATGCCAAAAAGCAGTGCCCCCCAATTTTTTTTTTTACATTTTAACTTGTCTTCTCTCCAAAGAGCACGGGTGCTGCCTGGCTGCCGTGCAGTACACGGAGCCGGGGGACGGACTGGCGGGGCGGGGCCTGGCTCGGGCTCGGGCTTGGGCTCGGGCTCAGCTTTCACTGCAGCGGGCGGGGTAGCACCGCAGGCAGTAGCAGATTTACCATGGCGCCAGATATAGCGCCGGGCCCACATTCTGAAGGGGCCCCGGCGGCCGCTCTTCTCCATCCCCTGCTCTCCCCTGCAGGGGCAGAAGCTTAGTGCTGCAGCTCTGGGGGCTCTATCTTGCTTCAACCGGACAGGCTGTGCCGGCAGACAAGCTCCCCCCTCCCCTGCCTCTTCCCCCAGCGTGCTGGGTTCCCGCCTCCCCCTCTCACTCCCTCTCCCTTCCTGAGCCGCTCAGGGCAGGGGGCTGGGAGCATCCCCATGACCCTAGCCCACACCCCCAGCCCTCTGCCCTGACTCCTGCACCCCCCACACCTCCCAGACCTGACTCCTGCACTCCCTCACACACCCATAACTCCAGCCCTGACTTCTGCATCCCCTTTTCACCCTCCCAGCCCTCTGCCCTGACTCCTGCAGCTCCCACACACACCCAGCCCCCAGTCCTGACTCCTGCACCCCCACATATACCCAGCCCCCCCACCCTCATGCCCTGACTCCTGCACCCCTTGCACCGAAGGTCCAAGTCACACCAGGTCATCTGCCCAAGACAGGAGAAAAGCATTGGAAGGTGACCCGCTGTTGGGTCCTTGGAGGGAGCAGAACTGGTGACACTTCCTGTTCCGCCTGGTAGTGAACTGGTCCACTTGGGGAGTTCCCCACCTCTGTGGGATCATTTTGACAACCTCCTCTTGGAGGGACCACTCTGATGAGCCAATCCGCCAGCGTGTTTCAGATGCCAGGGAGATGTAGTGCCTCAATGTATGCCATACTGGATACAGAATTCCCACAGCTGGAGGGCTCTTGGCAGAGATCCCAGGTCCTCACTCCTCCTTGCCTGTTGACTTAGAACATGGCAGCTGTACAACAACTGAACCACTTGATGGGATAGTCGAGGAAGGAACACCTTGCAGGCCAAACAGATGGTTCTGATCTTCAGCAATCCAAGGTGGGCTACTCAGCCTATGTTGGACATATCCGATACTAGCACCTTTGTGGGTTTTGGGGTTGTAAAGGGTGTTCCTTTAGAAACGTTTACCAGGTTTGACCACCATTTCAGAGCTGTAAGCACTTGCAATGGAATTGTGAGAACTCTGTCCAGGTGGTGCCTGGCCGGGACATAAACTGATGCTAACCACGTCTGGAGGGGCCTGAGCCATAGACGTGCATGGCAAACTACATAAAATGCATGCTCCCATGTGTCCTAGTAGCCTGAGGCATTCTCTGCCTGTGGGTGGTGAGTTGGGTGATGAGAGCTCACATCGCCTTGAATCTGGGCTCCGGGAGAAATGTTCTGGCCCGTGTCAAATCCAGGACTGCCCTTATAAACCCTATTCTTTGCACTGGGACTAATGTCGATTTTTGTTCATTTATCAACAGGCCCAGTACATGGCTTATACCAACTGTGGGTCTATGCTCCTCTCTAGAGTTTCCATTTCCCACACAGGATGTCAAGGAACACTCTCTCCCCGGTTGCTTCCTTTGCTTCTTAGCCGGTACCAGGGACTGGGACTGGCACCATAAGGTCAGTGCCGGAGGTGCACTTTGCACTGATGCTGCTGTACTCGGTGCAGAGTCTGATTTTGATGGCTCAGAGACCAGCATGAGGGCTGACTCCATGAGGAGCACTCTCAGTCTCATGGCCCACTCCTTTTTGTTCTGGGTTTGAAGCTTTTGCAAATGCAACACTTATTGCTAATGTGGGCTTTTCCCAAACACTTCAAGCAACTTTGATGTGGGTCGCTGATTGGCATAGGCTTTCTACTGCAATCACAAGGCTTGAAGCTCGAGGACCGGGGCATGCTCCATCCCTGGGCTAAGCCCCAAAGGGGACTATCTAACTTATCTACAACACTAACACGCTAGTTGTTAAAGAACAAAAGAACTACTTATGTAACTATTTACAACTCTAAGAGAAAAAAACACTGGGTAAGTAAGTGCTTGCCAAAGCAAGGAGACATTACAGCACCATCACTGGCGGTAAGAAGGAACTGAGAGAGGGAGGGGACCGGCAGCGCCCCTTATACCAGTACATATGCACGCCACTCCAGAGGGTGCCAGAGCCTACGGATACCACTGAGGGAAAAACTTCTGGCACTGGTACATGTGGCAAGTACACACACCTAACACGGAATGGACAAGAGCAATAAGTCAAAGAAGAACAAAGAAATATGAAAAATGAAGGCAATGAATTAAAAAAAATAGTTTGGCCACAATACGTTTAAATAAAAAGAAAAGGAGTACTTGTGGCACCTTAGAGACTAACAAATTTATTTGAGCATAAGCTTTTGTGAGCTACAATTCACTTCATCGGATGCATCCAATGAAGTGAGCTGTACTCACGAAAACTTATGCTCAAATAAATTTGTTAGTCTCTAAGGTGCCACAAGTACTCCTTTTCTTTTTGCGAATACAGACTAACACGGCTGCTACTGTGAAACCAATACATTTAAATAAAACCCTTCCATTGCTAAGTCTTTAAAAGAGCTTTATGCAACATTAGTTGCTTGTGGTCACCATGTATGTTGGCACTGCATGCAGCTGAGACCCATCACTGGACCATTTGAGCCTTGGAGATATTAAGTGATATTAAAATTAAGCATGTGCTTATGTGCCTTGCTGAACTGAGGGAACTTTGTTTAGATTGGTAGATTCATAGTTTCCAAGGCCAGAAGGAACCATTAAGATTATCTAGTCTGATCATCTGAATAACACAGGCCATAGAACTTCCGCAAAATAATTCCTAGAGCAGACCTTTTAGAAAAATAGCCACTCTTGATTTTAAAAATGGTCAGTGATGGAGAATCCACCACAAACCTTGGAAAATTGTTCCAATGGTTAATTATCTTTACTGTTAAATCTTTACACCTTATTTTCAGTCTGAATTTGTCTGGCTGCAACTTCCAACCATTGGATTGTGTTATATCTTTCTTTGTTAGATTGAAGAGCCCATTATCAAGTATTTGTTCCTCGTGTAGGTACTTGTAGACTGTAATTAAGACACCCTTTAACTGTCTCATTGTTAAACTACATAGATTGAGCTCCTTGAGTCTATCGTTATATGGCAAGTTTTCTAATCCTCTAATCCTTTTTGTGGCTCTTCTCTGAACCCTCTCAAATTTATCAATATCCTTCTTGACTTGTGGACACCAGAACTGGACACAGTATTCCAGCAGTGGTTGCATCAGTGTCAAATACAGAAGAAAAATAACTTCTTTACTCTTACTTGAGATTCCCCTCTTTGTGCATCCAAGGATTATATTAGCCCCTTTGGCCACATCTCATTGCACTGGGAGCTCATGTACAACTGATTATCCACCATGACCCCCAAATCTTTTTCAGAGTCACTGCTTCCCATGGTGGAGTCCCCCATCCGATAAGCATGGCCTACATTCTTTGATCTTGGGTGCAAATACAGTGCAGTACTGTGTTAAACATAAACTACTAAAAAATAAAGAGAAAGCTGCATTTTTCTTCCGCATAGTAAAGTTTCAAAGCTGTATTAAGTCAATGTTCAGTTGTGAACTTTTGAAAGAACTATAGCGTTTTGTTCAAAGTTACAACCATTTCAGAGTTACGAACAAACTCCATTCCCGAGGTGTTCATAAGGTTCTACTTTATTAAACAAACGCCTTTAAAGGTTCATAAGGTGTTCTGAGGTTCTACTTTATTAAACAAACGCCTTTAAATGACATGGGTACATCCAAAGGAAAGTACAACTGTGTGTGTCTGAGAACTGCAGGTCTCCTAATAACTTGTCTTGCTTATTCACCACAGGCCAGATCCTCAGCTAGTGTAAAGTGAACTAGCACTAGCTCAGAGTAGCTGAGGATCTAGTCCATTTGAATTTCCCATATAGAATGATGCCACACATACGGACACACAGCAAAATACATCCATGCACACCCACAATAGATCCTCTGTAATCCAGAGCAATGATTGGGCAGGTTATACAAATAACTGCAGGTTATACAAATATTTCCAAATTAGCTAGTTTGTGAATAAATGCTATTATAAAAAAATCACGGATACTGCATTGCACAATGCACTATTTTTAATTTATTCTGAAAAGCGTAATTTGGTTTTAATTATTTAGAATTATACTTCACAGTGGAGTAGTAACTATACTGTAGCAGATTGTGTAAAAAAAAAAAATCTCCTCAGTAAGAGACCTCAGGACAGCTATTTCCTATCATGATTGCTGAGAAATGGGGCAAGTTTCTTTTTAAAAGAGAATGATCCATTTTGCAAACGGCTCATTGAAATTTTCTGGAATTTGATTTCTCAGTGGAACTTTTCAACACAAGTTTTTCTTTTTCACTGAAACAATTCACCAAAATCAAACACGCATTCATGAATGTTTCGGTTGACCATAATCTGTATTTTCAGTGAAAAAAGAATTAGGGCTGAAAATACCACCCAGCTGTTTCTTACAGAAGCCACGTCCCTAGTGGCTTATTTCCAAGGCCGGAACAAGGATATTTTGTGTCCTAGGTGAAACTTCCACCTTGCGCCTCCCCTCCCCGCTCTTTTCCCTCCCCTTGCACTGCTTCACTATGGTACAAAGTGGCAATGACAATATCAATATGACAAATTTCAACAACCTACACATGCATATTCGCACATAAATACATACACTCAAATACTTAACATACACACACAATTGACACAAAGTATTAGCGAAATGATGCAGCAGCACTTGACAGTGTCTTAGATCTGAAACAACTCAACAACAATAGTTAGCCTCAGTCGACAACCTCCAAAAACTAGTAAGCTTAGCATTATAAACAGCCTGTCAGAACGGGTAACAGCTGCGCGTGACGAGAAAAATGACGTCACACACACACACGCACACACACATTCTGGGTATCCAGAGGGGGAGGTTTCCATGTTTGGTAACTATAATGCCTCATGATGCCCGCTTGTCTCTGCATTGACCAGCTGTGGCTCCAGGTGAGCACTTCCCATAGAAATCGTGAAATGAGTAAACTGCCCCAAGAAATTTAAAAATGTCCTGAGCCAAATGTAGAATAAGGGGGGCAGGCAGGGGTCTCCGAGGCTGCTCGCTATGGGGAGCTGGAGCACCAGCACAGCGGGCAGGGTGGATTTGATTTAAATCATGACTTAAATCACTAGTTAGGAAGACTTGATTTAATCATGGATTTTCTACATAAAAGTGCATTCTTGTTGGTTGTTACAACCTTAACACATATTCTTCACAACTCAGAGATGGATCTAGGTTTCATTTTTAGAAGGTACACACTATACATTGTTAAACCGTGATTCATTTTGAAAACTTTTCATATGAGTTTTACAGCTATATCAAAAAATGAATGATTGTTTGGTTATTTCATTTATCAAAGATAATTGAAGCAGATATTTATGAAGTCACTGGGAGGTGAACTATCTCCAATTCAAGAGCTTAATCATTAATATTTGGAGGATTTTCTTGCCAGGCTGTATTAGGAGGAGAACACCACCAGACAGACATTTAAATTGTTTTACTTAACAACAACATTAAGTATTCTGGATTTTTTTCTTCAACAGCAAACATAATATTTTAAGAAAAAAGCATATGTTCCTCACTTCTCACATTTATCTCCAGACTTCTCCTTGTCCAGATCTATTCTGCCCCCAACAATCTTCTATTCATTGAACTTTCTGAAACTTTTCACTTTTAAAGAGAGGTAAGGGGTTGACCCTGTGTACACAAATTTGCAGAGGGACAATAGATTTGAGGTCTGTTATTTCTCACCTCTATACATTATTTATTTATTTTAAAACATTTTTGCTATTAAAAGCATGTTACCTCTGGAGACACAAATCCACAGTTTGAGAACTGCAAAACTAAGTATCTCTGATGGTATCTTCTAGACTGAGCACCGAGTCCCATTGAGTAGATAGAAAAATTAACCTAAATAATCTATACAGAAGCCTGTGAAACCCCATAAGATTGGGTCCCCAATCCATGAACTATTGGAACTCATTTACAAAACTTTTGTTAAACATTACATGAATATATTGTCTCATACTATAGAATTAGAATTTATAATCCCTATTCCATGATATAATGTATCTTAATTAAAACTATCTTTAGATAGTTTTTTCCCCCCTCAAAAATCTGATTTAAATTTAAAAAATCCATTTTTTTTAAAGTCATTGATTTTTATTCACCCTGATAGCTGGGCATAGTGGGAGGGAAGAATTGATCCCCAGCTGGAGCGAGGCAGGGGCCAGGGGCAAGATGAGCACAGTGGGTCATGGGGGGAGGATTGGTCCCTGCTGACTGGAGCAAGGCAGGGGCTGGGGGCAAAAGCACAGCAGGGCGGGAGCTAGAGTTGGTCCTTGGAGCAAGGGAGGGGCCGGGAGTAAACTGCAAGCACAGCAGGGCTGGGGAGGGGGTAAACAGGATCCCCCCTCACCCCCGTCCACATAGAGCAGGTACCTACCTTCTCCCTGGTTCTAGCCCATTCTTTTCATCTCTCTCTGCACCAAGCTGAGGGTGGGGGTGCAGGGTCTGGGAGTTAGGGTGCAGGAGCATGCAGGGGTGCAGGGTCTGGCCAGGAGCTAGAATGAGGGAGGGGGCTCAGGGTTGGGGCAGGAGGTTTGGTAGGGGCCCCCTGAAAATAACGAGGGTCACCATGATTACCCCAGCATGGCCCCACCAGCATTGGTTCGGCATGCTCATGGACTTGTCATCAGCGCCCCCAACTGCCCAGATCTGCTCTCTCAGGATCACGGGAGGTGACTGCACCTGAACCTCACCTTACTCCACCTCACAGTGTGGATGTTGCATGGCTGAACCCAAAGGAGCAGACCTGCTCTACTCAAGTCCAAGGAGTGCTGCTGGAAAGTAGAAAACCCTCTACTAGAGTGACTTACCTGGCAAAGTGGAAACGCTTCTCTTCCTGGGCATTGGAGCGGGGGATCTCACCTACCCAGTCATCTCTGCAGTCCATTCTACACCACCTGCTTCATTTAAAACATCAGGGCCTACCCTTCTCCTCAATCAAGGTGCACCTGGCAGCCATTTCAGCACTCCACCGCTGTGTCCAGGGAAGATCAGTGTTCTCACATGAGATGATGATCAGGTTCCTTAAGGGCCTAGAAAGGCACTTCCTGCTGATCCAGAACCCGGTACCCCAATGGGACCTCAATCTAGTCCTTTCTAGGCTCACTGGCCCTCTCTTTGAGCCATTAGCCTCCTTCTCTCTTTCACATCTATCGTGGAAAGTCACCTTCCTTGTGGCTATTACTTTAGCAAGACGAGTCTCCGAGATTAAAGCCCTTATGTTGGCGCAACCGTATGCCGTGTTCTACAAGGACATAGTTCAGTTGCATCCCCATCCGGCTTTCCTGCCGAAGGTGGTGTCAACTTTCCATGTTAACCAGGACATATTTCTCCCGGTTTTCTGCCCAAAGCCTCACGCGTCGAATGAGGAGAGGCGTATGTACACCCTGAACGTCAGACAAGCTCTGGCCGTTTATTTAGCGCGTACTAAGCCCTTCTGTCAATCAACTCAATTGTTCATCATGGTGGCTGACAGAATGAAAGGCTTCCCAGTATCTTCTCAAAGGCTTTTGTCTTGGATTACCACCTGAATTCACACTTGTTAAGAGCTGGCACAGGTTGTACCTCCTCAGATAGTGAAGGTCCATTCGACCAGAGCTCAGACATCGTTGGCAGCCTTCCTGGTGAAAATCCCTATCCAGGATATCTGCAGAGCTGCAACGTGGTTGTTGGTGCATACCTTTATGCCCTTTATGACCTACTACAGCATCACCCAGCAAGTTAGAGATGACGCTGGCTTTGGCAGAGCTTTGTTGCAATCAACACATCCAAGAACTTCTACCCATCTCCGGAGATACTGCTGGGAATCACCTAACATGTAATGGACATGAGCAATCACTCAAAGAAGAAAAAACGGTTACTAACCTTTCGTAACTGTTGTTCTTTAAGATGTGTTGCTCATGACCGTTCCATGATCCACCTTCCTTCCCCACTGTCGGAGTTCTGGCAAGAAAGAACTGAGGGAGGGAGGGGGGCTAGCAGTGCCCCTTATACCGACGCATATGCACGCCACTCCAGAGGGTGCCAGAGCCGTTCCCTTACGGATACCACTGAAGGAAAAACTTCTGGCACCAGTGCATGTGACACATGGACATGAGCAACACATCTCGAAGAACAGTTATGAAAGGTTAGTAACCGTTTTTTCTCCATTCCATTCAACTTTTGGAGAGGAGATCAAATACAAAAACTTCTGCTTTTCTGGTATCTTCCCAATTATTTCCTTTTTATGATGACCCTGCTTAAAAGCCTTTTCTTTGACAGAAAACAAGATAATACAGATGGGAAAGATCTGATACCAAATTTTTGCAGATATTTAGCACATTAGCAATTCAGAAGAAATGTTAACTAAGGACAGATGTTCTGTTATCTGCACATGTCTGTGCTGTTGGTCCATCCATTGTGTATCTTTTGCTCTCACTTCAATTTGTCTTCCCACATGTAAAGGGAAAATCAGGGTTGCCATGCCTTTCCTTACTTGAGAATTCTTGCAAGAGACTTTCAAGCATCCTCTACAGTGATTGAACTCCAACTTACTTTTGGCACCTTAGAGACTAACAAATTTATTTGAGCATAAGCTTTCGTGAGCTACAGCTCACTTCACTCACGAAAGCTTATGCTCAAATAAATTTGTTAGTCTCTAAGGTGCCACAAGTACTCCTTTTTCTTTTTGCAAATACAGACTAACACGGCTGCTACTCTGCAACTTACTTTTGTGCATGTCATTCTTGGGAGAGGACAGGAGAGAGGGTTATCCCAGGGCTGCAATTGTTTTTGAATGATTAATGTTCATAGATTGAACACTAGGTTTTACTTGATTTCTGATGTTCTTTTTGTCCTGCCAGGATTAAGATTTATGTATCAAATACACACACACATGGTCAAATATACATGAACCTTGTTAAATCATGCTAACAGGCTGACCTGCCTGTCGCTTTACAACTTACTGACAATGCTGGGGGCGGGAGGGAGATAAAGTAAGGGAGAGAGACATGTCACTTTAATGAGACTGCAGTAACTCTGCCAGATGACGTAATGGCTAAATGGTCTCCAGTGTGATGACAAGGATTCTTGAAATACCCTAAACCTGGATGAAAAGTTCAACTCCCTGTGACTTTATCTAAGTAAAATGTAATCATGCAAATCATTGTTGCTACCACTGTTACATAATGCAATGAATCTTAAACAAAGTGTAACACATGGCCAGAAAGGGTTAAACAGCTTTCAGGCTAACTAACCCAAAGCCAACCTTTAAAGACATCTTAGAAAGTATGCAAATGGTAATTGATGCTAGATTGTCTAGAACTTTGAAATGCAAACTTGTATTGTTAGAGAATTAAAGGTGATACTAATTGTATGTGTTTAATTATAGCTGGTTAAACGTTCACCATGTAAACAGACAGTTGCTTTCTGTCACTTCACTCACGAAAGCTTATGCTCAAATAAATTTGTTAGTCTCTAAGGTGCCACAAGTACTCCTTTTTCTTTTTGCAAATACAGACTAACACGGCTGCTACTCTGCAACTTACTTTTGTGCATGTCATTCTTGGGAGAGGACAGGAGAGAGGGTTATCCCAGGGCTGCAATTGTTTTTGAATGATTAATGTTCATAGATTGAACACTAGGTTTTACTTGATTTCTGATGTTCTTTTTGTCCTGCCAGGATTAAGATTTATGTATCAAATACACACACACATGGTCAAATATACATGAACCTTGTTAAATCATGCTAACAGGCTGACCTGCCTGTCGCTTTACAACTTACTGACAATGCTGGGGGCGGGAGGGAGATAAAGTAAGGGAGAGAGACATGTCACTTTAATGAGACTGCAGTAACTCTGCCAGATGACGTAATGGCTAAATGGTCTCCAGTGTGATGACAAGGATTCTTGAAATACCCTAAACCTGGATGAAAAGTTCAACTCCCTGTGACTTTATCTAAGTAAAATGTAATCATGCAAATCATTGTTGCTACCACTGTTACATAATGCAATGAATCTTAAACAAAGTGTAACACATGGCCAGAAAGGGTTAAACAGCTTTCAGGCTAACTAACCCAAAGCCAACCTTTAAAGACATCTTAGAAAGTATGCAAATGGTAATTGATGCTAGATTGTCTAGAACTTTGAAATGCAAACTTGTATTGTTAGAGAATTAAAGGTGATACTAATTGTATGTGTTTAATTATAGCTGGTTAAACGTTCACCATGTAAACAGACAGTTGCTTTCTGTCACTATAGCTGTTGATTCAGAGATCAAAAGGGAATATTAACATTTAGATGAATCTTGGGTGCAATAATATCATTGTCTATGTGTCTCTTTAAAGTTTGTGATAAACTACTTAATGGATAAATTATCTTATGTTAATCCATGTAGTTAATTACTGGTGAGGTTTAGGAAACGGAAGGTTACGTCAAAAGCCTATTATTCACACAGGACTGTATGGTCAAGTGGCTGC
The DNA here is from genome assembly GCF_009764565.3 of Dermochelys coriacea. NCBI lineage: Eukaryota > Metazoa > Chordata > Testudines > Dermochelyidae > Dermochelys > Dermochelys coriacea. Next base: position 10,717,741 of record NC_050080.1, read on the forward strand.
TAGAAAACTATATAAAAGACCCTTGGGTCCTGATCCTTTTTATCTCAGATCTGCTTGAGACTTCATGCAGGGGAAGCCTAAGTCATAAGGACTGAGATCCCAGTCCTGACTGGACCACCCTGAATATAAACATTGGACTATAACCTGCCAACTATTTCTGAAAGAATTCTTTGCATCTGCAAGAATTGGCTGTAATCGTGTATTTGGGTATGATCTGGAAAAGTCATTAACCTGGGAGGTAATGTGTCCGATCCTTTGGGATTGGTAGAACTTTTTAAGATAAGATAAGTTTTTCAGTAACCTTCATCATATTTGACTTGGGTGTCTGAGGGATGCATGAGGCTGTACTGAGCACAGTGCTGCTTTTTGTTGTCTGTTCTCTCACATGGGGGTAGGAAGCACCCAGGTTACATTTTACTGACTGTGCCAAGAGAATGGGGAGGAACTATCCTGTGAGTAGCCAAGCTCTGAGAGTCTCTTTACAGCCCTAATCTTTACATGGGTTCCTTTCATCTAATTCCTTTAAATAAAGTCGTTTGTGTCATGGTTGTTATCCTTCCAGGCAATACTGAAAGTTGGGCACTAGCCTTGTGTACCATGACCACAGTGTGTATGTGGGTAGAGGCAGGAAGGGGTGCAGTTCTGAGTCATGGGATTAGGTTCTAAACGGTAAATGGTGAATCTGCACCACAACTACAATGCAGAAGAGGTTTTGCTTGCAGCTACCATAGCAAGGCTGCTTTTATTTCTGTGGAGAAAACAATTCATTCCTGACAGTCAATTATTTACACCAATAGCTTCGTGCCAGAGTTGAAGGCTTCTTCAAAATACAAAGAACTTCTGGGGATGGAATATTGTCATTGGAGCTATTTATTGCTCCACTTTACCTGAAGGGCTTGGAAGCAGGGGTTAGAGAGCTGTGGGAGAATATTTGGCACTCACCTTCGAAGGAGAATCCTGATATTTTATAACCCCATTGTGAATTTAACAGCATTGGTAGGGGGGTGGGGTTTATAAGGCCCCTGGCTTGAGTGAAAGTTGTGCCAGGATCCAGTAATTATGTTGTTCCACTAGGTCCTGCAGTTTGTTACCCACGTGTAGAGAAGAAATAGAAAGGCAAAATGAAAAGTGTGGCAGGAAAATAATGGACCAAAAATACCTTGAAAAGAAAAACAAACTGCAGGAAAAGTAAATGGTTAATAAAAGGAGCATGGAATAACTGTAAAAAAGAAATATAAATCCATGGTTCTGTGGACTGTTCTTATTTCACTTAGAAAAGGAGTTTATTAAAGCATGAGTCTGCCAGGTGCCTGCCACCAAGGACTGCTAAACTACAGAGTGAATTTATGTGAAGGCCACCAGAGCTATGCACAGGAGCTTAGAAGAGTTTAAGATATGGTAATTTTTGATGTATTTTGACTTCCCTGTGATTCAGTATTTTACTCACACCTTTTGTTGGTGTCCATTGTTATGCCTATAAACATCTTGTTTTCTGTCCATGCTGTTTTTTGTCTGGCTTCTGTTTGTACAGAAGGGGAATAGTTATTAGTCTGGTAGCCTTCTAAATAACTTGGCTGAGATTTTCTGATGTGACTCGTGATTCTTGGATCCCTTTGGTTTTTAACAATCCTTAGAGGGGCCCGATTCTCAGAGGGTGAGTGTTCAGCACTTTTTGAAAATCAGGCTCAAGATGGGCCCCCAGAAATAGAGGGACCCAGAATCGCTAGTCAGTTTTCAAAGTCCTGGCCTATGTGTATCTTTTGTCAAGTGTCATTAAACAGGGTAATTCTGGCTAAATGTAACAGAAAGTTATAATGAACTACACAGTTCAGTTCTTTTCAATGCATCCTGTTATATTCCTTTCTGTCTGTCCAGCTGTTACTATCAGGTAAATTAACACATACCAGCAGGATTGTCTTATGGTAGACAAGTCTGTCACATGAGCAAAGATAATGTTTGTAGTAATGCTATCACAAACAAAATGATGTGCTTATGTCATAATGTATATTAACCCTTAGAACACACTAGGTCTTTCCAGACTTCCAGTCAAATGAATTTTCGGTATTCAGTTACCATGGTGTTGAGGGCAGTACAAGAACATGTAGAGCACAGAATAGGAGGCTGTATATATGCCAGCATTATCATACTGGAGTGACAAAAGCTAGGCATCTTGGATCTATATTTAGACACTTGAATAAATGGCCTGACTTTCATAGGTGCAGAACATCCAACTTTCCCAACAGGAGTAATAGGAGTTAGTGGGAATTAATGTGCAGCGTCTTTGGAACATCAGGCCACTGGGTAGCTGCTGAAATACAGATTTAGGTGCCTGGCTTTAGGCACCCATGTTTGAAAATTCTGTCCACCCTGTTCATAGTTTCCAAAGGGCTGATGTATTACAAATCCATTTTTGGACCAAACCAAACAAAACACTACTACTACTTTGGGCCCTCTCTTTATGCTGCCATACTCCCCAGTTAAGAACTGTCTAGAGAGTATGTGGCTTTGTTCCTTTCCCTCCTTGCAGTTCATAGCTTTAGTAGGGGGAGTACAGTGAGACACAGACACCCTGAAGGGAACTGAGAGAGAGAGAGAGAAGCTCAGAAGGACTTGGGAGAACAGGAGCAAAGGGCCAGGAGGGATGGTGATAAAAAATGAGAAGAAATGGGGAACTGAAAGATCAGAGGAGGAGACAACTGAAATTGACCTGACAGAAGCCATCAGAGGGTGAGGTTTCATGGTCATGGTTCAAGGCTGGGATTCACAGAATGGGAGAGTAGATAAAGTGCACTTGTATTTGAGTTCTTCTATCCATCCCTTCCTATGGAAGTCCATGTTTTAAGAAATAGGTGACTGGACAAAGCCACCACAACCTTCCCCAGCCACTGTGATGGGCTCAGCCACCTCTTTTGACCCTTCTGATTGTCTTCACTTCCTTCCTTATCCCTATCCCTGTGTCCTACTTCCTGCACTGAGGGTCTCAGACACGCTTTCCCCAACCTACAGTGGATTACAAGTAGAGAAGCATAGGGCAGAGAGAGAAGATCAAGCTGATCGCAGAAACTCTCTTTACTGACTTGCCTCTCTGCGTCCAATCCAAGATCATCTACTGAACACGCAGGCCCCAGTCCTGAAAAATGACCCACTAAGGCAAACCCCTCACCTATGAGGAGGTCCACTGAACTCAACGCAAAGGAGCTTGGAGTGCTAGGGCCATAGTTTTCATTGACCACCTGTTCCTTGCAGTAGAGGTTAAGGATTCATTTCATGTGTTCCAGACTAGTTAAAAAGAGTAGTTTGTCCAAGATTTTTGTTTTACAGTCTGTTATACAAGACACCCCACAAAGGGCTAGATCTCCAGCTGGTGTAAATCAGCAGTACTTTATTGATTTCATGTAGTCCTAGATTGACACCTGTTTTGAATCTGACCCCAAAAATTAAAATTCTTCAGATGAAATTGGACAAAAACATGGGAGACAGGTTTATATGTCTCTGATATTAAAGACGGTTTAGGTGTGCAATTGCATGCTGATTTGAGCATGCAATTACCATGATTTCTCAAAGGAGAAGGGAATCTAGTCTAGATTTGCAGAAATGTGCATACTTAGACTCTTCCTGCAACTGCTTTGCATGCAGAGATCATATTGAAATCAAAGCAGTTTCATGCATCTAATGGCTGCAGCATCAGGCTCCTAATGTGGGCGTACAATTCATGTGATTGCACATACATTCAAAGTAATTGTGCCAACACATTTAGGCCCCAGTCCTACAGACGCTCCTGCACATGAGTAACTACTACTGAGTTTTGTGTGATTACTGAGATGTGTAAAACTACTCTTGTGTATTTTCAGGATTGGGGCTTTAATGAATAACATTGATCAGAAAAAAATTGAACTTGAACTTTGGTTTTCTTTTCCTATTTCTATATATTTGAGTATAGCCCTTTTTTAGTCTCCAAAAAAAGATTTAAGCCATTTCTCTTTTCCCCTTCCTTGTGGAGAGAGCTTTATTGGAACTAGATGTAGTGGGGAATAAAGTGTAACATGACCATCTTCAAAGCAGGTATTATTTCATTCTAGAAGGATGTTGGGAGATAATATATAGTATAAACTAAACCAGCAGTTCTCAAATTGTGAGTCAGGATGCCAAAATGGGTCACGACTCCGTTTTAATGGGGTCGCCAGGCCTGGCTTAGACTCACTGAGGCCCAGGGCCCGAGCTCAGGGCCAAAGCCGAAGCCTGAGGGCTTTAGCCCTGGGCAGCAGAGCTCAGGTTATAGGCCCCCTTCCTGGGGCTGAAGCCCTTGAGCTTCGGCTTTGGCTCCCCCAGGATGGCAGAGCTCGGGTAGGTTCAGGCTTCAGTCCCTCACTGTTGGGATCACGTGGTAATTTTTGTTGTCAGAAGGGGGTCACAGTGCAATGCAGTTTGAGAACCTCTGAACTAAACTATATAATTTGGTAGCTTTAAAAAGATTTACCATAATGAACAGAGCAGCCAGGTGATTCAATAGGTGTGATAATGAAATATGTTAACAGCTATTCCAGCAATTTGCTATTTAGGGCTTTTATAATAGGGTGACTCAATACTGTTGTTTCAGAGTAGCAGCCGTGTTAGTCTGTATCCGCAAAAAGAAAAGGAGTACTTGTGGCACCTTAGAGACTAATAAATTTGTTTTCTTTTTGTCAATACTGTTGTCTAATTTAACATAGATATTAAGGGACCATTATGATCATCTACTCTTACCGGATCTGAAATTTTACTGGCCGTTAGGATAGGTGACCATTAGAAAACAATGTCAAATCTGTGTACCTAAAAAGATAGGATCTTAAATCCTTATGAGAGCATCTAAATAAGTGGCCCAATTTTCAAAAGTGCTGAGAATTGGGTAGGCCTAGTAATTCTAGAGGATAAAGAGCAGTTTATTATATGCCAGTTCTGACACATGATCCCGGTATTAGGAACATGCTGTTAATTGTTTTGTGCATCACATGAGCATCTTAAAGGAATGTAATTACCGCATCTTAGTTTATTTGTGCTGTTTATTGTAAGGGATTTGGCTCCAATGGCTGATTGAAAGTTCAAGGATGTATGTGCTCTTTATTATTAGCTAGTAATAGCAATGGAATCTCCCACTTCTGCTTCTCCTCCACTCTCAAGAACTCTGTCGTGATGACCATCCCTATGTTCAAGGAGGGCTGGACCGATGTCGAAAAGTGGCCAGAGGAATCATTAGAGAGCAGTGTAACTGATTTCTTGCTGCTTTTCCTCAAGACAAGTTTCCTGCCTGTCTGCTACAAAAGGATTGAATCAGAGTCTTTGCTCTCACTGGCCAGCTGCAGCAATTAGTAGAGCTAATAAAAAACATGCTAATGCTGCTGAATGCTTGATTATGTAAAGCAAGACAGGGGTAAAGCAAGACAGAAAATTATGAAGGATGAGTTAGTCCAGTGTTAGCCAGAGGTTCCACCTTCATGTGTGGTGCTATTCTGTGAATGTCTGATTCCTTGTAACACCGTCGGGTTGGTCAGGTTGCCAATTTTTATTAAGGCAGGATTTCCATTCCACCACCTTTATCTTAGTCATAGCATATAAAGCAGCAGGCATTTCAGCCTGTATTTTGTAAGTTGCAAAGGGCCAGATAGTGAACTCCTTTCTCACACTGGAGAACAGTTACTCCCATTGTCTTCAGTGGGGACTATTTTTGCATGAAAATGCTTATCAATATAAGTAACATATTAACAATCTAGTCTCCCCTCTTTCTGGTGTGCATAAAGAGATCATTTGGTATCTTCTCCTTTATTACTCTTGACTGTAATCCTGGGGAGAAGGTCTGTAACAGACATGCAGATTTTCTTTTATCTTTTCTTCGTTCCAAATATCTTTTGCTTGCTCCATTTCTTTTGGCCTGTTCCACAATAGATCTTTACCCAACTTGCTGGCTAAGTACAGCTGAGCCTGCCCCAGGACTATCATAATTTTCTGCTGATATTGGCCAGCAGTACATCCTACCTCTCTACCTGCTCCATCAGAACAAGGAGGAAGCAGGGAAATACTTGCAACTCAGACGGGTATCTGTAAGGCGTAAGGGGTGAAAACCTGGACTTACTGAAGACAATGGTGAAACTCCCATTTATTTCAACAGAGCCAAGATTTCACCCTGTATCTCCTGGAACTACTCCTGAACTGGCGCAGATTAGGCACAGCCCTGAACAAGTGGCAGTGTGTAAGGACACCAATTAGCCCTAAGTAGAAAAAAATAAAATAATAAAAAAATCTCCAACAACTTGAAAAACCACTTGAATAAGCACCAAATCTGAAAATTTGGCCTTAAATATGTGTGTTGTGATGGAATTCTGACTCTTTTTTTCCCAATATGCCAACTCCCTTTTGTGATACCCGGTAAACTGAAACTCTTAAACACAGATCCAAAAAAGATCAATATTTGCATGGCACCGTGCCAACTTTCTCAAGCTGATTTTAGGAATATGTTCTCCTCTTGATGCATTGAACAGAATGAAGCATAGCCTGCAGAGGGCAAAGGAAACTTTTCTTCATCTCTTGTGATTTTGGTGTGTCTGTCCTGAATGGAAGTACGATTGGGTGAGATTTAGTGCAGCAATGCCCAGCTCTCCATGAGTATGTCTACATTGCAATTAGACACCCGCAACTGGCCCATGTCAGCGGTTTTGGCTTAAGGGGCTGTTTATTTGCAGTGTAGATGTTCGGGCTCCAGCTGGCATCTTCCACCCAGAGCAATGGCTCCCACTTAGCTGTTTGGGTGCAATAAAAACAACTTTTGATACAACTAAGGCTATGGAGGAAACTTTTTATTTTGTTGCCTTGAATAGCATGAAGGAGACAATACATGTGGCTCTAATAATAGAGGGACTCTTTTATAAGATGGGAGGTCAGTAATGCCACAGGGAATGTGCATATTTTGGCAAGAGAAGAATAAGATGACTTTGAGAAACATCCTTTTGTTGCCCTCTTGCCATCAATACAATATCCATTCCTAGAGTTCCCATTGCAAGAGATGTTGAGTGTATGGGAAAATGTCTATGGATAGAAAGAGGTATAAGCTGATGATACTGTGGCATTATGCCCCATATTCTTCATAGAGATATTATTATGATATGACAGGTTTCAGAGTAGCAGCCGTGTTAGTCTGTATTCGCAAAAAGAAAAGGAGTACTTGAGGAACCTTAGAGACTAACAAATTTATTAGAGCATAAGCTTTCGTGAGCTACAGCTCACTTCATCGGATGCATTTGGTGGAAAAAACAGAGGGAAGATTGATATACACACACAGAGAACATGAAACAATGGGTTTATCATACACAATGTAAGGAGAGTGATCACTTAAGATAAGCCATCACCAGCAGCAGGGGGGGGGAAAGGAGGAAAACCTTTCATGGTGACAAGCAAGGTAGGCTATTTCCAGCAGTTAACAAGAATATCTGACAGGTTTCAGAGTAGCAGCCGTGTTAGTCTGTATTCGCAAAAAGAAAAGGAGTACTTGTGGCACCTTAGAGACTAACAATTTATTAGAGCATAAGCTTTCATGAGCTACACTTGGAGCAAATGTGGTTATATCGTAGAGCTTGGCTGTAGACAATGGATCGTGTGGTATGATCTGGATGAAAGCTAGAGGCATGTAGGTAGGAATAGCGGTCAGTCAGTTTCCGATATAGGGTGGTGTTTATGTGACCATCGCTTATTAGCACCGTAGTGTCCAGGAAGTGGATCTCTTGTGTGGACTGTTCCAGGCTGAGGTTGATGGTGGGATGGAAATTGTTGAAATCATGGTGGAATTCCTCAAGGGCTTCTTTTCCATGGGTCCAGATCCCCCCCACCCCACCCCCCACTGTTCCTCAGATATTCTTGTTAACTGCTGGAAATAGCCTACCTTGCTTGTCACCATGAAAGGTTTTCCTCCTTTCCCCGCCCTGCTGCCTGTGATGTCTTATCTTAAGTGATCACTCTCCTTACAGTGTGTATGATAAACCCATTGTTTCATGTTCTCTGTGTGTGTATATAAATCTCCCCTCCGTTTTTTCCACCAAATGCATCCGATGAAGTGAGCTGTAGCTCACGAAAGCTTATGCTTTAATAAATTTGTTAGTCTCTAAGGTGCCACAAGTACTCCTTTTCTTTTTAAGAATATCTGAGGAACAGTGGGGGGTGGGGTGGGGTGGGGGGGAGAAATGAGGGGAGGGCTCCTGCCTCATACTGGGAATGAGGGGCGATCAACAGGTTATCTCAAGTGCTTATATACAAATGCACAAAGCCTTGGAAACAAGCAGGGAGAACTGGAGGTCCTGGTGATGTCAAGGAATTATGACGTGATTGGAATAACAGAGACTTGGTGGGATAACTCACATGACTGGAGTACAGTCATGGATGGTTATAAACTGTTCAGGAAGGACAGGCAGGGCAGAAAAGGTGGGGGAGTAGCACTGTATGTAAGGGAGCAGTATGACTGCTCAGAGCTCCGGTACGAAACTGTGGAAAAACCTGAGTGTCTCTGGATTAAGTTTAGAAGTGTGTGCAACAAGAGTGATGTCATGGTGGGAGTCTGCTATAGACCACCGGACCAGGGGGATGAGGTGGATGAGGCTTTCTTCCGGCAACTCACGGAAGCTACTAGATCGCATGCCCTGATTCTCATGGGTGACTTTAATTTTCCTGATATCTGCTGGGAGAGCAATACAGCGGTGCATAGACAATCCAGGAAGTTTTTGGAAAGCGTAGGGGACAATTTCCTGGTGCAAGTGCTAGGGGAGCCAACTAGGGGGAGCGCTTTTCTTGACCTGCTGCTCACAAACCGGGTAGAATTAGTGGGGGAAGCAAAAGTGGATGGGAATCTGGGAGGCAGTGACCATGAGTTGGTTGAGTTCAGGATCCTGACGCAGGGAAGAAAGGTAAGCAGCAGGATACGGACCCTGGACTTCAGGAAAGCAGACTTTGACTCCCTCAGGGAACAGATGGCCAGGATCCCCTGGGGGACTAACATGAAAGGGAAGGGAGTCCAGGAGAGCTGGCTGTATTTCAAGGAATCCCTGTTGAGGTTACAGGGACAAACCATCCCGATGAGTCGAAAGAATAGTAAATATGGCAGGCGACCAGCTTGGCTTAATGGTGAAATCCTAGCGGATCTTAAACATAAAAAAGAAGCTTACAAGAAGTGGAAGGTTGGACATATGACCAGGGAAGAGTATAAAAATATTGCTCGGGCATGTAGGAAAGATATCAGGAGGGCCAAATCGCACCTGGAGCTGCAGCTAGCAAGAGATGTCAAGAGTAACAAGAAGGGTTTCTTCAGGTATGTTGGCAACAAGAAGAAAGCCAAGGAAAGTGTGGGCCCCTTACTGAATGAGGGAGGCAAGCTAGTGACAGAGGATGTGGAAAAAGCTAATGTACTCAATGCTTTTTTTGCCTCTGTTTTCACTAACAAGGTCAGCTCCCAGACTGCTGTGCTGGGCATCACAAAATGGGGAAGAGATGGCCAGCCCTCTGTAGAGATAGAGGTGGTTAGGGACTATTTAGAAAAGCTGGACGTGCACAAGTCCATGGGGCCGGACGAATTGCATCCGAGAGTGCTGAAGGAATTGGCGGCTGTAATTGCAGAGCCCTTGGCCATTATCTTTGAAAACTCGTGGCGAACGGGGGAAGTCCCGGATGACTGGAAAAAGGCTAATGTAGTGCCCATCTTTAAAAAAGGGAAGAAGGAGGATCCTGGGAACTACAGGCCAGTCAGCCTCACCTCAGTCCCTGGAAAAATCATGGAGCAGGTCCTCAAAGAATCAATCCTGAAGCACTTAGAGGAGAGGAAAGTGATCAGGAACAGTCAGCATGGATTCACCAAGGGAAGGTCATGCCTGACTAATCTAATCGCCTTTTATGATGAGATTACTGGTTCTGTGGATGAAGGGAAAGCAGTGGATGTATTGTTTCTTGACTTTAGCAAAGCTTTTGACACGGTCTCCCACAGCATTCTTGTCAGCAAGTTAAGGAAGTATGGGCCGGATGAATGCACTATAAGGTGGGTAGAAAGCTGGCTAGATTGTCGGGCTCAACGGGTAGTGATCAATGGCTCCATGTCTAGTTGGCAGCCGGTGTCAAGTGGAGTGCCCCAGGGGTCGGTCCTGGGGCTCGTTTTGTTCAATATCTTCATAAATGATCTGGAGGATGGTGTGGATTGCACTCTCAGCAAATTTGTGGATGATACTAAACTGGGAGGAGTGATAGATACGCTGGAGGGGAGGGATAGGATACAGAAGGACCTAGACAAATTGGAGGATTGGGCCAAAAGAAATCTAATGAGGTTCAATAAGGATAAGTGCAGGGTCCTGCACTTAGGATGGAAGAATCCAATGCACCGCTACAGACTAGGGACCGAATGGCTCGGCAGCAGTTCTGCGGAAAAGGACCTAGGGGTGACAGTGGACGAGAAGCTGGATATGAGTCAGCAGTGTGCCCTTGTTGCCAAGAAGGCCAATGGCATTTTGGGATGTATAAGTAGGGGCATAGCGAGCAGATCGAGGGACGTGATCGTTCCCCTCTATTCGACACTGGTGAGGCCTCATCTGGAGTACTGTGTCCAGTTTTGGGCCCCACACTACAAGAAGGATGTGGATAAATTGGAAAGAGTACAGCGAAGGGCAACAAAAATGATTAGGGGTCTAGAGCACATGACTTATGAGGAGAGGCTGAGGGAGCTGGGATTGTTTAGTCTGCAGAAGAGAAGAATGAGGGGGGATTTGATAGCTGCTTTCAACTACCTGAAAGGGGGTTTCAAAGAGGATGGCTCTAGACTGTTCTCAATGGTAGCAGATGACAGAACGAGGAGTAATGGTCTCAAGTTGCAATGGGGGAGGTTTAGATTGGATATTAGGAAAAACTTTTTCACTAAGAGGGTGGTGAAACACTGGAATGCGTTACCTAGGGAGGTGGTAGAATCTCCTTCCTTAGAGGTTTTTAAGGTCAGGCTTGACAAAGCCCTGGCTAGGATGATTTAACTGGGACTTGGTCCTGCTTTGAGCAGGGGGTTGGACTAGATGACCTTCTGGGGTCCCTTCCAACCCTGATATTCTATGATTCTATGATTCTATGATTCTAATAACATGGGGAAATAGTTTTACTTTGTGTAATGACTCATCCATTCCCAGTCTCTATTCAAGCCTAAGTTAATTGTATCCAGTTTGCAAATTAATTCCAATTCAGCAGTCTCTCGTTGGAGTCTGTTTTTGAAGCTTTTTTGTTGAAGGATAGCCACTCTTAGGTCTGTAATCGAGTGACCAGAGAGATTGAAGTGTTCTCCAACTGGTTTTTGAATGTTATAATTCTTGACATCTGATTTGTGTCCATTCATTCTTTTACGTAGAGACTGTCCAGTTTGACCAATGTACATGGCAGAGGGGCATTGCTGGCACATGATGGCATATATCACATTGGTAGATGCGCAGGTGAACGAGCCTCTGATAGTGTGGCTGATGTGATTAGGCCCTATGATGGTGTCCCCTGAATAGATATGTGGACAGAGTTGGCAACGGGCTTTGTAGCAAGGATAGGTTCCTGGGTTAGTGGTTCTGTTGTGTGGTGTGTGGTTGCTGGTGAGTATTTGCTTCAGATTGGGGGGCTGTCTGTAAGCAAGGACTGGACTGTCTCCCAAGATCTGTGAGAGTGATGGGTCGTCCTTCAGGATAGGTTGTAGATCCTTGATGATGCGTTGGAGAGGTTTTAGTTGGGGGCTGAAGGTGATGGCTAGTGGCGTTCTGTTATTTTCTTTGTTGGGCCTGTCCTGTAGTAGGTGACTTCTGGGTACTCTTCTGGCTCTGTCAATCTGTTTCTTCACTTCAGCAGGTGGGTATTGTAGTTGTAGGAATGCATGATAGAGATCTTGTAGGTGTTTGTCTCTGTCTGAGGGGTTGGAGCAAATGCGGTTATATCGTAGAGCTTGGCTGTAGACAATGGATCGTGTGGTATGATCTGGATGAAAGCTAGAGGCATGTAGGTAGGAATAGCGGACAGTAGGTTTCCGATATAGGGTGGTGTTTATGTGACCATCGCTTATTAGCACTGTAGTGTCCAGGAAGTGGATCTCTTGTGTGGACTGGTCCAGGCTGAGGTTGATGGTGGGATGGAAATTGTTGAAATCATGGTGGAATTCCTCAAGGGCTTCTTTTCCATGGGTCCAGATGATGAAGATGTCATCAATGTAGCGCAAGTAGAGTAGGGGCATTAGGAGACGAGAGCTGAGGAAGCGTTGTTCTAAGTCAGCCATAAAAATGTTAGGTTTCAGAGTAGCAGCCGTGTTAGTGTGTATTAGCAAAAAGAAAAGGAGTACCCGTGGCACCTTAGAGACTAACAAATTTATTAGAGCATAAGCTTTCGTGAGCTACAGCTCACTTCATCGGATGCTCACGAAAGCTTATGCTCTAATAAATTTGTTAGTCTCTAAGGTGCCACGGGTACTCCTTTTCTTCATGGGGAAATAGTTTTACTTTGTGTAATGACTCATCCATTCCCAGTCTCTATTCAAGCCTAAGTTAATTGTATCCAGTTTGCAAATTAATTCCAATTCAGCAGTCTCTCGTTGGAGTCTGTTTTTGAAGCTTTTTGTTGAAGTATAGCCACTCTTAGGTCTGTGATCGAGTGACCAGAGAGATTGAAGTGTTCTCCAACTGGTTTTTGAATGTTATAATTCTTGACGTCTGATTTGTGTCCATTCATTCTTTTACGTAGAGACTGTCCAGTTTGGCCAATGTACATGGCAGAGGGGCATTGCTGGCACATGATGGCATATATCACATTGGTAGATGCGCAGGTGAACGAGCCTCTGATAGTGTGGCTGATGTGATTAGGCCCTATGATGGTATCCCCTGAATAGATATGTGGACAGAGTTGGCAACGGGCTTTGTTGCAAGGATAGGTTCCTGGGTTAGTGGTTCTGTTGTGTGGTGTGTGGTTGCTGGTGAGTATTTGCTTCATATTGGGGGGCTGTCTGTAAGCAAGGACTGGTCTGTCTCCCAAGATCTGTGAGAGTGATGGGTCGTCCTTCAGGATAGGTTGTAGATCCTTGATGATGCGTTGGAGAGGTTTTAGTTGGGGGCTGAAGGTGATGGCTAGTGGCGTTCTGTTGTTTTCTTTGTTGGGCCTGTCCTGTAGTAGGTGACTTCTGGGTACTCTTCTGGCTCTGTCAATCTGTTTCTTCACTTCAGCAGGTGGGTATTGTAGTTGTAGGAATGCATGATAGAGATCTTGTAGGTGTTTGTCTCTGTCTGAGGGGTTGGAGCAAATGCGGTTATATTGTAGCGCTTGGCTGTAGACAATGGATCGAGTGGTATGATCTGGATGAAAGCTAGAGGCATGTAGGTAGGAATAGCGGTCAGTCGGTTTCCGATATAGGGTGGTGTTTATGTGACCATCGCTTATTAGCACCGTAGTGTCCAGGGAGTGGATCTCTTGTGTGGACTGGTCCAGGCTGAGGTTGATGGTGGGATGGAAATTGTTGAAATCATGGTGGAATTCCTCAAGAGCTTCTTTTCCATGGATCCAGATGATGAAGATGTCATCAATGTAGCGCAAGTAGAGTAGGGGCATTAGGGGACGAGAGCTAAGGAAGCGTTGTTCTAAGTCAGCCATAAAAATGTTGGCATACTGTGGGGCCATGCGGGTACCCATCGCAGTGCCGCTGATTTAAAGGTATACATTGTCACCAAATGTGAAATAGTTATGGGTCAGGACAAAGTCACAAAGTTCAGCCACCAGGTTAGCCGTGACATTATCGGGGATACTGTTCCTTACGGCTTGTAGTCCATCTTTGTGTGGAATGTTGGTGTAGAGGCTTCTACATCCATAGTGGCTAGGATGGTGTTTTTAGGAAGATCACTGATGGACTGTAGTTTCCTCAGGAAGTCAGTGGTGTCTCAAAGATAGCTGGGAGTGCTGGTAACGTAGGGCCTGAGGAGGGAGTCTACATAGCCAGACAATCCTGCTGTCAGGGTGCCAATGTCTGAGATGATGGGGCGTCCAGGATTTCCAGGTTTATGGATCTTGGGTAGCAGATAGAATACCCCAGGTCGGGGTTCTAGGGGTGTGTCTGTGCGGATTTGTTCTTGTGCTTTTTCAGGGAGTTTCTTGAGCAAATGCTGTAGTTTCTTTTGGTAACTCTCAGTGGGATCAGAGGGTAATGGCTTGTAGAAAGTGGTGTTGGAGAGCTGCCTAGTAGCCTCTTGTTCATACTCCGACCTTTTCATGATGACGACAGCACCTCCTTTGTCAGCCTTTTTGATTATGATGTCAGAGTTGTTTCTGAGGCTGTGGATGGCATTGTGTTCTGCATGGCTGAGGTTATGGGACAAGCGATGCTGTTTTTTCACAATTTCAGCTCGTGCACATTTGCGGAAGCACTCTATGTAGAAGTCCAGTCTGCTGTTTCGACCTTCAGGAGGAGTCCACCCAGAATCCTTCTTTTTGTAGTGTTGGTAGGAAGGTCTCTGTGGGTTAATATGTTGCTCAGAGGTGTGTTGGAAATATTCATTGTGTCGGAGACGTCGAAAATAGGATTCTAGGTCACCACAGAACTGTAGCATGTTCGTGGGGGTGGAGGGGCAAAAGGAGAGGCCCCGAGATAGGACAGATTCTTCTGCTGGGCTAAGAGCTCGATTACAGACCTAAGAGTGGCTATCCTTCAGCAAAAAAGCTTCAAAAACAGACTCCAGCGAGAGACTGCTGAATTGGAATTAATTTGCAAACTGGATACAATTAATTTAGGCTTGAATAGAGACTGGGAATGGATGAGTCATTACACAAAGTAAAACTATTTCCCCATGTTATATCTCACCCCCACTGTTCCTCAGATATTCTTGTTAACTGCTGGAAATAGCCTACCTTGCTTGTCACCATGAAAGGTTTTCCTCCTTTCCCCCCCGCTGCTGGTGATGGCTTATCTTAAGTGATCACTCTCCTTACATTGTGTATGATAAACCCATTGTTTCATGTTCTCTGTGTGTGTATATCAATCTTCCCTCTGTTTTTTCCACCAGATGCATCCAATGAAGTGAGCTGTAGCTCACGAAAGCTTATACTCTAATAAATTTGTTAGTCTCTAAGGTGCCACAAGTACTCCTTTTCTTATTATGATATGATTATGGCCTAACTATGATGAATTTTATACAAGATGGGTCATGTTAGGTATCATTGAAAAGGTTATGATTTATTGAATATGATTATCCTATTTCCATGCATGTATCATTTTTGTATCTGAAGTTAGGAATATTGTCTATGCATCTATTTCAAATGTGTTTACACCTGGGGAATGCCCACTAGACAGAATCTAATTAGTCTAGATGGCTCACTGGAAGGGCCATTAGGGAAAACAATAGGTCTTAGAAGATGCTAATCACCCTCTGTAGAGCCTTCCTGAGAGGCCTTCCTGGGGATGCAGCAAATAGCCTCTGAGTTATGGCTGCAGGGACATGTGACCTGCAGGGATGGGAATCAAACTGGTAGACAAAGGATTCCCACCATATGCAAAAACTATTTAAAGGCAGGGGAGTGACATCATCGTGGTTGGTTCTTCACTGACTCCTCACCCAAGAAAGAAGAGTGCTGGAAACACCTGAGAAACAAAAGGACTGAACTAGGGGAAGGGCTGAACACAGGCTAAAGGGTTTTCTAGCCTGTGAATGGAACATCTAGAGTTTTAAGCTGCAAGTAAGTGCAGCTTGCCTTCAAGACTCTCTGCAAACTGCCTAGAACAACATTTAGGGTGAGAATTTGCTGCTCATATCCAACTATGTTAGTATAGGTTTCAGAGTAGCAGCCGTGTTAGTCTGTATTCTCAAAAAGAAAAGGAGTACTTGTGGCACCTTAGAGACTAACAAATTTATTAGAGCATAAGCTTTCGTGAGCTACAGCTCACTTCACTTCACTTCACTTCACTTCGTGAGCTGTAGCTCACGAAAGCTTATGCTCTAATAAATTTGTTAGTCTCTAAGGTGCCACAAGTACTCCTTTTCTTTATGTTAGTATATTAAGCTTAGATTGCCTTTTTGTTTTATTTGCTAGGTAATCAATTTTGACCTGTTTGCTATCCCTTATAATCTATAACTATAGTGTCATAAATCATTTATTTAAACTGGTCCTACCCATCTTTCCTAACTGGTGGTCTTATGGTAATAACATGTAGCATTGTATAGCACCTTTCCGTGGATGAACTGAACACACTTTTCAAACGTTAACAAATTAACCGAAACCAACACACAGCTGATAAAGCTGTGCCAAATCGTAACCATGTTAATGTGCTTGCATGTTCTCTCCCCATCTTTAAACCTTCAACTGTTTTGTGTTTCATGTTGTAAGCCCTGTGGGGCTGTACATTGTGGTATATTAGTACATGTACTGGGAGTCTGGAAACCTGGGTTCTATTCCTGGCTGTGCCACTGACCTGCTGGGTAACCTTGGTTAAGTCATTTTAACTTATCTGTGCTTCTGTTCCCATTGTCTGTCCGTTAGACTGTAAGTTCATCAGGCCATGGACTGTCTTTTACTAAATGCCCAACACAATAGGACTCTGATCTCAGGTAAGGTCTGTGATAGACCCAGGCCAGCTGGGTACAGCAGAGTAACAGAAGGCAGATATACTGGCCATTGGGTTAACAGTTTTCTGTTCTCTGACTGACCAGAGCAGGGGCTGCGCCAGGCTAATGAGAACACCTGACTCCAATTAACCGACAAAGAGTCAGGTGAGGCTGTTAAGCAAATGTGACCACCTGACTCTAATTAAGGCCCGCTGATAATATAAAAGGGCTCACTCTAGTCAGACAGAGAGGAGCCAGGGAGCTAGAGGAGAGGAAGTGTGGCTGAAGGGCTGGTTAATGAAGACACTCTCAAGTCATTAGTAAGGGAGAAGCAGGAGAGCTGTGGGGAAGTGGCCCAGGGAAATGTAGCAACTCGGGCAGTAAAAGGTTGGCTGCCAACAGCTGTTACAGTTAGGGCCCCTGGGCCGGAACCCGGAATAGAGGGTGGGCTCAGGTTCCCCCCAACCCACCACTACCGAAATACCTCCTGGGAGGGGAAAACAGGCCCCTGTCAGGACAGGAGGCTAAACT
Source organism: Dermochelys coriacea (assembly GCF_009764565.3). Classification (NCBI taxonomy): domain Eukaryota; kingdom Metazoa; phylum Chordata; order Testudines; family Dermochelyidae; genus Dermochelys; species Dermochelys coriacea. The sequence goes on from NC_050080.1 coordinate 10,734,855, forward strand.
GTTTTGGCACAAGGCTGTAGGAGCAACAGAGACTATGGGAATTCTCTCACCAACCTCCATTGCTGGCGTATGATGAAAAGGGCTCAGTAGACTGTATCCCTGGCCCTAGAGAGAGAAGGGCTACATGGAGGGTTGCAGTGAGCCTCTGAAGCTAGCATAAACCGCCTGGAAGCGCGGGACCCACGGAGACAAGGTCAGAGCTCTGCTACAGGTCTCTAAGTGATACTGTAATGCAAATCATAACAATAATCAAATCCTAATCCTGACTGGAACCTTTGGGCTAATACTAATCAGCCTCTTGGTACCCATGTGAAGTAGAATTATTACCTCCTCTTTATGTATGAGGAAAGGGAGACAGTTATCTTACTTGCCTGGGGTCAAACAATGAGACAGTGGCAGACCTCACAATAAAATCCAGCAGTCCTAATTCTTAATCCTGTGCTGTAACCAGTAGGCCATACCCCTGTCCAGTCATCCTAGGGTGATTACAACTTGGGCAGCATGTCAGGATTTTTAACTGCTGCTTGGAACTAGCCTTAAAGGAGAATTGTTACTTAAATTGGCATAACTGTATGTAGAGTTTCAGAGTAGCAGCCATGTTAGTCTGTATTCGCAAAAAGAAAAGGACGACTTGTGGCACCTTAGAGACTAACAAATTTATCTGAGCATAAGCTTTCGTGAGCTGCAGCCCATTTCATCCGATGAAGTGAAAGCTTCACGAAAGCTTATGCTCAGATAAATTTGTTAGTCTCTAAGGTGCCACAAGACCTCCTTTTCTTTTTGCGAATATAGACTAACATGGCTGCTACTCTGAAACTTGTATTGTATAGTTTCCAAACAAGGTTCTGCTGAACTTTACCAAGCAATTATTTGAGCTGATGTCAAACACTGTCCCTTAAATGTACAGAAGTTCATTAGCCTCCATTTAGTCCCTCCAATTTGTGTTCCACCCAATTGATCAAGAACATTTCTGCAAAAGATGGAGACAGACACTTGACGCTTTCTAAAACAATGGTCAAATTCTAGGCTGGTGTACATGGCTGAAACCATGCTGAAGTCAGTGGAGCTACACTCATTTATATCAGCAGAGGCTTTTGTCCCGGACAGTGTGAGAAGTGCAGGAAACGAAAGAACTGCTGCTGCCTGTTTTGGCTTATGAATGTAGCTTGAAATAATCATGTGGAAAATCATTTTAATTCTGCTTTAATAAATGAAGCCCTAACTGAAAAAGCTCACTGACTTGTGCTTGTCATTCTCTGGAATGTGTTTGTCATTACAGTATCACTTAGTATTCTAGAGCCCAGATGAGGAGAGAATTAATAACATTCAAGCAAGAGCAGGAAAATATATCATATTTGAGTCATCAAATATAATTATTAAACTGGAGAGAAAAAAGGTTTAAACTTGCTACAACTGGTGTAACTTGTTAGAGTTCTGAATGGTGGGAAACTGATAACTGACTTGGGAGCCCTTAAGCGATTTCACATGAAAGGCCAGTGGCAGCGTCTTCTTAGCTGACGGAGAAAAGTCTTTGTACACAACGTGTTTATTCTTGTTCTTTATGGCTAATCAATTTTCTGATGCTTCTTTCTTGATGACCAAGTGTGTGTAAAGGTACTAAAAATGCAGGTTTGTCATCGGAGGATTAAGTTACAGTGAACTAAGACCACTTTCCTCTTAGTGAGAGCATCCATACAAAGGTTTAATATGCTTTAAATTATATGCATTGACTTCTCTCCTTTTGTTGATTCGCCTTAACTTTCCTGAGTGTCCTTGTGTAGATATGGCCTACAATATACCCATAACAAAGGTCTTACACTTATTTTGTATATCTACAGGAATCCCATGCAATGGGACTGTTGATCTCTTCATTTATCATGTAAAAATTTGTTGAGAAAATGATTATCTTCGTAAGTCATTTTGGCTTAAATGATTTCACATGAGTCATGCGATCGCAATGTGCAAACAGACTGGCTTTTTCTCTACAAGTGTTGCAGAACTGAAATGTATACAGAAAGAGGTAATCTGTAGATGATGGGATTGTGCAACTGTTTTCCATTTCTACTATTGTGCGGGACTGGACTATAATTTGTTGATTAAATGACCTTTGGAAAAATTATTTTGGCTCTTAAATTGCTAGATTTATATAGATGAATAGGATTACACGTGTACAATACCAAACTGATTGTTTCAAGTTCTTTAAGGTAACATTCCATCCATGATGGTCTTGATTTTGGACTAGATTGCTGACACTGTGAACAATTGCTAAGTTATTTCTTCCCTGTCAACTAAAACTTAATTCAGTAACTGGGAAGTTTTAGATGCTATGATATCTTCCCATCACATGAATTTCAGTTATGGTGATTGCTAAGCAGATAACATAATCATGCAATAAAACAATCATGATTTTATGTTGAAATGCTGCTCCAAAAAGATATAAACATCCGCTGACCCCTTTAATTTCCTTGCTTTTTTAAGACTATCTAATGCAAGAAGGCATCATAAAGCCAAGTTGTCCTCATGCCAGTTGCAGTAGAAACTGACAAAATATTTAGACAGCTTGTTCTCAAGCAAATACATATGCTGGAAAATCAGATGAACGTTCTGATGTATCTGATAACGAGTACATTTTGAGATCACAAATCATCATGGGTGACCAATATTTTCAACCACATGAGCCGCAGTATGATTAGTAACAAACTCTAGGTTCCAGTTGTCTTGGCTTCTTTGTCTCACTTGCCAACAAATTGAGCTGCCTGGGGCCACCCTGCTCTCTTATTTCCCAGCAATCTGTCAAACACTGTTGATTCCACCTCTACCATCTCTCCATTTGCTGCAATTTGCAACAGCCAGGGAAAACACAAGTGGACAGTTGCAGATGCAGGATCTCACCATATGGTGCCAGCCTCCACTTGATACATTTTCAAACAAGCACCATAGTGCTCTCTCCCGTACTGCCCCAGATCTTTGGGAGGTGCTCCCTGTAAACATCCCTCATTATCCACCTTCACATTCCTCCTCAAAACTCCTTTGCAGAGATGCCTACGAAGAACTTGACAATGGTTAGGCTGCTGGTGTGCAGAGACGACTGCCTACCATGCTGACCGATATTGTCTCATTGTTCACTTGTACTACACCATTTGTCTCTAGCCGTCTGTAACATTGAGCCACCAAAAGTTAAACAATCAGTGAGATGGGTGACCTAGAAGCAACCCTTAAGGACATAGCAAAAGGGTATTGAAATAGTAAATAGGACCATTCCTTGTAGATAGTTATCAAAGCCATGTTAAGTAGAATTGAATCTTTAATGTGTTTGCCTGTATTAAGAGCACAAGAGCAAACTAGCCAACTGTGTAGAAAAGATAGGAAGTATGGCAAGAGACCACCCTGGCTTAACCAGCAGATCTTCAATGATCTGAAAATCAAAAAAGAGTCCTACAAAAAGTGGAAACTAGGCCAAATTACAAAGGATGAATATAAACCTATAACACAAGTATGTAGGGACAAAATTAGAAAGGCCAAGGCACAAAACGAGATCAAACTAGCTTGAGATATAAAGGGTAACAAGAAAACATTAGAAGCAAGAAGAAGACCAAGGACCGGTAAGCCTGTTACGCAATGCGGGGGAGGGGGTGGCAGGAGGGGGAAATAATAACAGAAAATGCGGAAATGGCAGAGGTGCTTAATGACTTCTTTGTTTCGGTTTTCACCAAGAAGGTTGATGGTGATTGGACATCTAATGTAGTGAATGCCAGTGAAAATGAGGTAGGATCAGAGGCTAAAATAGGAAAAGAACAAGTTATGTCTTCAAGTCTCCAAGGCCTTATGAAATGCATCCTAGAATACTAAAGGAGCTGACTGAGGAGATATCTGAGCCATTAGCAATTATCTCTGAAAAGTCATAGAAGTCAGGAGAGATTCCAGAAGACTGGAAAAGGGCAAATATTGTGCCAATCTATAAAAAGGGAAATAAAGACAACCTGGGGAATTACAGACCAGTGAGCTCAACTTCTGTACCCGGAAAAATCATGGAGCAAATGAATTAAGCAATCAATTTGCAAACATCTAGAAGATAATAAGATGATAAATAACAGTCAGCATGGATTTGTCAAAAACAAATCATGTCAAACCAACATGATCACTTTCTTTGACAGAGAGCACTTGTCCAGCTTTCAAAATGGTCATTCTTTTTCTATATAAATGCACTTAATTTTAATACATAATTAATTGAAACAATATATCCTATAGAAGACCACAGGAAAATGTAATAATAAACTGGCCACTATTGGTAGGAATTATGTAGGAGGAATGGGTTACCAAATGAGATGATCAAGTGTATGTCTCTTGTATTACTACAGTACAAGATAACACATCTAATAGGAGTTCTAAGAATTCCTTTCCATAGACATATGTCAGAACATGACTTTGATGCCTTCTGCTTCCATGATTAATAATTAACATAATCTGAAGTATAAAACCACAGGACTTTTTCATTTTCAAGAGAGCTTTCAGAAACATTTTTGGAGGATGAAGCAAAAGGGCTATTATTACTTGTCATCAAAATCCTCAGTATCAGTCCATCTGGAATGCTTTTATCTTCTTCTGCTACTGTTGCCCTCTTCTCTTGTAAATATTTGCTTGAATATCAACAACTTGTTGCGGTTTGCTTGGGATAGAGATTTAAATCCCATAAAACAGTAAAATTGTGTTCTCTATATTCAGTGTCCTTGTCCCGGGTATTTTTGTTAATGGAAATCTGATGCTGTTACCTATCTTATAGTTCTGTGCAATTTTCCAGCCTGGAATATGATGACATTCTCCAGTGTATATACAAAGGATTATTTTTAGTAACCAAGTTTAAAATCTTTGATACAAATTTGCCATAAATTAAATTGGTTCCACGACTTCAAAAGAGAATTTCAGCTCTGGATCCTCTTAGTTTTGACCTGATTGTTCATCATTTTTCATTCTTTCTAATTAAAGGTTTGTTCTAATGGTTTAATCCTTCCTGTTCTTTCTACTGATAATCTCTGATAGTTCTGAATCTTTGTTCTTTGCTCTAGCTGTGGGATCTTCCAAGCTATTTAGACACTCTGATGAATTTTCATTTTTCCCTCCAAAGAAGTAGCACATACCATTGATTTTTGCTGCAGTTTCTGTGTTAGTTGATGTCAGTAGTGTTTAATGTGCCAGTTTTCTTTTCCTATGTCTCTTTTTGGGTGGATATAGGAGAATATCAACTTAGCTGCAGGATGGCACATGGACTGCCTGCTAGAAGCCAGAAATTTTTTTTTTTTAAAGTCTGGCTATCCTAAGAAGAAGGCTGCCCACAGATGTTGAAGGACCCTGGTGATGAGAGAGGGAGATATTGAGATTAGCTGTATGTAAAAGTTCCAGTTATAACAGTGTGAATCTGGAGTGAACTCCACTGAGTAAGAGCTGGTTTACATTGGGAAAATGCATCACAATCCACACCCCTGAGAGATGTAGCTATGGTGACCTAACCTCCGGTGTAGACTGCTCTAGGTCAATGAAAGAATTCTTCCGTTGACCCAGCTACTACCTCCAGGGAGAACCCTTCCCTTTGGTATAGGTAGTGTCTATACTAAAGCGGTGCAGCTGCAGTGTAGTAGCTGTCCATGGTAGGGGTTTAAGTGTAGACATACCCTTACAAATACCTTGCATTTATGCTGGTATAACTGAGGCCTGGTCTACACTAGAGAATTAAGTTGGCTTAACTCAGGTTGTGTCTACACTAGCACTTACTGCAGTATAACGTATGTCACTCAGGAGTATGAAAAACTTATGAGCGACATAAGTTACGCTGACCTAAGCACTGGTGTGGACAGCTCTATGTCAGCAGGACAGTTTCTACCGCCGACAGCTACCGCCACTTGCGGGGCTGGAATAATTAAACCGACGGGAAAGCTCTCTCCTATTGGCTTAGAGCAGTTACATTAGAGAACTTACAGCAGCGCAGCTGCAGCTCTGCCGCTGTAAACTCTCTAGTGCAGCCGTAGCCTAAGTCGCTCAGAGGTGGGAAAAAATCTGCACTCCTGAGTTAAGCCAGCATAACTCTTGGTGTAGACAGCGCTAGGTTGACAGAAGAATTCTTCAATCTACCTAGCTGCTGCCTCTTGGGAGGTGGAGACCTACGCTGACAGAAGAGCCCTTCCCAGCGGTGTAGATAGTGTCTAAAATGAAGTGCTACAGTCCATCCCTCCGTGTGTGTGTGTGTGTGTTGGCATGCGTACACACATATACTGAGAGAATTGCCAGCCAACCAAAAAAATCCATTATTCTCACAGTTCTATTCAGTAACCCCTTGTGTTTCAGACGTAACCATCGTGTCCTTGCTATAACACTGGCACCTTGATTCATGAAACCCTATTTCTGTTGTTAAAGGGAGTGATTATATTTTCTAGTGTGTCTATCTGTATATGCACACATCAGGGGAAGCCATCGCACAGATGGCTTTGCATTAACTAGTCTCACTTCTCAGTGTGAGAATTAAGCCCGGGGTCTCTTTTGTGTGGAATGGGAAGTATTAACAGAAAGAAGCATGAGGTAGTGGTAGGAGAAAAGCTTTTATCTTATGTAGCAGAAGAGAAAGAAGAGTCATGGGGGAAGCAGAAAGAAGTAAAAGGAAGGAAGGAAGCCTTGCTTTAAATATCTCAGTACCAATCTTTGTGTCTTGAGACAATGCCACAGTGTGGGCTGTAGGGTGTTGCCTTGTCCTATCCATGAGGAAGGCACAAGGCTGTGAACCCCTTCATCCACTCTTGAGTCCTAAGTCTTTCTCAAAGTTGTGGGTTTTAAATACCATTGTTAAAACCCCTGGTGTCTCCAGAATGAATATATTAACTACTACTGCTCCACTAACTCTCGTCTGAACAGGAGTGCTGGAGCAATTTGTATACAATTTGTTGATGATGGAAACCATGTATTTAGTGTTTTGGGGGCGTTGAAGATGGAAACCACGTATTTCGTGTTTGTTGTTACTACGTCAAGCCAGGGGGTGCAGAAGCACCCCCAAAATTCCTAGGTCCAGCACAACTGCATCTGAACCCCCACCCAGTTCCATCCTACTATCACATTTCTTGCTTCCAGCCCATCTGAAGATGTTTGTTTGTTTTCAGGGACAGGAGATTACTTGTTTAAATGAAACTGCTTTCATTTCTCACTCGGTTGTTCAGGGGCAATCAGGAACAATGTTTTCTCCAACAAATGGGCCAATTTGTTTCCTGACAGAGGGAGTGAGATCCGAAGGAACAGCTGCTTTTCCTGCTCTGTGCCTATAAACCTTGACAGGAGCAAAGGAGGAAAGAAATCTTAATTCTACTTAAAGATGCTGGAGGCAATTCTCATCCTTATTTTTTTCAACCCTTTGAAACAGAGACACAGTTATTATTGAAATGTTGCCCATGTCTATGTGCATAGTGTATGTGTTACTAGGGGCCCCAGTCACTTCACTGCAGTGATAGGCATGTATGCTAACTGAGGCATTAATTTCATTAGGGAGATTTGAAGCTATGTCCCCAGGCACATTCTCTGCCAATTGGCACTAATGAGCGCTACCAGATGTATAATGCATGCGATGAAGGGAGCTGTAGCTCACGAAAGCTTATGCTCTAATAAATTTGTTAGTCTCTAAGGTGCCACAAGTACTCCTTTTCTTTTTACCAGATGTATTGTTACTGAAAGTTCTGTACAAGTGCATTATCCATTGTCTCTCAGCTACTGCAACTCTGCATTGTCTTCCTCATAATTTCAGCAGCCCCAAACCTTGTATGTTGCTTTAGAGACTTTTTGATACAATGACTAATAGCTTGAATATTCAGACACAAGTCTTTAGTTTTGACATAGCTCACTCAGTCACACTTTGACTTTCCCTGGGGCTTTGATAGCCAGTTCCTATACTTGTTTAAGATGATAGAAGTTTTGCACAGGATTGAGGTCTATGATGCCCAGCACAATATTTATTCTGGACAGTGGAATGATGAAACTTCACCCTACTTCTGCTTTTGAGGCTTGATCCTCATTTGTGCTGAGCAAAAGGAAGGTTAAGCCACCTTTCTCTCTCCCACAATCTGGAGGAATTAAACTCAGCTGCTGTGATTTACAGTGTGTAGAAGAGTCCTCTAAGGACCATTCTGCCACTCTATGATCTTTCCGAGCTCACTCCTTTCCACTTTCTTTTTGCCCCTTTCTACATAGGGTGTATGCTTGGGGTGAGGAAGGAGAGGCAGGTGGTATAAAGCCAGATATGCACTGGTGAGCTTGTCTCCATTGAACCACTGGGGTAAAATTCTGGCTCTACTGAGGTCAAAAGGAGTTTTGCTCAAGAGCAGCACAAATGTGATTTAACCAGGGCTGAGGATCTGGCTCCTAGTACTTTATATCAAAGTAACATTTAGCATCAGCTTTCGGTTGCGGGGAATGGGGCAGCCATCTTTACAAGGCGGTAAAATTGAAAGTTATTAGTAAAAGCTAAACTGTTTCTGAAATCCAGCTTAATGGGTTTTTACTCCACGTTACATCCAAAACTGGAAGGGGCCTGGTTTCTACTTCTGCTTTAGAGCTGACTGAAATAAAGGAGAATAGCTCAAGAGGTTTTTGGTGCCCTCAGACATGACTTTTGTCCTGGGTCATTCCAGGGGCACCAGAACAGAGGGGGCCTTGTGGCCATGGCCCCATCACCTTTTACCAATTGTAAGGGCGAGCAATGGGAAGGAAGGGGTGGAGAGGCACGAGTGGGGGGCAGGGTGCTGGGGAGAAGGGGCGGCATGGGGGGCTGGGGCCATGGTTCGGCACTGGTGGCGGCCCTCTCTCCCACTTTTACACAGCTTCCGTGGCCCCTAGGTCATATTCAAACCTGAACTGTGAACCCTAGCCTAATCCAGATCCAGACTCTGAGGTACATCTGCAGCATGTTGTGCTTCAAACGGCTAAATTACAAAAGAAAGAGAGAATCAGTCTCTAAAAAGCAGGCAATGTAATTCCAGCCCGGCTTCCAGGGTTCTAGTGGCTATTTCCTTTTCCTGGGTTCATGCTCTAGCAGATATTACAGATTCATGCAGTTGAGTTGAGCTGCTCTCTGTCACTTTAATTACCCAACTTCAATTGCTGAACTCCTTGTCTGTTTTATAAAGATGTAACTGCACAGTCTGAATGAATTTGATGGGGGTGGGGGAGTTTTTAATTTCCTGTTCAGGCTGTCTCTGGTTTTAATCCTTCTCAAAATGGGAGTTAAAAGAATGCCTCTTGTATGCTCAGTCTCTTCGGATAGTGGAACCCCTTTTTGACACGTTACACTGGATACAATATAACAAGAAACTTCAGACCTGATTCTGGAAACGTATGCACGCGGACAACTTTCCGCACGACTCCCACTTATTTAGCTAAAACCTCAAATCTGCAGGTGACTATTTTGTTTTAAAGAAGCCTTTATCCTCACCCTACTTACCACGTTCTACCTTGTGTGTTGTAAATATATAAAAGGTGTTTGTGTGTGTGTGTGTGTGTGTGTGTGTGTATATATATATATATATATATATATATAAAAACTCCAGCATCAGTGGTGGTATTTATTGTAGTTGCTACGTAGTTTGTAAGCTGTTTGGGGCTGGGACTGTCTTTTTGTTCTGTTTGTACAGCACCTAACACAATGGGCTCCTCCTGGTCCATAACTGGGTCTCCTAGGTGCTACAGTAATACAAATAATAAGTCATAATAATAATTGAGGGCCCAATCAGGATGAAGGCAGGTAGCATTGTGCTACATATTGTACATGCTGATAGTAAGAGACAGTCTGTGTACCAAAGAGCTTACAATCATGGTCTTAATCCTAGCCCAGTCTGAAATCAGCACCTGCAGACATCCTGTGTGACCTTGGGAAAGTCATTTAGTCTCTTTGTCTCCCAGCTCCCCTCTGTAAAATGGGAATAATTACATTTCCCCTCCACCGAGGGGTGTTGGGAATATAAATAGATTAATGATGGTGAGGTACTCAATACTATGGTGATGAAGGCCATGTAAGTACCTGCGACAAATAGGTAGATAAAGAACGATGCCAGATTTTTTAAAATTTGGTCAGGTTGCTTACCAACAATGCTTATTTTTGTTGGGTCCTCTCCAATGTTGAAAAATCTCCAGAGAATCACAGTGGTATCTGAGCACCTTCCTCATAAAATTAATAGCAATCGTGACGCCCTCTGCCATGTCTCCCTTTTCAGGATAAAATGTTTCTGAATAAATGTTCTGTTTGTGGATAGGATTTTTTAAAATATTGTTTTATATTTATTGATCTGGGAGTGTGTTCGTATTGATTTGTTTGGGGGGATTGTTTGAGGGTTCCTTTGCTTGTGTAGGGTGTTTGATTGCAAGTGGTGTCAATGTTATGTATGAACCCCTAAAATAGAATGAGTACATACGGCAACTTTCATCTTTGTAAAACTGTACCCACAAAGGCCCAAGGACTGTGAAATTTGAAATTAACATGTAATTAGCAGAGTTTCTAACCAAACAACAGGTCTTATTTAGAAGAGACAAGGACCTATAGGCCAAATTCTTCTTTCAAATACATGGTATAAATCTAGCATAATGCCATTGGAGTCAATGCAGTAATTCTATATTTACAAAGGTGTAACACAGCAGAATCAGTCCCTATGATGCTTAACCTTGACCGATGTTTGTCTCACAAGTTTAAGTGAGAAGTGAAGATTCTATCATGACAAGAAGCTGGTCGGTGTAACAATCTGTACTAACTTATTCTGTAGTACTGTGAAAAATTAACGCCATCTGCCAGACATTTTTAGTGTTCCAAGGACCTGGGCTTGTGATCATTTATGCATGTAATTTTACTCTTGTAAATTACTCACATCTGTAAACATTTTCAGGATCAGGCCCTAAAGGAGTCGATGTAAAGAATGCAACAATGATAGATAGAGCTGATAATGGTGCTGAATTTACTACCCTGCAGCTCTTAAACTGTCCTCTTTTTAATTTGAAATCTTAATGTTCAGAGTGTTATAACTGTTGTGAACATTTGCCCTGGGCTAGATCTTGGTCTCTACACTCAGATCAAGAGCATTTTGCCCAGCCTGCATTTTAACGCCCATAAAACAAATCACCACTTGTCTTTTTCTGTCTGTGATGCATAGTTAAAGGAAAGTGCATTGTTAAGTCATCTGAAGTGGTCTATGTAACTGCTATAACTATAAAGCCAGTGGGCCTAATTCCTGTTTCACACTGTTGTTTCATTGATATAACTCTATTGACTTTAATGTAAATTATTTCTGATTTACTCCAGTGGAACTGAGAGAAGAATCTAGCCTGTTGTTTCTTCTTGTTCCTTGAAGCGCAAAGATAATCCGAGAGCATTCACCCACAGGGTACAGTGTTCACTTGGACCAGCCCATCAAATGAAGCAAAACTACAATACTTAAGTCATGTCTCCATAACAGAGAGCACCAGCCTCACTGACTTAAATAAACATGGGCTGAAAAATATTGTATGGGCTTATCTATGCATCAAAGCAGAGAGCAGCATAATACCCAGATTTAAATATCCTCAGAAAATTAATGTTAAAATAAATAGTCCCTGTCATGGATCCACAGAATCAATGCTTTGACCCCAGCTTTGGAACAGCCTCTAGGAGGACTCCTTCAGTGAGCCATATCCCCTATAGGGTCTCACTCTTCCTTGAAGGTAAGTCCTATGGCTTCAGTGCCTCCTTAGGCTGGATCGCTGGTCCTTCAGCACTCATGCTTCCCACCGTTAGCTCCATTCAGTGAGTCCTTCTGAGGCAGACCCTGAGGAAGACTTGTACTATCTCAGGGAGCAACACACCTCTGACAGCATCTGCTGTGATATTGGCATAGCGTTGTCTAAACAGAAGGGTTTGTTAGTCAACTGGAACACAGCACAGAAAGTCCTTGGTTAGCAGAGAGAGAAGAAAGTTAGAGCATGGTCCATCTGGGTTAGTCCAGAGTCCCAGCCAACCTGTGTGTCCCCCTTTTGGCTCCTGCTCCATCCCCCTCTGTCCAAGTTTCTGGAGCAGTCCCACCTCTCCTTTGTTGTCCAGCTGGTCAAAGACTGCTGACTTCCTGCGGAGGGAGGATAATCTATGGTCATTCATGTGACATTGCGCTCCATATGATTTTATGAAAATATGCTAATGAGTATGAATATAATTCAGAGTGGTAGCCATGTTAGCCTTTATCAACAAAAAGAATGAGGAGTACTTGTGGCACCTTAGAGACTTAACACATTTATTTGGGCATAAGCTTTCATGGGCTAACCCACTTTAGCCCACAAAAGCTTATGCCAAAATAAATTTGTTAGTCTCTTAGGGATTGGCTACACTTGCGAGTTAGAGCACATTAAAGCAGCCCTGGGCGCCCTACCTCACTGCCCGTCCACACTGGCAAGGCGTGTAGAGCGCTCTGACTCTACGGCTAGAGTGCTCCTGGTACTCCACCTTGGTCAGAAGATTAGCGCTTATTGCGCCTTGGCTGAAACGCCTGGGCATCAGTGTGAACGAGATGTTGCATTACTGTGCTCTGATCAGCCTCCAGAAATATCTCATAATCCCCTAAAGTCAAGTGGCCACTCTTCTCATTGTTTTGGAATCGCTGCAGGAATGCAGATACATGCTCTTTGAAAGCTCCATTTCTGACAGCCCGCTGCTTATCTGCTCTGAGACAAAGCAACCATTACTGCGGAATGCTGTGTGTGAGAGAGATGGAGGGGTGGGAGGGGGTCTGCTGCTTTCTGAACTTACAAGACAGCATGCTGACATGCTCTCAGCCCCCCCAAACCCACTCTCTCTCCCCCCACATACACACAACACACTCCCTGTCACACTCCACCCCACACCCCAATTTGAAAAGTACATTGCAGCCACTTGCATGCTGGGATAGCTACTACAATGCACTGCTCTCTGTGGCCGTTGCAAGAGCTGCTAATGTGGCCATGGCAGTGTGCTTGTAGCTATCAGTGTGGACAGATTGCAGCGCTTTCCTTCCTGCGCTCTATGAAGGCTGGTTTAACTCAAAGCACTCTACATCTGCAAGTGTAGCCATGCCCTAAGGTGCCACAAGTACTCCTCATTCTTTTTGTGAATATAATGTAACTGGAATATGCTTCATGCAAAAGGTCTCTTGTAAGGTATCATTACAAAGTTTATAATCTACTAAGTGTGGTCATCCTATCTGCATAAATGTATCATTCTTGTATCTGAAACTAGAAATATGAAATATAACTCTGAAGTCGTATTGTAATTATGCAAAGTGTGGGCCATTAATGATGGTTTGGAATCTTGATGGCTCCCATCAACTAGGACGATTGGTTGTAAATGGCTCTGTTTACTTGCAAGCCTTCTGTGAGTCAGGCCAGGAAGAATGAAGGCTTGGGGTCTCACAGGACATGTGACCATGTCACCTGGTACTGGAATCCATCTTAAACCTGGTGCATTTCCATTTAGAAGGAGGGGAGGGGACTCAGAATGATAATAGATTCCTGCCTTGTGCCAAAGCTGTATAAGGAGGTGGAACAGAACAAAGGGGGTTCCAGTCATGAGAAATCCCCAAGAATAGTAGAAGGGGAAAGCATTGGGCCCAGACTAGGAAGGAGTCCAGTATGTGAAAGAAGCTTATTGGAACATCTCTGAGGGTGAGATTTTATCTGTAATCAGTTTCTTAACTTACTTTGTTCTGTCTGTTATTACTTGGAACCACTTAAATCCTACATTTTATATTTAATAAAATCACTTTTGCTTATTAATTAACCCAAAGTAAATAATTAACCAGGGGGTCTCTGTGACCAAACCAAACCTGTCAGTTCATTCCTAGGTGGCAAATGTCTCAGAGATTGACTTTGCCATTGTCTTCATGGGGACTCTCCAATGACATGGGCCCCAAACTGGATGCCCGCTAGGCATCAACCATACCTGTGTGGTAGCCTGCCCGAGAGTAAACATCCCTTTTCCAGTCCGTAGGTAACAATGCTGCATATAGGGAAACAGAGGCACACACAGTATTCATACAAAATATTATAGAAAATTCCCACCCCTTCACAGCCTTTCTCTCTCTCTCACACACACACACACACACACACACACACACACACACACACACACACACACACACACACACACTTTATTTGTAAAGCCCTATGCAGGGGCTCAGACCAAGTAAACTAGAAAACATCAAAGAAGAGTGTTCAGGTGATTGTGAAATGTGAAGGGGCTCTCTGAGGTTTCTGGGGAGGGAGATTTCTATACCCTCGGGGAAATAAAGCTATGTTAATTGCTAGGCAAAGGAAGTTTCTTGTGGCTAATGATGTTGCACCAAAATTGCATTTCTCTGGCAGTTTTTATTTAGGAGGGTTCTGCTGTTTTTATTAAATCTAATGCATTGTGGTTTGCTAGGCAGACAGCATGTCCATTACTTTCCCTTGGGGTGCACTGGAAGCGTATATTTTAATGTATTTGTTTCTTCGGGTACTCATTTACAAAGTGCACATCTGCATATGCTTTGGATTGGTGCATGGGAAAATATATTCCTTTTCCAAAGTAGTCTGAGAGTAATTTAAATGGATTTCTTTGTAGTCCATGGGATGGATGAGCCTATAATAATTCGAGATGGCATTTTTTATGAGGCCTCGACGAGACATCCGGTTCAACTGAATTGTTCCAAGGACAAATCTGGCACATTATATGAATCTAAAGAACCAGTTGCTTCAACATCTGAAGATTTGGGATACACTAAGGAGGAGCTTTGATGTGGAGACTTGTATCAGATTCTGAAAAATCCTCCCTAGCTCCCAAAACTGAGTCGCTCACTTTGTGGTATTTTTTAAATAGTTATGAAACTTGGGATCTCAACCTGGGAGTTGTGACTACCCTACCTTTCTTTATGGTTGCATGTGGGGGAGTCCCAAAACATTTCTCTGTTTTAAAATGGGTTTACAATATGGAAACGGTTGAGGAGTACTGTTGCAGAACATACAGGCTCTCTGCGGTTACTCAGATACCATAGTTGCTTGACGACATATGAATCTGCAGATCTGGTAATGACAGATGTCACAGAACTAACAGGAAAGGTTACGTTTCTTCTGTTTGTAGTATCTGAGGTGGTTAATGGTTTTGGGTACTTTCCATTGGTTGTATCACCTTCTTTGGCTCTCAGAATCCGCTTTTTAATAACAATTTTCACTCTTTTCCTTTTACTAACCATTAATTATTTTTTAAATTTATTTTGCCCGTTGGTTTATTGAAGTGCACATGTAGCCCCCCTCGCCATCATAGCTGAATGCCTCACAAATGTTATTGAACCTAATCTCATCTCCTAAGGTAGAGAACTAATGTTATATCAATTTTTCTGAGCGGGAACTGAGGCACAGAGAAATTAAGTGATTTGCCCAGTGTCACACAGAAATTTGTGGCAGAGCTGGGACTTGAACAAATATCTCCTCAGTCCTAGTCCAGTACCTTAACCATAAGAATATCTTTCCTGCCCATCATAACAAATAGGGATATGTGTCCAGATAGTTACCTAGCTGGCCATATGTGTTATTGTGATAGCTGCCCACATATAAGTCCAGGTGTAGGTCTGATACACGCACACACATTCGAATCTATTTTTGTGTGTGAAGTTGTGATTGCAAAGTTCCTAAAAATGTCCTGTAAGCGTAAGGCCTAAATATCTCTCCAAGTGTAAAGAAATGAAAGCAAATTATTCCCTTTCCTTCTTCCATGACAATGCCCATGTGGGCCATATTAAAAATGAGGACAGGTGATTTTGTAAATATCTTTAAATTTGGTCTCCCAAAAGGAGATGGAAGCAAACCTGCCTGTATAGCTGCAATGCTAATTATGTGCTAGGGGATCTAGAGCCTTGTACAGTTGTCTTTTTTTCTTCTTCTTCTTCTTCTTCTTCTTCTTTAAACTAAAATAGATGAGGAATTAGAACTGTAAAAGATGAGGACCCTGTTAAGGGACCTGGGTCAAATCCTGCTCAGTGATCCTTCAGGTGAGTAGGTCCCATTGAGTACAATGGGAAACCGAGTGATAGTCTCCTTTTGCGGTAAGAGGCAGACAGGGATGAGTGCTGGAAGTGAGTTGGACTTGGCAGACTGGGGAGACAGAATTAAAGATTTAAGGAATGTAATGCATGGGGAAACATGTCATTGGTCTTGTCAAAGACAAAATGTCACATGAGCCAGCTATAAAATATTGCTTGGCTACTGCCTTCCCTGTAGCACTCAAGATGGAGATCAAAGGAAGACCCCCTACAACGACACAGAAGAGCCCAGAGGGGGTTCAAGCATGTTACCAGGTAAATCTTCTGGGAACTAATGAAATTGAAATGACTTTAGCCACAGTTTAAAGGTTAATGATCTTGCAATGAATGATATGACAGGATGAAAATTGCACTCTATCCAATGACCAATTCTGGGCTTTTTGTTATCTGAATCACTCACCATTTTTTAATTTGCAATTTTTTTATTCATTTGATAAAACACAAGAGTCTGAGCCCATGTTCAAGTCCACTGAACCTTCCTTCTCAGTACAGATGATGAATTCTTTTCCTTCCACAGTTTCTATATGTATCAAATATAATAAACCATAATAATCCATATTATTTTTTAAAAAGCAAACAACCAAAAAAAAAATACAGCAAAACCCTAACTGCAAAGCAAGAAAGATGTTTAATGGATCCTTCCAACAACTTGATGGAGTGAGATTTGCTTTTCTTAATTATAACCATAAGGAGGTCTAGGAAGGATGGTTTTCTTGGTCTAAGGGGGTGAACCGTCTGTTCACAGAGGAAGAAAGCAAAAGTATTCAGATTTTTTGGCTGGTAAATATTGGGGTTTTCTTTGTGAATATTCTAAGAAAGGGAATCAAGATTTTTCTAGAGTCTCTCTTGTTTCAAATGTATTTTTACTATGATTAATGTGTCTCATGTCCTGGTTATTCTGGACTTAACCATCACATTGTTATTTCTTTTTGCACTGGACTGCTATAGGACATTGTACAGCCACCAGATATTAGCTGGGAAATCAATTGACCCCCCCCCCATAAAACCAAACACCCCCTCAACTGATAATCCCAGAAGAAAATAATGCAAAATCCATGGGAGACTTTCTGCAGCTACTGCAGACATGTTTAGAAAAAATTGGTCTGTTTCGCCTCTCGTTTGTTGATGTAAACCAGATGCTAATGGGCCAGATCCCCAGGTGCATCAGAGCAGAGCTTGGCACACCTAAGCAGTGCGGGTGGTATGATAGGTAGCTTTCTGCCACCTTTCTGCATGCCCGTCTCAAATCCTGGAGTTTGCCATTGGCCAGATTGGTCTTCAATGCAAGTCAGAGCCACCCTCTGCCTGCAGCCCATTATGGAACCTCCCCTAGCGGGGTGGGAAGTAGTTCAGGAGCAGTTGGCATAAGGCTGGTGAGATTACCTGAGCAATCCTCAGCTTCTGCACAGTCCAAAAGAGACTTAGGAGAAGCTGAGGTTCTGGCTCAGTGCGCTCCTTCTGTGCACCCATAAATCTACAATGGGAAAAAGTGAAGAGGAAAGGGACTTAAGTGGTGCCTATGTGATGGATGCTATATACGCCTACATACTGTGGATTGAATCAGGGGCCTCCAGAGCTAAAAGCATGAGCTGCTACAGTTTGAGCTTAACTGTGGCTGTGACAGACTCATATCCCTCTGCAGATTGGGTGCAGAGGGGGAACCTGGAACAGTCATTCACCATTGGCTACATAGAGGTCTTGTACTAGCCATCTTCACAGGAGTGAATTTTGCTTAAGAGTACAAAGCTTACTAGCCATCAGAGGAGAAGTCTCATTTCTTTCCCACACTTACTGTACCTCCACAGCAATCCCCGTAACTTGATTATTTTGGTCTCAGATGAGAAGTAGAAAAATCCCCTCCCAGACATACTGTCTTTATGAAAATAATCTCGGTTTCACTCTCATTTTCCTAGCTCAGATTTCATTTGTTTTAAGAGTTATCTGTTTGAAACAGGCTGGATCAAAAAGGCCTCCATATTAATCAGCGATCTTGATTTCTTTAGCAGACTTCCAGTGTTGTGGTTTTAACTTCTTGCCCTTAGAATACAGTTTCTGTGCTCTTTTGTTAATATTTTTAATTTAATCCAAATTGCAATAGGATGAACATAAATAAAAAGTAGCAGTCTACAGTTGCAACAGGCTGCTGATACTGTCAGCTCAGCACAGACCTGTTGGAAGGATATTTCACAATTTGGGAAATATATCTAGTGTTTAGAAAATCAGACCCATGCAATGCAAGTCAGAACACAAGGACTCACAAATTGAGAAAATTTATAGAACAAGACCACAGAGACTAAGCAAACAAAATTCTAAATAGAAAATCGAATCGGTAGCAAGTAAAAGTATTTTAGGGGATACATGTGTTACACAGTATTGCCAGTCTTAAGCATTCAAAAATCATGAGATTTAAAAAATAATAATTGATGAAGTATTTGTATTATATTTTTGAGCCTTTAGGGTTTGTATGTTCAAGCTTCTTTCTGCAACCTCTAAAGAATTATAAATTTCCTTTTAAAAAAAATTAAAGCTCAGATTTTCATATAACATGACTCCAGGAGCTGGAGCTTTAAGAAAAGCACCATACATCTCAAGACACATGATAAAGTATGAGTCTATGAGAGTTGGCTGCACTGCTGAGAATCATAACCCTTGATGCCTCTTGGTTTTCTAACAATAGAATTTGAAGTCAACTGCTGCTGCTGAAGAACATAGTTTTGGTCTGTTCCATTCTGTTGTATTTAGATTCTCACAGCAGTGAATGGCTTTAAACAGCGTTAGAAGTAATAACCTTAGGTATTAATGGAGAAACTCCAGCCTGGATAATTCAGGTGGATTTAAGAAAGAATTTCACCACTATGTTGACATTCTGTTTCCTTTTAATTTAATTTAATTTGAAAAAAGAGCAAAGTGCCAAGGATAAATTGACACACATTTCAGCTCTCTTGAAACCTGGAACACTCAAGCCTTAAGTGTTTACATACCCCATAGAACGAGCAGTCTGGAACATTTCATCCACAATGTCAAATGAAGGTGGGGTTGGGGGAGGTTGACATAAGTATGTAATGGAGCTGGTATGGAAGTTTTTGATGACATATTTTTTCACTGAAAAATGCTAATTTGTCAAAACTGTTTCTCAGGTCTAGGGTGAATGTTTGGAGTGGGAGAGGAAAGGAAAAAGCAAGCCACTGAACCACCATAGGATAGATTATAGCCTAGTGGCTGGTGCATTCACTTGAGATGTGGATGAGCCATGTTGCTCTGTCTAATTGGGCAGACTTGATCTTGGGTTTCCCACATCCCAGATGAGTGGCCTGACCACTGGATTATTAGCTATTCTGGTGTGGGTGTGTCTCATTTTCATTAGAACTTTCAAAAGGTCTCATTTTCATTCTGCTGAAAAACTAAAACAAGTTTGAGAACCTCAATTTATTTTGCAAACCAGATTTCTTGTTTTCTGGCCAGCCCTAGTCTTATGTTGTCATAAGTGACACTGAAATTTGACCTGTAATATATAAATCACAGTTGCTAAAGTATTATGTGTCACCTTCTGTGTCTGAGAAACAAGAAACATTTGCACTAACAATGACTTCTGGCAAATAAGCATTCAAATCTTACTAATTTCCTGTGTTTCATACTCATTAAATGCCTCGATTGTTGAGTCCCAGTTACCTAACCTCAGCTTCTGCAGCAGAAATGTGATTATCTTGGGCATAAAAGTATTACAAAAACAAACATATTCAACTAATGAGTTTACTCAGTGATGAGCTGCCAAAATCTTAACAACCGGTTCCCTCCTCACCCCACGAGGGGGTCGTGGCCCGGGGGTCGTGGCCCTCTCCCACCCCCTGGGACTCCTGCTCCATCCAACCCCCCGTGTTCGTTGATGTGCCCGCCCCCCGGAATCCCTACCCCATCCACCCCTCTCCCCTCTCTCCTGACTGCCCCCAGAACCGGGCAGGAGGGTCTCGTGGGCCACCGTAGTGGGTACCCACCGCACCCCACCCCTAAGAGCCAGAGGGAACTGCTGGGGGGCAAGGTGGGCAGTCCCGGCGGTGCTTACCTGGGGCAGATCCCAGGAAGCATCCGGCAGGTCCCTCTGGCTCCTATGGGAGGGGGTAGCATAGCTGGGGGGGAGCAGGGGGTGCGGCCGCTCCCCCCACCGATCACATCAAAAGTGGTGCCTTAGGTGCTGATTGTGTGGGTGCTCCGGGGCTGG
The DNA here is from genome assembly GCF_009764565.3 of Dermochelys coriacea. Classification (NCBI taxonomy): domain Eukaryota; kingdom Metazoa; phylum Chordata; order Testudines; family Dermochelyidae; genus Dermochelys; species Dermochelys coriacea. The sequence goes on from NC_050080.1 coordinate 10,755,156, forward strand.
AGCACCCACAGGGAGAATTCGGTGGGTGCAGAGCCCCCACCGGCAGCTCCCTGCGCCCGGCCCCAGCTCACCTCACCTCCGCTCCGCCTCCTCCCCTGAACGCGCCACCCCGTTCTGCTTCTCCACCCCCCACCCAGGTTTCCCGCGAATCAGCTGTTTGCGCAGGAAGCCTGGGAGGGCCGAGAAACAGGTGGCGGCTTCGCGCTCAGGCCCAGGGAGGTGGAGGCGAACTGGGGCAGGGAGCGGTTCCCCTGCACGCCCCCCAGGTTACCTGCTGTGGTGCGGGCAGCCCTCCTCTCCTCGCCCCCGCCCCAGCTCACCTCCGCTCTACCTCTGCCTGCTTCTCAGCCCTCCCAGGCTTCCCACGCGAACAGCTGATTCGCGGGAAGCCGGGGAGGGGGTCGGGCTGGGGCGGAGAAGCAGAGCAGAGCGGCGCATTCAGGGGAGGAGGCGGAGTGGAGGTGAGCTGGGGTGGGGAGCTGCCGGTTTGGATTCTGCACCCACCAAATTTTCCCCGTGGGTGCTCCAGCCCCGGAGCACCTATGGAGGTGGTGCCTAAGGCACCACTTTTGGCCGGTTGTTAAATTTAGAAGCCCTTTTAGAACCAGTTGTCCCTCTAAGGGCTTCTAAATTTAACAACCGGTGCCAGCGAACCAGTGCAAACCAGCTCCAGCTCACCAGAGTTTACTGTAAATCAGTCTCAACAGATGATTGGCTCAGATAAGTGTAAACCTTCCAAATGGAGAGACAACAAAGAAAGTAACCTGCCAAAGGAACTTGGAGTTTCTAGTCAAAACAGCAGCATATTAACATTTTAATGGAATAAACCAGAATTATCTCTAATTTAAATCTGTAATTTTGCAATCAAGAAGCACACCTGAATTGTTTTTAATAATGAGGGCATCTGAAAAATATCTTCTATATTAATACATAATTAGAGACCTATATGTTGGGCCTTTCCTATAGGAAAGGGGAAGGAAGAGGAGAGGAAAACTCTGCAAGGTTTTCCTCATGGTGTTTCCTTTAAAATCTTCTATTATTAGTGTGGGAGGGGCAAAGTTTGCATGCCCATTCCCCCCCAAAGTGAAAGCAGGGGATCCAGCCCCCAAAACTTGTGGATCCCTTAAGATCCATACAGATACAGAAGCATTGCTCAGATGAACAAGTCTAGCCAGGAAGAAACCCTCAACCTTTGTATTGGCTTTGCAGCGCATGTTACCAGGAGGGATGATACACGTAGCTCCATCTATCCAGGGATGCTGGAACAGTTTTTATAGTAAGGGTGCTGAAAGCCATTGAACCAAACTGTAAACCCTGTATATAAAGGAAACCTCTTCAAGCCAGGGAGTGCAGCAGCACCCCGGCGCCCTTCATTCCAGCACCTATGAGTCTATGTGCAAAAATTCATTGACTTGCAAAGTGTCTTCCGTAGGTTTAGGAACTTGGAGTTCTTTTTTCCACATAGAACTGAGGGAATATCATCCATCCTGAAAATGGTATTAGTTCAGTGTATTTTAGACATAATTAAAATGGCACTGGCCCTTTGTATTTTACAGCTAAACTTGCCTAACATTACTTTTATCTATCCACGCTTTGTACTGTTGATGCTTGCAGAATTTCCATTGGTTTTAAATACATCTTTCCCTCACCGCTTCCTGAGCGTGTTTTATGAAGCTAAGGAAAGTCCTGACTAATCCTCAACTGGAGACTCAAGAATATAATATGCAGAGCTATATAACTTCATAGGATTAGGGGCAGCTGTAGGCACTTTGCATCTGGACTTGTTTAATGAAAGCTCTCCCATCTTTGATCCAGATGCATATTGCCATGATTAGTTCTATTTATCTGGAATTTCTATATTGCTGATTGCCCTATGTGTAAATTTCAGTGTACTTCTAGGTTTCAGAGTAGCAGCCGTGTTAGTTTGTATTCGCAAAAAGAAAAGGAGTACTTGTGGCACCTTAGAGACTAACAAATTTATTAGAGCATAAGCTTTCGTGAGCTACAGCTCACTTCATCGGATGCATTTGGTGGAAAAAAACAGAGGGGAGATTGATATACACACACAGAGAACATGAAACAATAGGTTTATCATACACACTGTAAGGAGAGTGATCACTTAAGATAAGCCATCCCCCCCTGCTGCTGGTGTATATCACCACTCGATCCATTGTCTGCAGCCAAGCTCTACGATATAACCGCATTTGCTCCAACCCCTCAGACAGAGACAAACACCTACAAGATCTCTATCATGCATTCCTACAACTACAATCCCCACCTGCTGAAGTGAAGAAACAGCTTGACAGAGCCAGAAGAGTACCCAGAAGTCACCTACTACAGGACAGGCCCAACAAAGAAAATAACAGAACGCCACTAGCCATCACCTTCAGCCCCCAACTAAAACCTCTCCAACGCATCATCAAGGATCTACAACCTATCCTGAAGGACGACCCATCACTCTCACAGATCTTGGGAGACAGACCAGTCCTTGCTTACAGACAGCCCCCCAATCTGAAGCAAATACTCACCAGCAACCACACACCACACAACAGAACCACTAACCCAGGAACCTATCCTTGCAACAAAGCCCGTTGCCAACTCTGTCCACATATCTATTCAGGGGATACCATCATAGGGCCTAATCACATCAGCCACACTATCAGAGGCTCGTTCACCTGCGCATCTACCAATGTGATATATGCCATCATGTGCCAGCAATGCCCCTCTGCCATGTACATTGGCCAAACTGGACAGTCTCTACGTAAAAGAATGAATGGACACAAATCAGACGTCAAGAATTATAACATTCAAAAACCAGTTGGAGAACACTTCAATCTCTCTGGTCACTCGATTACAGACCTAAGAGTGGCTATCCTTCAACAAAAAAGCTTCAAAAACAGACTCCAATGAGAGACTGCTGAATTGGAATTAATTTGCAAACTGGATACAATTAACTTAGGCTTGAATAGAGACTGGGAATGGATGAGTCATTACACAAAGTAAAACTATTTCCCCATGGTGTTTCTCCCTCCCACCCCACCCCCCACTGTTCCTCAGATATTCTTAAAAAGAAAAGGAGTACTTGTGGCACCTTAGAGACTAACAAATTTATTAGAGCATAAGCTTTCGTGAGCTACAGCTCACTTCATCGGATGCATTTGGTGGAAAAAACAGAGGAGAGATTTATATACACACACAGAGAACATGAAACAACATGTCTCTAGTCTTCATAGTCTCTAAGGTGCCACAAGTACTCCTTTAGTTTCTTTTGGTAACTCTCAGTGGGATCAGAGGGTAATGGCTTGTAGAAAGTGGTGTTGGAGAGCTGCCTAGTAGCCTCTTGTTCATACTCCGACCTATTCATGATGAGGATGGCACCCACCCCACCCCCCACTGTTCCTCTGATATTCTTGTTAACTGCTGGAATTAGCCTACCTTGCTTGTCACCATGAAAGGTTTTCCTCCTTTCCCCCCCCTGCTGCTGGTGATGGCTTATCTTAAGTGATCACTCTCCTTACAGTGTGTATGATAAACCCATTGTTTCATGTTCTCTGTGTGTGTGTATATAAATCTCTCCTCTGTTTTTTCCACCAAATGCATCCGATGAAGTGAGCTGTAGCTCACGAAAGCTTATGCTCTAATACATTTGTTAGTCTCTAAGGTACTCTTTTTCTCCTTACAGTGTGTACATTTGTTAGTCTCTAAGGTACTCTTTTTCTCCTTACAGTGTGTATGATAAACCCATTGTTTCATGTTCTCTGTGTGTGTATATAAATCTCTCCTCTGTTTTTTCCACCAAATGCATCCGATGAAGTGAGCTGTAGCTCACGAAAGCTGATGCTCTAATAAATTTGTTAGTCTCTAAGGTGCCACAAGTACTCCTTTTCTTTTTGCGAATACAGACTAACAGGGCTGCTACTCTGAAAACTGTAAGGAGAGTGATCACTTAAGATAAGCCATCACCAGCAGCAGGAGGGGGGGAAAGGAGGAAAATCTTTCATGGTGACAAGCAAGGGTAGGCTATTTCCAGCAGTTAACAAGAATATCTGAGGAACAGTGAGGGGTGGGATGGGGTGGGGGAGAGAAATAACATGGGGAAATAGTTTTACTTTGTGTAATGACTCATCCATTCCCAGTCTCTATTCAAGCCTAAGTTAATTGTATCCAGTTTGCAAATTAATTCCAATTCAGCAGTCTCTCGTTGGAGTCTGTTTTTGAAGCTTTTTTGTTGAAGGATAGCCACTCTTAGGTCTGTAATCGAGTGACCAGAGAGATTGAAGTGTTCTCCAACTGGTTTTTGAATGTTATAATTCTTGACGTCTGATTTGTGTCCATTCATTCTTTTACGTAGAGACTGTCCAGTTTGACCAATGTACATGGCAGAGGGGCATTGCTGGCACATGATGGCATATATCACATTGGTAGATGCACAGGTGAACGAGCCTCTGATAGTGTGGCTGATGTGATTAGGCCCTATGATGGTGTCCCCTGAATAGATGGGACAGAACACCACACCCAGGAGGTGTGTGGGTTCCTCTTGCACATTAGATGTGGAAAGTATATTGATAACAAATATATGGCTTTTCTTTATGTCCTATGAGCCATTGAGTACTAGGCAGGAGGGGACTGCTACTGTCCTGGCTTTGAAAATGTGACCTTTATTTGTGTTCAAGCAACTCTGCAGGTTCAGTCACTATTTGTCAAACACTATTTCTTGTGCATACAAATGACAGAATTTACACCCAAGACCTCATTTGCACTCAGTTTGCCAATGCAAATTGACTTGCAGGTGTAAATACTATCACTTGTGTGGTAAAATCACATTGTGCAAGGGTAAGATTCTCAGCTGGTAGAAATCAGAGCAGTTCCGTTAAAGTTAATAAATAATTTTTGTTAGTCTCTAAGGTGCCACAAGTACTCCTTTTCTTTTTGTTAAAGTTAATGGAGCTACACCAATTTACACCCGCTGAGAATCTGGCTTGCATGTATGCGTGAGTGACTAGCACAGGATGTGCAAAATAGCGTGCAAGCCCTAGCCTAGAGAGGTGGAGTTTTCTTCCTTTTGTTTTAATATTTACATCTTCCTCTCTGATGATGTGTGTTTTTCTTCTCTGTTTGCAAAGATCTTGAGAATGCTGCTGAATAGATAAGCAAGAACTTGCTGAAATATTGTAATAATCTCATTTCCAGTTTGCTTCTATTAAATCTAAAGGCACAATATAGTAGCCATTCTACAGCCCCAGTTCAACACCCATTTGAAGTCTGTACATTAAGCTTCATTGACTTTTGTGGGGTTTGGACCAGGCCATATGTGCAGGTCTTTCATTGACTTCATTGGTAATTCTGCATGCTGAGCATAACATAACCTAGGTAGAAGCTTTACCTGTCCTGGTGATGAGAAGTTTTGTCCATTTCTTTTCACACCATGAACAAAACATGAACTAGGATGGTGCATAGAAAGAGAATGAAGAGCATAGAGGAAACTGAGGTTTCAGTTGCTAAAGATAACAGACTACATTGTATTCTGAAAACATCACAGCTATTTACCTATAAAAGAAGTATGCTTAGTTGTTTTAAGTTCATTTTCAGGGAAGACTGGTATGTTTTAATTGGATCCTCCTAGTTCTCAGAAGTATAGAAGCAACCATGTTATTATTTTATTACTATATTTTCAAGGATCTCTTGTATATATTTTTTATTTCAATCTAATCCCTTTTGGTACAACTTAGAGAACAGGAACAAAGTTGCATTAGCATACGTATATTGTAGGCTGAAAAATTTAAAGGTTAGCAAAATATATACCCAAAACAGGGAAGATTAGAAATGAACAAGGTGTTTGCAGTTATAGCTTTGGGAAAATTATTAGTATGTAATCCACCTTCCCTCTTTTCTGGAGCCCTTAGTTTATTTTTTCCCCTATTTCCAGTGATCTGTTTTGCATTTTCCAGGGATGAATGTTTCAGAATTTTGCATAACAGTTTTGAATTTTTCTCGCCAAGTCATCAGTACTCACACAAGTAGTTTCATTGACTTCTGATTGCTAATTGATGGCATGATATAAAATATAGATTGTAAAGACACGTTCTTATTTATTTGCCGTCCTTTGCCATGATATTTTTGTGTGTCTGCATTTGTGCTATTTTATGTATGCGATATCCATGTGTATGCTGTGGCTGCATTTTTAGAAATGTCTCTGCAAGCATGCACTTATTTGTGTGTGACTGAACTGGTGAAAAAGTGTGTGCAAATTAGCTCCTGTTGCACTCGCATATATGGAAATGTAGTCCTGTATGTTTAGAATGGAAACTCTTCCTTCACTAGTTAAAACATGATTGGATAGTGAGTTGCTTGAAGCCCCAAGCTTTGGTAAAAGCTTTTGGGGATGAAAGCAAACTCTTTTAAAAAGGTGACCAGCCGCAATCCGTGAGTAAAACAGCTGGTACTGGCCGCTATTGGAGGGATGATGCTGGACGAGATAGACCTCTCAGTTCCTATGTGGATGCTGTGATAACCTGATCTTCAGCTAACTGGGGAATGGGAGGGGGTAACTGTTAATGAGGTTATTCAGTTTTTGAAAGCAAATACTGCTGTTGCAGATCTGGAAATGCCAATTCACTCCCAGTAGGAATATGGCTTATTGGAGATAGAAATCAGAATCTGATTTCTAAAGATGCCAAACCAAGCTGGGGGAGAAGAATGAGCAGATGCACAGCTCACTCAAAGGAAGTGATAAGTAGAAACATGCTGGTTAAATCCTGTTCTATTCCCCTCTAGTTACATGTGGTTTTAGAGGACAGAGATCCCTGTGGCAAGCTGAACTAGTTTATCTTACTTTGCATCTGCCAAACCTGCTCCCTGTTACATATGACTCTCTCTCTCTCTCTCTCACACACACACACATCCACCCACCCACCCAGGACTAGTTCTTAACATTTGAAAGAAATGACATGCATATCCTCAAGCTGGAGAAAATTAGCCTTGATTTCAGTCTAAGCCACTTTACCACAGCTGAGTATCTGGTCCCAATACTTCCATTTTCCTTCTCTTCCACAACTGCTGTGGCCTGTAGTCATGAAGGGTTTCATTCTCTTATCCTGATACATCCAATCCAGTTGTTCGAGACAGTGAGAGCTTCTTGATTCTAATATACTGCTCAGTTAAGATGGCTGCAGCAAATTATGTGGACCTAAAATGCAAACAAATCCTTATTCTGTTATGCTCACTAATCATTCATTAGGCCAAAGTGGCTCCCAGCAATTATGCAATGAGATTATTATTTTGCAGCAGGCTCTAGGACAGTAGTCAGAATTCACAATTCAGTTATTAAATATGTGTATTTATTTTAACATTTCTCTGGTGGTCAAGGATCCTTCCTTGCTTAATAGTTCTATGAGAAGCTGATTATCATGAAGGTCAGGTCACTGAGTCTATTCAAAGGTTATAAATGGGATATATTAAAATTAGTCTGGGATATTCCTTTTGTTTTGGGGTAGATTCACCTGCTGATACAGGGTAATGTAAAGTCTTATTATCCCCTAACTACCTGTTTCTGGGTACAATTTAAGGTATTGTTCTTAAATGGTTTGGCTACTGGTCACTTCAGCAATAGACCTTTCTCTGTGGGCAATACATAGCAGCTGTGATTGTCTGCTCAAGATGACAGCCCCCCTGGTTTATTCATGAGGGTGCTACATATAGGGTATTCTTAATGAAGGGTGCTTCCCACTTCAGGTCACCTTCAGGTCACACTGTTCTCCCTGGCTTTCCCTGACTAGGAGGGATAAATTGCTTGGAGTAAATTGATGATTTTTGTGGAATTCGGTCGGTTGCTACCCATTTTTTAACCATAGAATCGTAGGACGGGAGGGGACCTCGAGAGGTCTCTAGTCCAGTCCTCTGCACTCAAGGTAGGACTAAATATTATCTAGACCATCTCTGACAGTGTTTGTCTAACCTGCTCTTAAAAATCTCCAGTGACAGAGATTCCACGACCTCCCTAGGAAATTTATTCCAGTGCTTAACCACCCTGACAGTTAGGAAGCTTTTCCAAATGTCCAACCTTGCTGCAATTTAAGCCCATTGTTTCTTCTCCTGTCCTCAGAGGTTAGGAAAAACTGTTTTTCTTCCCCCTCCTTGTAACAACCTTTTACATACTTGAAAACTGTTATCGTGTCCCCTCTCAGACTTCTCTTTTCCAGACTAAACAAACACATTTTCTCCCATAGATCATGTTTTCATCCTATTTACCTCAGACCATTTCTGCAGTTTGTCCACATTATAGTAGCTCCATCTAGGTTGTATTTCCCTAGTTTGTTTATGAAGAGATCATGCGAGATAGTTTCAAAAGCCTGACTGAAGTCATATATACCACATCTACAGCTTTCCCCCCTATTCACAAGGCCTGTTACCCTGTCAAAGAAAGCTATTAGGTTGGTTTGACATGATTTGTTCTTGACAAATCCATGCTTACTGTTACTTATCAGCCGATTCCGTGGGTGCTCCAGGGCTGGAGCACCCACAGGGAAAAAATGGTGGAGCTGAGCTCCCATTGGCAGGCCCCTTATCAGAACCTCCCACAGTACCTCCCACTGATCAGCGCTTCCCTCTCCCTCCTGATGCCTCCTGCCTGCCACAATCAGCTGTTTCGTGGGTGTGCATGAGGCTTTGCGGGGGAGGAGCAAGGGTGCGGCATGCTTGGAGGAGGGGTAGAACGGGGTGGGAAGAGGCACAGCGGGGGTGGAGCGGGAAGAGGTGGGATGGGGCGGGCGGGCAGGGGTGGGAAGGGGCAGGCTGGGGGGTGAGGCCTTGGGGAAAGAGGTGGAGTTGGGGTGGGGCCTGGGGCAGAGCCAGGGGTCAAGCACCCCCCCTCTACCCCGGCACATTGGAAAGTCAGCACCTGTACTTACCACTTTATTATCTTCTAGTTGTCTGCAAATTGATTGCTTAATAATTTGCTCCATTATCTTTCAAGGTACTGAAGTTAAACTGACTCCCCTGGTTTGTCTTTATTCCACTTTTTATAGATTAGCAGTCTATTTTCCCTTTTCCGGTCCTCTGGAATCAAACCCATTTTCCATGATTTTTTGAAGATTATCGCAGATGTCTCAGATACCTCCTCAGTCAGCTCCCTGAGTATTCTAGGATGTATTTCATCAGGCCCTAGTAACTTGAAAACATCTAACTCGTCTAAGTAATTTTTAACTCATTCTTTCCCTATTTTCACCTCTGATCCTACCTCATTTTCACTGGCATTCATTAAGTTAGATGTCCAATTTTTACTAAAATTTTTGGTGAAAACGGAGACTTTTTTTTATTTCAGAAGGTGGAGAAAGCCACTAGCGGAGAGGCTGTTTTAGATTTGATTTTGACAAATAGGGAGGAACTGGTTGAGAATTTGAAAGTGGAAGGCAGCTAGGGTGAAAGTGATCATGACTCATGATTCTAAGGAATGGTAGGAGAGAAAATAAAGACAATGGATTTCAAGAAGGCAGACTTTAGCAAACTCAGGGAGCTGGTAGGTAAGATCCCTCGGGAGGCAAGTCTAAGGGGAAAAAGAGTTCAAGAGAATTGGCAGTTTTTCAAAAAGATGTTATTAAGCGCACAAGAGCAAACTATCCCACTGTGTAGGAAAGATAAGAAGTTTGGCGAGAGACCACCTTGGGTTAACCAGAAGATCTTCAGTGATCTGAAACTCAAAAAAGAATCCTACAAAAAGTGAGCTGCAATTTAAAGAGAGAAGAGCTCTGGGTTGATAATACTGGGTAGTGTTGGGATTTTAAGTGCAGTCAAAGTATTTTCCAGAAAGTTTTTTTTGTTTGTTTGAATACTGGTGGAAATTTAAACCATAACACAACAACATTAGATCTGATATAGATATTGTAAAACTCTCCTGCCAAATAAGTAATTCAGATGCTGTCATCTGTGAATTTAATATTTTCCAGCCCCTTCAGCGTGCAGAATAGCTTTAGTTTCAAACTGCTGTAAAAACTTGTTCGTCCTTATGTGTGCCTATATTCTGAGCAAGAATGCTACCTGTAGCTGTGATAATTCAACAGCAAAGGACTGGAAGTCAGGAATTCTTAAGTTCTATTCCCACTTCTGTCTTTCAGTGTGTCCCTTGTGAAAGTCCCTCACATTTATCTATGCCTCAGTTTCCCCCCTTGTAAATTGGGGATTATAATTACCTCACAGGAGTTTGTGTAGAGACCTAATTTGATGATTGAAGTGTTAAAATCCTGTATAAACGGTGATGGTAAACTATAGTCTGAAAGGACAGCTATTAAACCCTTCCTTCCCCCAGAACAACAAAAAAGTCCTTTTTAAGTCTTCACAATTCAGCTATTTTCAAGTATTTTTCATGATTGTACAGTAAGTTTGCGCTTTTTGCTTACTAAGGACTTCTTGAATATTCTGTTGAAATGAGATTCTTAGCATCGCTCTGAAGACTGAAGCCCTTTCTCTGCCCACCAATAGGCATAGCATGGGTAGCAGCTGGAAAAGCTTCCCCAGCCTGCACCATCTTTGTGCCTGCAATGGTAGAAGACTGTTCACTCTGTGCAGCCTGATAATTCCTGGGCCTCTCAAATTATTATTATTCATATTTCACTGGCACCTACATGCCTCAAACAAGATCAGGGCCAATGTGCTGTGTGCTGTACATCCACATGGTAAGCGAGAGTACACACCCCAAAAAGTTTCCCATCTAAATAGGCAAGACAGACCAAGAGTAGGGAGGGAAACAGAGATGTGAAGTGACCTGGCGAAGATCACATAGCCGGTCAGGGACAGTCACACTGTCCACTTGTTTTGCTTATAAGAAGCACACAGAATCTTTTTAAAAAAGGGATAAGGCAATACGCCACGTTTATTGAGAGTACAATTTAAGCATTGAAATCAGCATATGCTTCCATTCGCGCATGCTCGCGCATACACCCCAAAAGGTTCTGCAGCTGGATTTTATAGTTACCAGTCCTTAGAGTTGCTCGGTTAGTTCCAGTGCCCTTTTGAAACTGCACACGAGGGAGCAGAGCTGGGCCTCTGTTGAATGCATTCGAAGTTCCGATGCTGATGCAGAATGAACCCAAAGTCCCATGGCAAATACACTCTTCTTTTATAGTGATAAGTTTCCATAGAAGTCTGTGGACCTTGCTGTGTCACACCGGAGCTGTCAATTGTGAGGTATTCGAGGTGGCTCTTAATTAGCATTATTTTGAGTTGTTACCGGGAGGATCCACAGCTGTTTCTTATCTGTTCCTTTGGCTCAACTCCTTATCTCGTTCTTGGGGTGGATGCCTTTGCTTTAGGGTCATCAATCTGCCATCCAGGTGATTGATGATAAAATTGGTGCCCCTTAACTCCTCCACTCCCTTCTTGACCATCCTGCCCAGTTGTCCTTTCTCTAATTACCATACATTCTTCACTCACACCAAACAGTAAATAAGGCAATTACAGCTATAAAACTTCTATCCTTCTAGAACAAATGTTAACACAATCAGCAAAAAATAAACTCAGAACAATTTTTTCTTACTAATTTGTCTACAATTTCTTCTTACTGATTCAAAGCTAGCAAAATGGAGTATAAGGCAAAATAAGCAAAATGGAGTTCAATTTTACTGGAGACACTATCTTCCCATTAGGCTTTTGGCCTACACACTGAACTAATCTGACTAGGTGCCAATACTATTCATGGCTTTGGAACGTTTTTCTACTAAGAACGATACTGAGATTAACTCATTTCTCATGAGCTGTTGAATTCAGAGAAGAAACCTTTCGTTTTTATTGGTGACAATGTTTGGATTCTGATCTGAGGTTTCAGAAAAGCCTGTGTCACTGATTAGGTCCCAAATGTTTCCAAAGTTTGGGACTGTTTGGATCTGGAATCTTGCCTTGGGGCCTATCTTTTGACTTCATTGCTCTGACTCAGCAGCAACAGTATGGTAGCAAAGGACCTGATCTTTAATAAAAATGCATTGTTAAAAATATCTTTACTATAATATCCAACCCCCAAATCCTTGTACTTTTAAATTCAGATTGACATCAGCTCACCTATAGAGGGAAGAAACCCTACAGCATGGCCTAGAGTTGAAGATCCTCATGTAGCAGGTATGACTCACAACTCCCATTCTTCTGTGATGCTCGGTCCCTGCTAGCGCAGGCCACAAAAGGGGTGATGCCGAGACACCAGGAGATGTGCTTATTTAACATGTCTGCAATGGAGCCTGGGCTTCTATTTAAACCTAGCCATTACAACAGAGGATGCCACTACCCGCCCACCCTGTGCTAGGTGCAGCTGCCTCTGCCAGATGCAGTGGATGCAAGTTTCGTGCCTCTCTTCCCATTGCCACAATTAATCTTTTCAACAAGGTGGTATATTAAATAGTGGTGGCTCAAAGAGGGCTACAAAGAAGCTGTCTGCGTTTTTAAGAGAGAAGAAAGCAGGCCCTTAAGCTGACCAGTGCAAGCACAATTCAGTGCAGTGCTCTTCCCTATAAAGTCTTTGTAAACGTATGGATCACATTTTCCAACAAGTAACTAGCCTTTACTTTCATTAACCTCCATCTGTCTCCTTTTTATAGCGCTGTGTCATTCTTGTTCACCAGAGTGTAACTAGGTACATTCCCATGATCTATGCATTACTGATCTTTTATCCCCACTACTGTGTGTTGTTCTAGGTCCAAAGGGGGAGAATGCTTGAGTTTTCACCAATGATGCTTTTAAACCCGACCTTTTCTAAGAACAATCATTTAGTTCCAATGATTATTTGTTTCCATTGTCTCCATTTTCTGAAAACATTAGCCATCTGCCACCACCATGCTGTTGTTTCACTTTTCCATGACTTTTCCCAAACCCTTCAGTCACGCAATGGAAATCTGCTCAGGTCAGTTTTGGGTTTTATCTGATTAGCCAGATGAGTTTCAAAAATGCATATACTCCATTTACTTGCAATATGGAATTTTTAGGGCCAGGTTCTCAGTGGTGTAAACTGCCATAGCCCCATTAATGGCAATAGAACTAAGCCAATTTACATCAGGTGAGTATCTGGTCCCTTGTTTTCAGACTTGCTGCTCAGTTGACAAGCTGTTTTGTGTTATTCTATAACTCTGATACTTGGAAGTGTTGATGGAACAGCTTTCCACTCCATACGGCTTCACATTTAGGATTAATCAAAGATAGAGCCTTACTTATTCTGACCTTTTAGAGAATACCTACAGGTGAGGCTTTTCCTTGATCTTGAAAGTGGAAAGCACACATTTTGGGAACCTGGTCCAGTATTTATTTTCTCTTATAATTTCTTTAAATGCTATACTGGCATTGTTGTTCTATATCCCATAATAGTCCTGCTCTAGAATGCACTATTATGTTCCCAGAAAGCCCACTACTTTATGGGAGAGGTGACGTAGGCAACATCTGTCGTACATTCTTTCTCTTTCCCAACTCAGGGAATCTAAATCCTACAGAGAGACTTTTGCAAGGTTGAGAGGGAGCCACCAAAGCAGCAGTGTTTCCTACCGAGGTTCCCCCCACCAGGATTTGACTGCTTTCATTCCCTCCATCTGCAGAGAAGGATGGGACAATATGGTCCATGATTTGTATGGCAAGGTTGTTGGTCCACATTCACTTGTAAGAAATGTGGTACACTGAAATACATGACAATGAAAAGAATGAGAATGAAATTCAGAAGGAATCTCTGGAATTCAAAAATGGACAAAAAATTTTCACCACAGGGAATTCAAATTCGTGTTTGTATTTAAATAGTCTGTACAGTCTATGAAGCCGATTAGGCAAGGTTAGACAAGAGGCGGCCGTGTTACATACTGACTTAAATTAATTCTTTGGTTTAACATTAATTCAGGCCCAGATTAATAGAATGGAAAAAGATCCCTGTTCAAAAACCACACACATTTATTTACCGAGTTGCTAGTTTGCATGCACAATTACTGGGGTTGTGCTCATAACAGTGGTAAATGCATGGCAAATACACAGTTAAATGTCCATGTGCATGCATTCGCTGCCTTTGCATGCATCCAATAATTGCACATACATTTTTTCAGACACACAATACTATAAATCTTCATCTCAACCTCTATCATGGCCAATTAAACACCAATTATAAATAGCCCACTAAATTTAATTCAGTATATTTTAAAAGCTGTTAACCCTTAACGGAAAGCTTATAATAGAAATGCTGGAGCATCTATTGTGAAAATGTTAGCAAGCATCTCAATACATAACAAGTATCAATAAAGAAACCATCTTAAAGTAACAGATCCACAGTGGAATCTTTTTTTTTTTCAGTTGGACAGAAAATGCTGAAAAAGGAAGAAAATTTAAGTCTTACCTTACATTTATTTGCACCATAAACATTCGGACCACTTCCATGATTTCAAGACAGGATCAAATATAGAAACATTGCTCCCCTTCTTGATTACCCACAGTTACTGAATTTTTTATTAATAATAATAATAATTAATAATTAATAATACATGGAATAATAATAAATGAAATACACCAAAATTATTCATTTGCTACTTGGTCTAATAAATCAGTATTTATATTCGTCACAGAATCATTCCAGAGACTGCACACGTAATATTTTTTTAAATTGAGATTTCTATATCAAATAACTAACATATAAATGTTTATCCTTGCAGAAAAGTAACAGCAAGAATTGGTGGCATGAAGGATAATTTTCTTCACTGTAACTAGTATATAATATAGCTACAATCTGACCTTAGGTAATTATAATAATTATATAGCACTTTTCATGAGTAAGTTTCAAAACACTTTACAAAGGAGGGTCAGTATAATCATCCCCATTTACAGATCGGGAAACTGAGGCACAGAGAAGGGAAGTATCTTATCCAAGCTCACCCAGTAACAGAGACAAGACTAGGTCTCCTGAGTCCCAGTCCAATGTACTACTCAGTAGGTAACACTGTCTCTGTGAAGCAGTTTGTAAATGCTTTTTTCATTTGGACTAAACAAACGGACCAAGTAATTGGAAGGTATTAGTTCAAATTTTTAGAACTGTGCATATGCAAAAATGTGCTCGTGTGATGGAAAACTCAACAGTGATATGTTCACATACAATTTAGGGCATATTTGTATATGCACAGTTGTGAAAATCTGGCCCATGTTGTACATTAACAGTTGTAGGTTTTGGATGTTGAAAATGCTTATTAACAGATTCTAGTTTGCTCATTGAGTCTCAAATGGTTTAATGTTGTGGACTACATTTTAAAGTAGAGTTCCCCTTATGGACAACTTCCTCTCCCAATTTCAGTCCCCCAGATTTACCAGTGTCATCTGTAGCAGCTGGTATTTGGAAGAGGGATACTAAGACAGAATTAAGGAGAAAAGCTAGAAATAAACATATCCTGATGTGAGCTGGATGACTGCTGGCTCATGCTTCCCTATTTTGTATCTGTTCTCTTATTTTCTCTCACAGGCTATCGGACTCCTTAGTCAAAACTTGCTCTCATTTCTGTGATCTGACCACATGAATTTGCTGTTTGGTTCTGTCCCCTTGTATTTTTACTGCCCCTCCAATTTTAGTGTCACGTATATATTTGATTAGGGTCCAATTTACAAACAACAAGGCGTGACATTGTCTTTTTTGCTTTTGAAATGACAAAGTTTCATTTTCAATTAGGAAAATGTATTTAAAATGTCACTGTGATAAAGACAAGCTGGATTATCATTTCTTCCTCTGTCCTATCTCAGAGTCATGTTATGTACATAAGGCATTATTTTTAAAAGGAATGTCTGGAAGTGAAATCCCCCATTTCTCTGTTAAAATAGCCACTTACAGGTTCTGTTCCCTACTGTGAGTACCTCAGCTCTAAAGCCTGATATTCTGCACCCTTATTCACAATGCACCATACCTCATTACCAAGTAGTCCCATTGAAATCAGAATCAGGCCCTTTGCATTTTGCATGCACAAATGCAAGGTTTTCACTTGCAAACTCGGTACATTTCTGAAAGCTGCTTTAGAAATTTGGCCCCAGGCCTAGCACAATGGGGTCCTGGCCCATGACTGTGGCTCCTACTTGCTACAGTACTACAAATAATAATGATGAAGCAGTTGCAATGTGTGTGGAAGTGCTTAGGCATCTTGGGTTTGGTTGGTCTAGAAAACATCTGGAAAGCCAAGAGTCTAGGACTGGTCTCCATCTGGCAGGAAATGTCTCCTGACAACATGGCAGAAGCTGCAGCTCAACACTCCTCCTGATAGTGCTATTTGGAGCACAGTTTGAAACCCATCTGTAGCACACCTGGGCTAAAGAAAATATGATTTCCAATTACAAGTAAGTTTGTTTAACTGTCTTAATCCTTTTACATTATACTTCAGGGTAAACAAACGTAAATGAGGTTACGTTTCCCTCCCTCTTCTCCCCCGGTGATTAATTAGACTATTTAAGCAGTTGGAATCTGGTTTTGACTCTAGAATTAAATTCTTCTCCTTTGTAATCAGGGTTCAGATGTTCAGCTCAGAATTGATGAAGTCTTCTAGGGAAAGTGTTGTGGTATTTTAAAATTGATGCTAACGTGCCACATCAAGCCTTTAATCGCCTCTGGAAATTTTAACTGTTTTGTGGAATTATATCAGATAATTCTGCTCCCTGCCACCATGACATTCAATTCCACAAATTTAGCTCTTCTAATTCAGGTCACGTTTAAAATACGCTCAAAATGTTTTTCCATCAGCCTGCTCTCCATCAAAGATACGTTAACACCGCTCGCTTGAATGTGCTGTGCTTCAGCAGAGCTTGAATTTACTCGAACATGAACTCAGCTGCTCATATGATAAATAAGCAAATAAACTATAGTTGGCAGGTACTGACTGTACTCCCGCCACATGTGGTTTGGAGAAGAACCCAAAGAGCTTGTTATGAAGGTCTTTATGAGACTTCCCCTCTAATTGCATATACAGAGGCACAGACAGATGCAGCGGCACAAGAGCCAGCAAACAGAGCTGTAAACAGGGGAGTTTGAGTGAGAGTTTGTAAGGGGAGTTTTGGGGGAAGACCAAGAGAGCCAGGCAGAGGAACAGACAGGCTAGTGAAGGGAGTGTGTGGTGTTATGGTAGTGTTTTGGTGCTCGTTGGGGGTTTGTTTTGCTGTGGGGGTGGTGGTTTGGTTTGGTTTGTGTTTCCCGGACTAACAGGACTTAGGTGAGAAGGCGAAGACAGACACACAGGCAACAGTGGCAGTGACCCACGCAGTGGAAGACACAATGAAGATGACTGGATGTGGAAGCTGTGTTACGTACATGATCCTGGAGGGGGTACCTGAAAAGAGTTTAGTCTGTGTGAAGTGCTGCCTGATAGAGCTGATGGAAGAGAAGATCCAAGGATTGGAGATGCAGGTGGAGACTCTGGTTGAGTTTAGAAGGGGGTTCGAGTGGATGATGGAGCAAAGACAGGAGGCTGAAGGGAAAAGATCAGACTTGCAGATGGAAGCAGGACCAAAGAACTCTGGGGGGATACTGCTGGGTGAGGAAAGTGGATAGTGGAAGCATGTGACTAAGAGAACCAGGCAGAGGAAAAGTTGGGGCAGTGAAGGAGAAATAGAGCTCAGGAACAGATTTTCAGAATTGAAAAATGAAGAAGGGGCACAGCAGGTGGCCACTGAAGGTGAGAGGCAAGGAAGAAGAGAAGAGCAGATAGTCCCATAGGAAGAGGTCAAGAGTCAATGTAGATAACACCAAATATGAGCCCCAGGAGGATATGGGGTGGGTTGCAGAGGATTGCAAGGGACAATAGAAATCGAGAGGACTTGCAGCCAGATTGAACAGGGGATAGACTGGAGAATCACACCATCCCCAGGAAAAGGCAGGTCTACGTGATTGGGGACTCATTACTGAGGAAAAGAATAGATATGCCTGTAACAAGAGCTGATCCAGAGAACAGAAGGGTGTGCTGTCTGCCAGGTGCTAAGATACGGGATGTGGACCTGAGGCTGAAGAGGATCCTAATGGGAGCGGGAAAGAATCCATTAATTACCCTTCATATGGGAACAAATGATACGCCAGATTCTTGCTGGAACATATCAAGGGAGACTATGCCACACTGGGAAGATGCTTAAGGAAATCGAGGCTCAGGTGATTTTCAGTGGGATTCTGCCTGTTCCTAGAGAAGGGCAACAAAGGTGTGACAAGATTATGATGCTCAACAGATGGCTCAAGCAGTAGTGTTATAAAGAGGGCTTTGGGATGTATGGCCACTGGGAAGCATTCATGGACAGAGGACTGATCTCTCGGTATGGACTTCACCTGAGTAAGGAGGGAAATAGACTTCTAGGATGGCGGATGACACAGCTGATCAAGAGACTTTAAACTAGGAATTTGGGGGCAATGGTTGGGAGATGTCCAGGTAATCTCCACGCCAGATTTTCTCTTTGAGAGGGAAGAAAACGAAGTAAGAAAGGATACAGCCGTGGGTAGGAGAATGGACATACAGCGGAAGGGCAGTGTACATACCAATCTATTGGTGGTAGAATGTCTGTGCCCAGTTGGGTAAAGAATGTGAGCAAAGCCAAACAGCAAAAATTAAGATGTTTGTACACTAATGTGAGGATCCTAAGTACAAAAATGGAGGAACTAGAGCTACTGGTGCAGGAAGTGAAACCAGATATTATAGGGATAACCGAAACATAGTGGAATAGTAGTCATGACTGGAGTACGGGTATTGAAGAGTATGTGCGGTTTAGGAAAGACAGAAATAAAGG